>NW_008825502.1:82669-96642 GCF_000699105.1 Pygoscelis adeliae
TTCAGAAGAGGAAAAAGCAACATGCACGTGACCAAGGAGAAGTCTATTATTTATTATCCAGCATTCCAGAGTATTTATTATCCAACATTCCAGAACAAAGATACTCTCCTTAAAGTGCCTTTTCTAATGTTTTGTGAGCAACTTGTACATCGGCTGCTCTCTGTGTCCTTTTCAGACTAGTGCTGGGTTTGCTTTGCAGTAGGTCTTGAAAAGGAGAACAACATTCACACTTGAGAGCCTTTGAGTAGGGAAAAGATTCCTGGGAATCATCCATGCTAAACTTACTCAATTCCAGCTACTGCAGGTAGCTTCTCAGCACATCTTTTTCCATGCAGCGTAGAGAACTAGTGTTTACAGCAGCCCAGGCTTCTATTCACACTTGCTGTCTACACCTCTGCTGTTCCAATACGTTTTCGTAGCGTTTGAAGAAAGTTGCTGTTGTAGAGAAGATGCCAGATAATGCATTGACACTTGGTGCTGTGCAGAGTGCAGTGGTACGTTACTTACAGTTCTTTATACAGTATACCAGAGGCAATAGTGGGACAGCTGAGCACGTTTTTTAAAGCAAGTTTTGCTGGACAGACGTTTAAATCAGAGGTTAGTCTTGCTGAACTCTAAATGTTTCGTAGTCTTCTGGAATGGTGTCTGGGGAGGGTGAGATTAAAGCAAATGTAGATTAGAAGTAGAACCAGAAATGAAAACCAGAATAAGCTACTGCCTGACATCTCACTGCAGTTGTACATGTGGGCTAGCCATGAACAAATTAACATCTTGAAAGCAAAATGGCAAAAATGTCTGTATTTGACTTCCAAAACTAACTCACCGTTGCAGCGATAACGTAGGTTTGACCAAATGATGTTCTCTTGGGAGAAGCAGAAGACTCCCAGGCGTCCTCCTCGCATAGTTGTATCGAGGACAACTCCAGTGTCTGCTACTACTTCAGGGCCTTCGTAGAAGCGAGCTCTAGAGGAGAATAAGCGTGTGTCTGACATGAACACGAGACTGATAGAGCCTTGTAGAAATTGTTCCTCAGCCGGACGCTATCCCGCCTCTTTACCACAGGACTGCACTAGAGGTGCTTGTTTTGTGCGTTAACCTTCCACTCAGCTGTGCAAAGGAAATTGTAAACCCCTTACCTGATGTATCCGACTTGAGGCCGATGTTGCAGGAACCAGCGGTAAGATGTCTTGTCCTTCCAGCCAGAATTGCGAGGGTCTTTCCACAGCAGTTTGACCTGGTCTGTGGTGTCTCCGGTGTGCCAGAGGGAATTGCGGAGATACTCACCTGGGCCTGTTTTAGACTTCACTGCCTAAGACAGAGAATAGACTGGTAAAACGTGTGGATAAAGGACTGATTGACCGTAGATGCTTGCCCCACTGTATGTGTCCAAGCAGCACAGCTAAGAAAAAAGCAAAAATCCACTACTGAATTCTTTCTGAGTGGCGGCTTTACCTTCAGTTGAATTCCAACTTCTGCTACTGCTCGGAAGGGGTTTGCCTGCCAGTATGTCTGTTCCATCTGCTTCCACATGACCACATAAAAGCTGGAACTGTCCTGGTAGCCAAATATGAAGCCAGCATAATCATCATCTGTGGCAGTGTTGACATGGAATGTGCCCTCAAAGTCCACTCCGTTGAATGCCGTGTAACCTGTAAGTGGGAGGAAAACAAATACTCCGTATTCTACAACAAAATGTAGATCCATTTCTTTCCGGATGCAGATGGGGAAGGTGGATTTTGCTAAGCCAAATCTGAAGACTCTGCCTACTACAGAAAATGTTTTCCCAGGAGGTGGATGGAATCATTAAGTAGCATCTGAAATACATGTAAGAGTAACTGCACTGAGAAGTACGCAGTTAATGAGCGATAATTTTCCAACAGGACAAAAAATAAGTGCCTCACCTACAGCCAGGCCAGGATCGCTGTTCATGGTCTGGACAATTTCCATGCCCTGAGAAAGATGAATGTTGACTCATTAGTACAGTTCCAAACGTACTAACTTTACTGTTGTTAAGTGATCAGGGGAGAGGTACGCCAAGGGTGAGACTCCAGGATTAGGACATGCTTGAACAGTACCATTAAGCCTGCAGAGTCTTTTAGTGAAAACTGCATCCAGTTTGGGACAGGCTTGTTCCCACCTGACTCACTAGCCCCTTCTGGAGCAGTCTCCTACCTGGTTGAGGACAATCCAGTTGGGGTCAATCTGTGCATCACCCTCAGGGTCCAATACAACCGTCTGGAAAGCCCTGAAGTCTGTTAGCGTCACTTCTGCGTTCTCCGGGCACACATCAATTCTGTCAATCACCATGTCTCTGTCAAAGTCATCTTCACAAAGGTTTCCCACACCATCACCTGAGAGCACGACAGGAAAAAAAAGGAGCAACAAGCTTTCATTAATTTCTCCTGCCCCTTGCACCCGAGGTTTACTCAGCTAGCTTTTGGCAAGCACGGTTAAAGGTAGCCATGTCTATGCAAGGTTAAGAGGTGTTCAGAGCACTGGTACGCTTCTTCCTTTAAGTCAGTCGCAAAGAAACCCTGAGGCTTCTCTTGCTTGCAGAGACACTGTGAACAGAAGAAACACCTCAAATTGTAGACACTTCGGGAAGAAAACTTTTCCCAAGTATGATCCTGATGTCAGGGTTATTTGAGATCTGAAAATGATGTAGGACTGTCTCAAGTCAGTACTGAGGAGATCTTGCTTCCTGTCTATCTCCAGACTGGGAACAGAAGACCCCCATGCAGGGCTAACGTGCATCCATTTCCCTTACCGTCTGAGTCTTCTTGGCCAGGGTTAGGGACAAGTCGACAGTTGTCAGGGCCTGGAGGTTTCTCATCTGGAATCCCATCATCGTCATCGTCGTCATCACATTCATCTCCCAGCCCATCATTGTCTGTGTCCACCTGGGAGCTGTTGGGCACTGATGGGCAGTTATCCCGTGTATCTTGGTGGCCATCCCCATCACTGGTGGAGAAAATTACAGGTAAAGATTATCCACTGACGTGTGCTTTTAAAATAAGCACGCAACACCTTTCTAGGAGCTGGGATCCTCGACAAGAACAGCGGAAGTTGGTGATTTTAGTTACATCAACAATAGATCAGAAATATTCCAGCTGTAGTGTATGAACCAATCTGTGAGTGGCAGCTAATGACAAGCAAGCCTGCTGTCAGCAAGCTTACCTCCACTAGCCTTTGGGCCAGTGGCAAGTTTTTTTGAGGTCTGAAGAAAATTCCACCCCCCTTAACCTCGTCTTTTTATCGAATAAGGCCAAGCCAGGTCATCACAGAGTTGCCAACACATGCTTTTTCTCCTTCCATCCCCAAGTTTTCATGCAACCTAAGTATAATTTTTGCAGCAAGCTCTCACCTGTCCTGGTTGGTGTCACAGACATCTCCCACTAGATCATGATCAGTATCTTTCTAGTAAAATAAAGCAATAATAATTTAAACTTTCTATAGATCAAGAGGAGGATTAGGCAATAAAGAGAACAGAGAAAGGTGTTTGTTAGCCTCAGTGCCATGATTGTTCTGATTGAAAACAGAGCTGACAACAGCGGGAGAGTTCCTTCTGCAGGATTTACAAGTTGCCCAGATGAACTCAAGCAGCACTATTGCTAAACACAGATGAGCAGGGTAGGAAGAAAGAAGTCCAAAGCACAACACTTCCTCTCTGACTTACTCTTCTATACCCCAGGACGTTTTGATCTCGAGGGGCTGTACTTTTGTACTGCAGGATGGCAGCTAAAATTTGCAAGTGGTACTCTTGGTGAGTTACCAGGTATGCGCACCTTAGGCAGGTAACATGAGCACTGTCTTGAGTGAGAGAAATGAACCCATAAGACTGCAAAATTGGGAGTGCTTACTTACCTGGTCTGGGTTACTGACTGTTGGGCAGCTGTCACACACATCTCCTACTCCATCACCATCGCTATCTTTTTGATCAGCGTTAGGAACTCTTTTACAGTTGTCCATTGGGTTTTTGATCCCTGTAAAACATGTAAAGTAGACCCATCAAGGCAACAGGGCTATTAAGGTCTATGCAGCAAGAACTTTTTTGGATGTAAGAGATGGCAAAAATCTAGGACAGTTGAATTCATGCAGTAAAGCAACAGATTCCATTTTTGTGTACATTTTAAATGCTTTTAAGTTACATCCTAGCAGCTATGGAGGATGGAAGAGATCATCAGCAACTGATCTTAAGACATACTCCAGACTGCGGCACGATGGATGTCTGAGCATGCTATTGCACGTGAACCTGAGAGGAAATGTCCTTAACTGCATCCCTCAGAGAAAGCTAAAGACCTGAAGAACACGGCTCGAAACTGGCATCATATCTGTGCAGGAGTGAGTGGCCAAGAGGATGAAGATGAAGCTGTCTGCGGTTCTCTAAACCGTGACAGAGTCTTTTTCCTCTAAAGTAGACGTCTATGTAATTATAAAATAAGTCAAGGTTAATCTTGGCTATTTGACATGGAAGATTTAGACAGTGCCTTTTCAAGGCCTGAGACAGGACAGGAACAATCTAATTGGCAACCTGTATGACTTCATTTCCCGCTTCTCTGCATTTACCTACTACACCAGCAAATCATGCCAGCAGGGAGCTACTTGGCAGGATGTAGCCAGACCCAAACAGCACTAGATGCACTGGAAATACTCTGTAAATAAATACGTACGTCTCAGGCCAGCAGCAGTTGTGATTTCTGGCTTTTGAAAGCAGGCTTTGTGCAAATACGGCATCATTAGCTCGCAGACTGTTTCTAAAGCCAGCCAGGTTTCTCTGCCCGCCCCCCCGGAAGACAGCCCTGACACATACTGCCTTGAGCCAGCAGCTGCTAACAACTTGGATGTTCCCATACTTCTTCATGAGTTTAAATTGCAGCACAAAGTAGCGTCCTTGTCTGGACTGAGGTCAGCTTGCATGGTACATCTTTCTCTCTTAAGTCTGACAGGTTTGACATGACTGTGCATAATAAGAGTGCTAATAAAAATTGTTAGCACCATCCTGAAGATAGATCTTTAAACCCTGCAAGAGCTGAACTGTGAAGGGTGCTGGCTTGACTGCTCATCTTGGCATCTCAAGAACTGAACTGTGCTTCATCCCATCAGAAATTAGTTCTATTCCTGCAGAGCTCAAGCCTCTGAAGGCTGGTACCTGCCGTGAGGATCTCTAGCTGCATGCTGAATAGCTTTCTGGTTCTTAGCTCAGTATATATGCACCTCTCTGAGGATGCTCTCCAGCTGCTCTTACCATCTCCATCCATGTCATCGTCACACTCATCTCCCTTCCCATCGCCGTCAATGTCCCGTTGATCATTGTTCTTCACTTGGCGACAGTTGTCACAGGCATCACCAAAGTTATCCTTGTCTGCGTTGCGCTGGTCTGCGTTGCGTGTGTACACGCAGTTGTCCTGGGGGAGAGAGGGACTGGCTAAGGAGAAACGTTTGGCACTGAGCATGCTACTGAGGAGTAAGAAAGACAAAAGTTCTGAGGTATGTGACCAGCTGCTCTGAGAAGCCCAGCAGCCTATCTGCAGCCAGTCTTGGTTTCCTCTATTCAGCCTAGTCACTACCTGTTCAAGGAATACCAGTAGCACCTGAAAATATCTCCAACCAGTGCTTGACCAAGTGAGAGAGAGAATCCCTAACTGTCAGGGGACCATCACTTGTAAAGACTCTTCAGTGCCATGATGTTCTCTCCTGTCTGCTTGTTTTTGGAGTCTTCAGATCATCCAGATTAAAAGGAAACATTGCATGCTGTGACCTGCAGGTTCTCTAAATTCACATTAAAGGTTGTCCTGGTTTCGGCTGGGATGGAGTTAATTTTCTTCCTAGTAGTTGGTACAGTGCTGTGTTTTGGATTTAGCTTGAGAATAATGTTGATTACACACTGATGGTTTAGTTGTTGCTAAACAACTTGTCCTCGACACTAGTCAAGGACTTTTCAGCTTCTGATGCCCTGCCAGCGAGAAGCTGGGAGGGGGCACAGCCAGGACAGCTGACCCAAACCGGCCAAAGGGATATTCCATACCATGTGACGTCATGCTCAGTATATAAACTGGGGGGGGTTAGCTGGGAGGGTGGTGACCGCTGCTCGGGAACTGGCTGGGCATCAGTCAGCAGGTTGTGAGCAATTGCATTGTGCATCACTTATTTTGTATATTCTTTTATCATCGTTATTATTTTCCCTTCCTTTCCTGTCCTATTAAACTGTCTTTATCTCAACCCACAAATTTTACTTTTTTTTTCTTTCCAAGTCTCTCCCCCATCCCACTGAGGGGGGTGGTGAGCGAATGGCTGTGTGGTGTTTAGCTGCCTGCCGGGTTAAACCACAGCAAAGGTGTAGGCAGTTGCTTTGCAGGACCTCTGGGTACATTTAGGTATGTCAGGGCTTAAGCATTAGAAGTCAAACCTCAGCATTTAATATCCCATCTCCGTCAGCATCATCGTCACAAGCATCTCCAATTCCATCCCTGTCTGCATCCTCCTGGCCAGAGTTGGGGACAGTCATGCAGTTATCCTGAAAGGAAAGCAACAAAGGACCTGCTAGCAAGCTGTGCACGTCATTTAGCCTGAGTTCTGAAGGTTGGGCAGGGTCTCACCACCACCCAAGGCCTGCTCTCAAATCAGAATTGCCCAGTTCTGGTTAGGGATTCCTCTGATGGACTGTTTCCAGCAAAACATGAGACAACTGCGTCTTACCTTGCGGCACTTTTTGTCAGAGCAGCGTTGCTTCTCATCAGGGACTCCATCGATGTCTGTATCCTTCCCACAGACATAGCCGTTCCCTGCCCACCCCACGAGGCACTGGAAGACAGCAGATAGACAAAATGAGGCTGCCGGTGAGTCCCCTGATGGCCATATGCCTCCAAAATTGAAGGCTTTACATGAGAACCAGCACAAAACATGGCAAATCTAGGTACACAACGCTCTACAGGAAAAATATTGTCTGGAAGAAACAGTTATGCTGTAAATAGCATTTTAAATAGCTCAGATACAAGCTCTCTGCTTGTTCCTGAGACCATAAAGACAGACGCAGCAGCAAAACTTCTTGGCTCCAGCAGGTTGCTGAACGGTGCTTCTCCCTGCTCAGCTGCATGTAATGTTCCATGACCGACAAATTTGTAGCGCTTCAGGCAAAAAAACCCCAGCCAACCAACAGTGGATCTGAGGTGCCAGGCGCACTGCACTTCTCCAGAGAGCACTGAAAGAGGTATCGCTGTGGCTCAGGTGTTAGTGGAGAGCAGGTCTGCGTCGGGAAGGCATGCTCTCCAGGAGAGGGCAGTGGCAGACCCAGGAGAGCAAGCACAGTGCAAGGGAAACCGGAGTGAGCAGACCCCAATCGCAGGGAAGTTTGGACCTTACCACGCAGGAGAGGGACCCGTCGCGCTCCACGATGCACTGTGCTTTCTCGTGGCATGGACTAATTTCACCATTAGGACAGCGTCTCACTGTCTGGCTCTTGCAGCCAGTGACTTGATCCCCAACAAAGCCAGGTTTACAAGCCCCGCACTTGTAGGATCCCTGCAAGAAAAAGCAATGGGGAATTAACTATAGCATGAGTTCTGGCAAACCTTTGCTGTAACCTTCCTCAGCAGCTGGATTGCCACAGCTAACAGAGGCCCCAGAGCCTGGGGAAGAGAGATCCACATGAGGCTTTCCAGTAATACTTACCCGTGTATTGATGCAGATAGAGTTTGGGACACAATTTCTGGCGGCACCTGTCTCGCATTCATTGATGTCAGTACAAATCTGCCCAGGAAGAACAAAATAGACATTAACTTCACTCTTACGCAGATACCACATGAGATTACAGAATTAAGGCATCACTAGATGCAGAAGCAAAGCCCCTGACACACCTTACTAGGACACACAGCTCAAAGTTTTCCTTCAGACAAGCTTGAGCCAGATCCCAGCGATACTCCTGACCCCAGGCCAGCTGTTCACCCTCTACAGAGTCACTAGAGATTTTAGCCTGGCAAAATAGCCTAGCTCTGAGCTGAGCTGTCAGAGTATCTCCTTACTGTAAAAGGATAGAAGAGAGTCAATGGAGCAAGAAGGTCAAAGACTGTGTCCTATGACCAGCTAGCAGCTGTCCAAATAACACAAGCCACATGCCATTTCTGCTTTCGGCAATATATTTTTATAAACCATACTAAGGCTAGGTGAGTTTGTTGGTTTTTTTTACTTCAATCTGTCTATAGCTGTCAGGGAAGCGGGCGGGACAGTAGCTGCATCAACTCTTCTGTGTCCTAGCATGAAGGATTCCCCAGGCTGGCTTCACAGCCACAAAGGTGTCAGAGACATAACATTCTACCCAGCGTGAATTCAGCAGAGGTAAGGTCTCGGAGTGGAGGTTGCTTTGCTGCTGATGTGCTAGGACATCCTTGGCAAGTCTCTCCTCTCACTGCATCAGTCTTCCCACCAATACAATGCAGTCATCTTGTATTTCCCTCTCATTTCTTTGAGGGCTCCAAGACCTTTGAATTACAATTACAGAGGGGAAAGACTTAATAGCTTCTGAAGGAGACAGAAAAGTTTCTGGGCCTTACCTGTTTGTTGGCCCTGGCATAAGCTAGTCCAACTCCTTCCACCATTTGCCCAGTGAAGCCGGGAGGGCAGGGATCACAGCGGAAGCCAGGGGTGGTGTTAATGCACTGGACCTTCGGGAAGCAGGGGTTTGCATTGCACTGTAAACCAGAAAGAGGTTGTGCAGAACTGTGAGGCAGGCTCGCTCCAGGCCAGCTGTGAAGGCAGCTCTCAGAGCAGGCCTTGCTGGGTGAGATCCAGCTATTGTGCTTTTATTTTTAAAGACTAAAACAAAAATGCGTAGAAGTTCCTGGCTTTCCTTGCAAGTGGAAAATGCAGCTTCCCCATCTCAGTTGTTCTCCCAAGTCCCAATATGTGCAGACAAGTAAAACAAATCAACTTTCAGGACTAATTCTTCTTAGGTGACATCAATTGCCCAGGCAAAGAGCTGGCTTCACTTCACACTTTCCTTCCTGGCAGTCTCTGAATCCAGAGAACTGGATAATTTCTTACATTGGTTTTGAAAGACAAGAGCAGTTGTTTGTTTACTACTCTGGGAAGCAACTGTCTTTCCAAAGTTGCTATTAATGCTTGTTTTATTTTCTCCAACACTTTATTACTTTCGCTGAATTCTTATGCTCTGTACTGGCAGATGCATTACATTAATACAGTGGTTCCCACGTTTTGGTGACTAACAGATTATCATCAATCTCAAAATCTCTCATCGACCCTTTTAACTTGAGCAGGTTTTTAAACTGAAACGCTACAGAGGTGATAGGGCTTTGCGAGACACGAGACACTTACCATTGCTTGGTGGACTAATCAGCGAGCATAGGACTATGGTTTGGGAACCACAGAACTGAGGAGTCTTATGGACACGCAAAATTAATGGTTGAGTAAAGCTCTGCGCACACACAGAGAGTAAACTTGATGGAATGCCACACTTTCCAAAAAAAAAAAAAACAGTATCTGCCTAGCAAGGTTTGATTTAAAGGCAGAAGTAAAGCAATACGAGTAGTGTGGTGAGATTTATTGCACAAAGGACTGTTCGGGAAGCATTTGATTCTATTCCACACATAATAAATCTTATCTCTAACAACTCATCAGCCATTAGCTCAAAAGATTGTAAGACCAAAAGGGACTGTTCTGGTCTTCCAAACTCACCTTCCTGTGTGGTACAAATGAAAAGATTTATTTTGTTTGAGCTTATGTATCTTTTAGAAAGAAATGCCTAGCTAGACTGGATATAAAACCAACATGGAACAGAGGGTGAGATCCAGACTGCCTTCCAGTGAAATGATGTTTCTGTTGAACTTCAGCTCCTAGGGGAATCGCAAGACTTTTCTTTACAACCACAAGACAAACCTGCAACACTCCAAGAAAAGCGAGCCAGTTTTGTAACTTCCAGCCTGTCCTACTTGTTTTTTACCTCATTGATATCTGTGCACTGTGACCCATTGCCTGAATAACCTGGGGGACAGGGTCCGCAGCGGAAGCCAGTGCCGGTCTCAGTGCAGGCCACTCCAGGGAAGCAGGAGTTTGGGAGGCATCTGTTAAACTGTGTCACGGTGATGACAGGGCCTGTCGCCTCAGTGTGCATGCCTAGAAGACAAGAGGAACGTTAAGAACAGAGCTGTCACTGCCAGAGACTATCATCAGGTGGTCCCATCGTCTCAGAAGGTATCAGTGTGCTTCGTACACAGGACGTTTCCCTGCATCCTTTCTGAGGGTTGAGCAGTTGTAACTCTATTTTGTAAATGGAGAAAAATGAAGCCAGAAGCAGCAGCTTGACAGATTTCTAAGTCAGAGCAAAAAATAAATAAGAAACCCCAGAAGTCGTAGCTCCCAGTCCAAAACTCTTGTCATGCTGCTCTCCTTGTTGGTGCAATGCCCTTGCTTTTGGAGTTCCACAGAGGTCAGTTCTCTCCCTGGTTCCTCTACAGCTACACCTCACTAGCAGTGTGGACTCAGACACCCGGCTAAAGCAGAACCCACGCAGCACAGGCTTAAATCTGGGAAGACTGTGGAGTGCTGTCAGCCAAAATCTCCACTGTAGAAGGCAGGCATGTTAAACAGGTGAGCTTGGTTTGTGGCAGGAATACACTCACATCAGGCTCACATAAGGCTCTCATGCCATAATGTTATGCCTAACATGCTACCTGCTATCTCCACAAGGCTAGGAAACCTCACTTCATCCTGGCAGCTGAGAAATCAATCTGTTATTCGGACATTCATCACTTCTAGGCTGGACTACAGCAATACGGTCTATCTAAGCATGAGGTACTGTGATGTGTAGGAAATTCTAAGCCATATAAAATGCTACTGCAGTCCTATCCAGAAGCACATCAAGCCTGTCCCCACACTGCTGCATACCAGCTTCCCTTAAAGTTTTCAGCCAGATGCCAGGTTTTTGTCCTCATCCTCATGACCTGACCCACAGCACAACAGAACTTGCAAAATTAATCTGTATGGGACACAGAACTTCACTGAAGGCCAACTCAAGACTGTGAATAAACTTTCCCAGAAACTAGATTTGTCACAAGTCTCCCACACCCACTGCTCTAAGTGGCAAGGACACTTTTTGCTCCTGCTTTCTCCTACTTAAAAGCCCAACATAAAAAACCTGAAACAAAACAGAACAAAAAAACCAGCACTCTACCACCAGCAGCAGCAAAGTCTCCACTAAAAACAAGGCCTCTTCTCTTCACGCTTCTCTTTCTGAGAAACAATGAGAGAAGCACATGACTGCTGTGAGTCACGTTGTTCAATGCATGACTAAAAGAGGCTCAAATTCTACAGTAAGGAGTACAGGAGAAGAACTCTCATAAAGCAGACTAGCAAGTGGGGAAGGCAGAAATCAAGTAACAGAAAGTTCAGGACAGTTTTATGAGCAAATTATTAAAACAATTGCTGTGGGTGAATGCATTTCTGTACTGCAGGTCCCAAAAGCTTTGGCTAATCTCTTTTCCAGCAGAAGTACAATCTCTCCAAAGGCAGAAATGGTTATTGCTCCACCCTTTGAGTGTACTGGCAAATAATAGAGCATCTCCAAGAACTCTTTGCTTGGATGGTGGCAGCACTAGGAGGGAAGGAATAGCAGAGCAATGCCTCTTGGGGGTGATGTTCTCTTCCACTTGCAGCTCAGGAGTAGCCAACTGTATCCCACAGGATACCCAGTGTGCATTCCCAGGCAATTCTAACATCAGCCATGGGCTGGGTTATTACGAAACGTGGTTGGGCAGCTTTCTGCACTAGAATGACGCTACCCTGAGAAGTACAGCATGGTATGTCACAAAACCACTAACAAAGCTTATTTCAGAAATAGTGGAAGTAAGCGAATGCTGGGGTTTTGCTGGAAGGAAAGATAAGTTTTTTAAGGCTACTTCTGTACACCATGATCAGGAAAGGGGTAATGGCTTCAGCTGCCATTGAACCACGAGAACAGCATGGAACACTAATCCATGCGTGCAGAATGTTGTGGGGGAAAAAAAGCATCACTAATATTGAGTATTACCCTGTGACACTCGGGATAATTGTGAAACAAGGTATTTCCTTTGGGGAGATGGTCACAGGTGGCATTTTACTACTTGTTTGGACACAAAGGTATGAAGGACTTGGAGGAGGCAGTTGAACATAGGACTCAGCTCAGTAACTCACCACAGGCATCACACTCCATGACTGTGTTCTTCAGGAATGTTATCTCCTTAATCTAAAAGAAAACAAGAACCACCACTTAGCCAAAGGCTGAGTTTTGCTCCCACGAAAACGAATAGCCCCACTGCCAGAAAACAGCGTGTCTCTCTGAGACTGCACAGACAAATTACAAACAAATTAACTCTCACCCCAAAGTCTATGTTGCAGACTTTCTGGAAGTTGAGGCGGCTTGTATTCCCCACTGTAAGTCACTCCCTACTGTAGTGTTTCTACAGGCTCACTTGATAATACTATTCTATCACAGATGCAGGAAACACTTGACTTGAATACACAGAAACAAGTGCTATAAAGAAAGAGGTATCTACTTTATTTGGGTCTTCTGCTCTAGAAGATGCTGAACTAGCAGTCCTAGAGAGGTTTGCTTTATCTGCAGTCCAGGTACTGCATGGGTGAAGTCAGGAGGAGGTTCCCCTGTGAGCCATCTTTGCAGATATATGAATAATCTCTGACATTGCTTATGCCTTTCGTTGGCCCTAATGCCCTTGCCATGGGGATATTTAGAATCTATTCACAAAAGCTCCTCCCTCCAGACATCCTCTGATCTCCTCTAGGCCCCTATTCCTTCAAGCTTGCTTTAGTAAAGAGATAATATGTAGCATCAGCAGTGCAAAGATGCTGTTCCTTTGGTGAAGAAAGGAATATGGGACAGGCCGGCACAAGTAAGCATGTCAGCCTCAAGCTAACATTTATATGACTCTCTAGCATCTTAGACAGCAATTCTAGACTTAGTTCCTGCTAAAGCCTTACCGGCTATCTACGACCAATGCTCAGGACCGCCCTTCCACACCCTGTGGACTTCATGTTTCCACCATTAAGGCATTTCACTTTATACTTTGACAAAAGCTTCTACTCATGTCTCTCTGCCAGCTCCCAGGTGTAAGAGCAAGCTTTCATTCTATGTTAGATTCTCTCATCCCTCCAACATGGCCTGGGGTCATGTATTTTGAATAGTTAACGCAGAGGTAGATCTAACCCAAATCCCCAGAACATCTCCCATTAGAAGTGGGTGACAGAGAGCAGAGCAGAGAATTTGGAGTACTGCTAATGAGTATCAGTGGTTCCTTTGTGCCAAGAATCCTTCAGCCTTTGGCTCAGGAGAGTAGATTGGCGTTTTATTGTTACGCCTTTTGCCATCCTTATTGCCAACATCCCAAGATGCTGAATCAAGGAAAAGTAAGTTTTAGAAAATGTTTGCACAGATTAAGAAATTATGAACTGCCACCTTGGCTCTCCAGTTGTATATGCAAGTTTGTCTTCTGAGGAAGAGTTTTCTTGAAAGCGCTGTTGAGAAAAAGGCCATGGATAAAAAAAAAAAGTAGGTGGCAAGAGCGAGAGAAAGAACAAATAGAAAACCTGTATGGAGACGCAGTGCTAAGCTGGAAGGGAACACTGGAAATCATTGCTCGAGGCTGCCAGGAACCATGTCTGACCTGATTCCTAGTAAACACTGGGTATTTATGCAGCAGCCTGAAATGTGAGAGTAACTCAATGCAACAGATGTTTTTGCAGATTAGAGGCCGCCCAGTTTGCACTGGCACAGAGACCTGTCTGCCATTCCAATTATCTGGCAGGCAGAGGCTGCTGCCCTCAGCTCCCAGAGTGGATAAAGGGAGAATGGAACCTTTTTCTATACTTAAAAGAGAGTTGACCAGACAAACCACCATCTCCTCGTTAAAATGGGAAAAGATCTAAGCACCCAAGAAGTTCCAAGTTCCCTAAGAAACAACTGGAGCCAG
>NW_008825502.1:96666-120115 GCF_000699105.1 Pygoscelis adeliae
AAAGAGTGAATAGAGAGCTTGTTTAGACTCCATATGACTTCCCTTTCCAGGACCCTAATAGATGGCTGAAAGATCTCTTCCATCTTCAAAGTTTGGACTCTCTACTGATTTCATGAGCCCACAAAACCAAGGAAAAAGTGATGTGTTTTTCCAGTTAAACATATCCCCACTGTGTGTGCGTGTCTTTTTTTAAAGAGTTCATTCTCCATGTATGCGTTTTTCAGCGGACATGGTTCTAAGCAGCAAAATTTGGAATTCAAATGAATCCGCTTTATCTCAGACTTACAGATCTGATTGTAAGACCACCTCTTGAGTCTGGTTTGCAGTGCAATAATTCTATTGCTCATTTCACTTAACACAAGAAGCAGCCCCCCCAATTCCAGAACTCAGCACACAAGGCAGAGGATTCAGAGATCTCTCTTGTGCAGCATATAAGGAATTAGGTCCCTTTCTCACCTACCTGCTGTTTCAACAAGTCTCGAACTTCCATTAGCACACGGTTAGTTTCTCTCATCTCTTCCAGCATTTCTGGCCCAACTTCACCTCCTAAAAAAACCAAAGTGGTTAGGAAAAACACAGAAGAGCCATTAGCAGTACAAACCAACTGATAATATTAACTTCAGCTTAATGTTAAAGATACAGACTCCTCCACACCAGTCTCTGCCAGTTCCTAACTAGAAGCTTCCTGGAATTAACAAAGACTTGCACGTAGGGTAGGACTTGCTGTGGGCAGGGCAGACAGTGATAATCAGCCATGCCCGTTGGGTAGTAACAGTTACCCCTCAGCAAACAAATTGGCCTGGCAGTCTGGCAGTTGTGGTAGCTGTTAATCTGGCATGGTCTCCGCCGTTCACACATAGGAAGGCTTTGCTGCCAAAAGCAGCAAATTAATAATTCAGTGCTGTGGAGGCTGCTATGAAGGGCACCACTAAAGTAAGGCTCTTTGCTGAGTCTATCCCAAACGTGCTGCCAAGTACTGAACGTGGAAAACTGGCACATCAGCCGTTGCCTCGCCTGTTCGCAAGGTACAGACTTTGGAGACGGGTTCTTTTTGGGTAGCGGCAGTTTCAAATTGCTGTGTAGTGGCTTTGGGACACAAAGGATACATCTGCTCATCCATGCAACATTGCAAAATCCTGTTTAAGCTATGCTGAACAAAGGATATAAATCATCATACAAGGTCAGCTAGGGCAGATTAACATGACTTTTCCATCCCATCTGCTAGATTCTAGACTTGCCTGGCCCGTTGAGATATGCTAAAAATCTAGTCTATACTCCAGCTTCGCTCAAGAAGAATGAATGGAAGCAGCTCATTGTTTCTGGAATTATGTAAGTTTTAAGAAAACTTGAACCATTTAAAAACAATTGGACACAAAGTTTGAATCTGGTATTCTCCTGTCTGCCATGAGAAAGTACGACCTCATTTCTCAAGTTTTTTCTAGATTAATTGATCCTCTAACAGAATTCGCACCTTGCCTATAATGTAAGCAAACCTTTATGGAGAGAGAAATAGCAGTATCTTCTACAAACAGCACTGTGTGTTCAGGGGAAAGTTAGCTGGAATTAGGGGTCTGCCTCCTTGCGCATGAAGAATTTGCCAGTGCCAAAGGCAGGATGTGAGCCCGTGCTACTGACTTCGTACAGCAACTTCGGCATTCTCATGTGACAAACGAGCCTGAAAGCCTCATGGGTCTTCTCTGCACAGAACCAAGAGGACTTTATGAATATTTGTAACCTCTCCAATACATTTTGGTTTGGGAACTAAATTGAAAGTACCACAAGTGTGTCATTCTAAAACAGAAAGACTGAATTAAAGTGATGTTTCTTATTTTATTGAAACAAGGAGCTTGCACATAATTTCTAACTTCAAACAGAGGTTTTGAATAAGCTTTGCATGAAGGCTTCAGGCAGCTTCCGCTATTCCTGGGAAGAATTCAAAATAAAAGTTTGGGGGTTTTTTAATATTCAAATTCACAACAATGATTGAACCACTCAGGAGCGATTTCCAAAGGAAATCTGTGCGCCTGCAGACATTGCCATTACTGTGCATCCTTCTCCATGGACTCACTCAGTCTCCACAAGCACACACCTGAATCTCTGGTACACAGTCTGAGTCTGCCGGATCTCACAGATCCTCTTCGAGTTGAGCATTCCCCTAACGGGCTGTTCAGAGAAGTGGAACTTCTGTAATGAACTTAGCATGGCTACGTTCCTAGAAGTCAGGGCTTCCCTGAGCTCTATGTGCACAAGCAAAGAGAATATCCAAGGATCCTGCTATAGGACATTCTGTATGGTCTGGTTTTTAACTTAAATCACATGAAAAATGCAGATTAATGTAAAGTGTCTCTTGCAGGTCATTACAAAACACAACAAAATTTCCAGTTGCCCTAGAATAAATGTTTTTCGTAAAAAAACTTCACTACTCAGGAGGGGAACTGGGGAAAAAATCTACATGTATACAGTAAAGCTCCAAGTTTCATATGAAACTACAAAATCCCTAAACATTGTTTTTAGGCTTCAGTAGATGCAGTTGAAATGTTACCTTCTTCCTCATTCCCTTCTGCAAAACATAATTTTCATAGGAGTCTAGAAAGCATACGAGTCCAGAAAATACAGAGAGAATTAAAATTACTTACCTGCTCTTCTCTGCTGACATGATGAAAAAGGACAAGAGAGGCAGAGGAGAAAAACAAAGGCTAGAGCTGAAATCATCTTTGAATCTCCAGGCAGTGTGGATGTATGGGCTTCTCTTGCAACGAATTTTTAACCTGCAGGTTTGCCTCTGCTCCCCATTAGTGTCTGTGGTTTGCTATTTATGAAGTTGCATTCCTTCCTCTGAAGTTCTTATTCTCTGATGCTGGACGAGGGGTGGACGTCATTTCTGGCTCCTAGTCCACAGAGAACGTTACAAAAGTAAACAATATGAGAAACTCATCAGGAGAGTAGTTTAATTTTTTTTTTAGACCGGCTTGCACCAAAATAGGTCAGAAAATTCCAGAATTAAATGGATTCTTTTTGGATTGGAGTTTTTATTTCGTCTTCATGGACACAGGATAGACGGATGATTCATAGCCCTATCCCTCACAGATTTTCCTTCTAAAACTGCTCACAGGATCACAAAAGCTATGAGACATCTGGACTTCACTAGAATTTCAGAAAAGGCTCTTTAAACTCCCCAAAGACAGTTTCACCACTCACACTTGGGGTAGAATTATTGAATCATCTTCCAACTGCAAAGGGGAGCTATCACATCCTATTTCGGAGAGGGACTGGGCAAATGTACTAGCCCTTAGAAGCTGATGTTCTTATTACCCCCCACCCAGGCTTGTCTAAAGGAAGGATGCAGTGCAGAAATGACGGCATGAAAGGAAGGTTGACTTTGCTGTTTCTTGTCTGTGAAGGAATGAGTCTCATTCCAGCATTTTCCATCAGTCAGTCTCAATCCAGCACTTTCCATCAGAAGACACAGAGCGGATTGAGAAATCCGTCTAGAGCAGCCAAAGAAAATCTGCCCAAAGAAAATCTTAAAGCTACTACATCAAGGAAATTGCAAGTTAAACTGTGACCTGTAAAAAAGGTTAGTCTGAAGATCAGTGAAATTCTTGATCACACATTTTCACTGCTTGATTGTGAAATCTGTCAGTGTGTTGATCATACAACACCCTTGGGGACACAGACAGGAAAGCCCCAGGAAACAGTAGCTCAGTCTCTAAAGTGCTATAGCAGCAGGATCCTTGGATATTTACATAACAATTTTTTTCTCATTTTGACCTCAGACCTCCTGTGTTCAGGAAAAAACTTCCCATCACTGAGGCTGTGCACAATTCTTGAAGGTAACTGGGTTCAGTCTTGCAGGCGCGGGTGAGCATGCATGTTCACTAAAGTAAGCAAATAAATATTATTAGTTTTATGTTACGGGAATGCTGCAGCAGACAGATTTTACATTTTCTTGCACCAAGCAAGTTTATGCTGAAAATAAAGTTAATTTGCATGTGTTACCTAGGTGGCATTTGTATGATTCTGCTTGTCTGGCACACATGCCATCTCGTGTTACACACAGCAAGTGACTTTTTGCTGTCAACCCACAGGTAAATCAGCTTTGAGGGTTTGATACTTGTGGTAAGCAAAAGTGGTTTAGCTGGAACTCAGAACAACTGAGTTTCCCAGGTTTTAGCATTTCTGGGTCCTCTGGACAAATCAAAACCATGGCCACTGATTATTAAAGATAAAATATACTGTTTTTTCCAGTGATGTTCTGGGGAATATTATTTACAATTTCTATTTTATAGCAACAAATGGGGAGTGAATGAAAAATGCCCTTTCACCCCCACAGAGACCAAGTCTTTCACCTGAAACAGTGATAGCGGATGTCCGTCCAGCTTCCGTTTGAAGATGCTGTTGTCAAGAGGTGAGAGAGGCATTCAGACTTTGCAGCCTGCTCAGTCCAGGACCCTGCTAGATGGCAAGCAAGGACACCCATTAGTACCTGTTATGGTAGTGGAGAGTTTTAAGAGAGAAGCACATTACTTCAACAGAAGCCTGATAGGTCATTAATAAAGGAAGGTTCTTGCCAACTATTCAGAAAAAATCTGTTTTTTTCAAGTGGAGAGAAGTCATAAAACTCCAGAAAGAAAGAGATGTAACTCACATGGAATGAAGAATGGACAAGGGTCACTTGTGAGGTCACCTCAGAAACAACTGACATCAGATTTGCTTTGTATGGAGAAATAGATGTCCATATAGAACGATGAGACAATCAAAATCCTAGTATTACAAAAAAGAAATGAAAAGAAAAAAGGAGCTATTCAATACAAGGCAAATAAAATATGTATGAGCAGTAGTGATGTTTTCTGCTATCTAAGTAAAGCATTACTCAATGATATCAGGACATAAAACCAAACAAACCCACATTAAAAAAACCCTTAAAGTCAGACACCTAATAAAAAAGTTGCTTGAAAGCCCAGTATCCAGCTAATTGGATACTTCTGTGTTTCTAAGTTTTCAGGGGCCAAAAAACCCCCAGTTTTTGGAAAGAGATAGTAGGCTGACTAGAAACAACCGTTTTTGAGACCATGTGAAATTGGCTTGTAAAACAATGTGACCCCCAGCCAGCAAGGGAGCAGTATTTGTATCCAGGAAGAGCTCTTGAAGACTATCAAGAAGAGTCCTGCTTCCTCTGCACAGAGTTCCACATTTTTCTGAACACTTTCAGCTGCCCAGAATCATATGCCCTTTTATAATACTATAAACCAGTGATCATGTTATATGTAAAATTCACAGTATTTTCTAATATGCCTATTGTTTAACATCCAAATTAACTCATCAAAAGCATAGAGAAGCTAGATCATTTTCTTTGTTTTTACTATGGACTGAGGAAACTCAAATAATTGACAGTAAAAAGAAGAAATCTCCCAAGCTCCTGGAGTCACTGCAAAGGACAAAAGGAAAAGAGTGAGCCCCTCTCTTCTGAAGAATACCTTGTGTGGAGAAGCTGCAAGTCACCAAAGTATTTAAAACATTCAGGGCTACCAGCAGCAAACCCGGATCTCTTCACAGGGAAGAGAAAAAGAGAACTTTGGTAATGTGGACAATCTGCAAAGTGGACCATCTGCAAGTACGTCACCATCTCTGTTCTCCTCTGCAAGAGAGTCACTAATAATGAATTTATTAGTGGAGGCTGGAGAGTATACTGAACTGGCTCACAAGGAGCACACGTTACTTGGAAAGCATTTTGCAGTTAGCTGAGGTGTTACAGCACAAGAGGAAAACTGTGAGTATGTCCTTACAGGATGCAAGTTCTCA
The DNA here is from genome assembly GCF_000699105.1 of Pygoscelis adeliae. Classification (NCBI taxonomy): domain Eukaryota; kingdom Metazoa; phylum Chordata; class Aves; order Sphenisciformes; family Spheniscidae; genus Pygoscelis; species Pygoscelis adeliae. The sequence continues at coordinate 102,469 of NW_008825502.1, forward strand.
AACTCAGTAAAGTCAGGAATGTTCACTGCTGAGAAATGACATTCAATTCCCTCAGCAACAATTAGTGTAGGACAGGTGGTGACAGAATAGCGCTTATTATTGCTCACTTATTCTAAATGAAATGAAACAAAGCATATTAAATCTGCATTACATCAATTTTAAATATTTGAACAAATAAGTCTTCTGCATATTAAGGCAGCAATCAACATGTCTTTACATTCTTCTAGAAATCCGAAGCTGCTTCTCTTTAGTCTGCAACAGTTTCTGGGATCTTTTCTATTCATTGACAGTAGCAAAATAACTGTTCAAATTAAAACGTAGCTAGCTTCTACAGAGCTTTCTTGAGTTGAGCAAGACACGGTGTCTCCACAGGGTGAGGTCATTCCTACCTTTATTTTCCTTGGACTCATTTTATACCTTTCTATATTCAGATCTGAGGGCTAGAAATCCCTGTAAATCACTACTCTAACGCAGCTTAAACACACAGTAGCAGATCAGAAAGTGTTTGGTCATGACTTGGTTATTTCTGGGTGCCTGTGTCTGTTTAAAAAGGACAAATTCAGAAGTAGCTGATATATCTGAACTTGTTATTATCTGACGGGGAAACATCTTCCAGATTAGTCAATATCATTTTTTAAGCATTACTGATTTAAAAAAAAAAAAAGTGAGCAGTAGATAGTGTTTATTTAGGCTTCAGTGTAAAAGTGGTTTTGCACTCTGTGCAGTGCCAGGTTTGTTACACCTTTTTCCCTGACTGGAGTTGACATCACAAATGAAACCAACACACAAACAAACAACAAAAAGAAAAGCTCATACTAGTTTAAAGTTTAAATATTTTCCATCTCTGTGTTTTTAACTAATTTTTGCCAAGTGAAGGACAGAAGTCAGAAGGAAAAAGTTATTTTTCAGTCTTGTAAGGTCAAGTTCTAAAAATAAGTGAAAAACACCTACACCCTCTGAAATGGTATGCTAAGTGTTTTACAATGTTTCTTATATATTTACAGTCATAAGAAACCAAATTATATAGAAGATGACCGGTAAGGATTTCAAAAAACATATCCTCCATTTCCTCCCAATAGAGGATCAATAGTACCTATGGCACCCTTCACGAAGACTTCTCTACCCTGTTCTCAAATGCTTCCAGAGGTGGGGACTCCACAACCACCCCAGGCAGCCTTCCAATGCTTTATATTCCCACTGTTAGAAAATGTTTCCGAGTGGTGCTGTTTAAGCCCATTGCTTCTTTTCTTATGCACCATGGACTCGGAGAGCAGATTAGTCCCTCCGTTGAAGTAGCATTACATATTTGAAAACTTGCATTTCAATTCTATTCTTCCGTAAAAGAACCTGGTAACGTATGCTGCTTCCAAGTTTTATACAGCCAATATAGAAAGGTGGAGATGAAAAATGATCACAGTCGTTGCAGACTGTCGACAGTCAGTTCTAAGAGAAATAAAAGTCTTTAAGTCTCAACTAAACCTTAATCAGTCATGATTTTTGTTAATTGTCACAATACATAAACTATCTGTGACTCAGAAGCTACATTATCTATTGCGGTGAACTGCTAGATTACAACTGAAGTTGAACCAACCTGACACATTTATGCAATTCTCATTTCTATTTCACTCATCAGTAGATCAGTAAGAAGCCCAATACATCAGAATTTCACAGCACAGTTTTTTTCAGTTTGTACTTATTTTGAATGCTATTGTCTAAAATTTGCAAATTCCAAAGATACACACTGTGAAAAGGACTGGACAGTGAAGTTTGATGCCCAGCAGCCAGCAGAATCTTCAGTCTTGTCCTACCTTTCCACTATGTGCTTCCAGACAAAACAAAAACCTACTTTCAGAAGTTTGCAAAACATGATTTTACAGCTTGATTATGTACAAATACTTACTTCATCCGTTGCTAAAACACAATCTCAACAAACAGGATTCCTAAATTGTCTGTACTTATTGCTATTTGCAGTCCTGCGGTAACAAAGTTTAGGTATTAACTAAATAATGTAAAGAATAGCACCAATGCTTTATGGAAGATAGATTCATTATTTGACATAAACACCTAAAGTGATGCAAATATTATACACAAAATCCATCAGTCACTAGGTAAGAACATCCCCATCCCCTCCCTGTATGCCTCATTCATTGCAAGATGGAATAATCCATTATAAGTTGTGGTTTGTTACATGTTTGAAGAGTTACAGCTTGCTGCAGTCTGGTTTATGTCTCTAACTTTGAATTCCTCAGGAAAGCAAGGCACTGAAGGTCACTGAAGACCTTTTATAAGTACTTTTAATGTTTTTTTTCATTTAATCAATGGCAAACTGCAATGACAGAGAATCAAGCCTGCAAAATACAATACATGGCTCCATTGTGCACTATGCTAACTTTATCATTCATTCTTCTTGTTGTTTTCTACCCTACTAATGAAATTTGACTCGTGTCAGTAAAGCCATTTACATGAGCGTAAAAAAAAGTCACACAACCCGCTGTGGCAATAGGCGGAGGGACATAACGCTGGGCCACAACCGCAGTATCACAGCAATTGGCACATTGTGACCGGGATGTCTCCTGGGAGGAAGCTACTGCCTTACACCACAGAACGTGGGGCTTTCCTTGAAGTAAGATTAGAGTTCCAGAAGGGTCGATTTTCCCGCTTATTCCTCTAACACGATTAGAAATTTGACGACTTTTACACTTTCTGCGTATGAAAGGCTGACTTTCAAGGGAACATCAGTTTTTACCCTGAACATTTTCTTAGTTTTAGAATGCTACAAAACACAAACACCATAATGTTAGTGTATAAAAATAGCTGCAAAATGGTTTCTGAAAAAAGGCGTAGAGATGCTTTCCAATGTCTGAGGGAGGAATCCCACAAAAAAGACCGATGAGCCGAGAGCACATTCAAACTCTTTGTTTTATCCTCAGCTCCTAACCCCTAACCAAAAATAGTAACCAGAACCCATATGACCTGTGTAGGGGCTTTCCAATATTTTTGCTGTTGAACAGCCAACACAACAAATGCACATTTAATAAGTAGGAGACTTTTGTAAGCCATCAAACACATATCAAGAAATTGCCGCCTTTATCGCCTCCTTTTTCTTTTTTTTTTTTTAAATTCAGTGAATGCTGGGGTAGGGGGAAAAGAAAGGTGCCAGTCTGAAAATTTCTATGTCATCAGGACAGATTCCCTGCAGCTCTGGACCTGACCCAGGAAGCTATCAGTAAGAGTCGGAAGCAGCGCCTGTCCCACAAGGTTTTTTGTTTCTTGATCTCTCTAATGAGACTCCCAACAAGATAACCAATTTGTAGCAACCATGACAGAGCTAAATGGCCTGGCTTTTTATTGCCACATTACTCTTTTGAGGAAGAAAGAATCCCGCTCTACAGAATCACTCAGAAGCTAAGCAGCTTGCGCTAGGTCACACCATGCAAGTAAATTGAACCTGGAAGCCCAAAGCTCATGCCAGCGCTGTAATAACTAAACCGTCTTTCTTCTCTGAAGAAGGGGAATCTTCAAACAAACATTGGCAGGGAAAGATACTAAAAAAAAAAAGCACATGCACATTCATCTAAAATAAGTGATACTACATATTGTCTGGGCAGCCTTACCACCACTGTAAGTGGCTGATCTTCCTGGAAGTGACATATTCTGCCCACATTGGCTGAGAGAATGACACATGATGACATAGGAGCTCAAAGAGCATCAGGAAGAAAAGCTGTACTTTCACAAGAGAAGAAAATATCAAACAACTATAGCCCTGCAACAAATAAAAAGTGCCTAAGTGCACAGCAAGAACACCACAGTTCAGTTTCATCACGGATGTGATACTGAACTTCCAATACTCAAAAGCAGCAGGAAGCATGAATGAGGCTGACCTAGACTGTTCAGGTCGTCTAGGTTACTGGATTACTTGGTTACCAGTAGCTCCATCCAGGGAGTCTACTCAGGAACAGCAGGAGACGAGGCCAGTCTGACAGAACTGGTGACAAAGCCACAATATAGGTCCAAGGTCTATCCAGAGACAGGGCTACAAGACCACCCCGAACCTTGTCCTTCATTTAAAATACGGTCCAGAACTTCCCAGTGGCTTGCTGAATTTTGATAATCTAATTTGTTGTCTCTAGAAAGGTCGCAGCACTGTCAAATGTTCCGCGCTCCCGAGTCCCACGCTGATAATCCTACCCCTTCCAAAATGCCTGAGGCATTGTGTCAACATAATCCTGTCTGAAGAGAACTAAGACACCTGGAACTAAAATGCCTTTTACAAAACTGAGGGCAGGAGGCCAGTCAAAGGGCCCACAAATTTCGTATCGGCCCTCATTCAGTTTTGCTTTACCTCTCGTTTAAGCCTGCCAAAGACAAACTATGGCAAATCAGAAGCCCAAGGGGCTGAAAAGCAGTGGCATGTTTAGATCAAGAAGAGCTGTCTCCCATCCTTCCCTTCCTCTCAAGCAGCTCGCTGTAATGAAGCTTACAGATGGGGGTGTAAAATGCTGCCAGAGCTCCTTCTCCCCACCGCCACCCTGCTCAAAACTATTCCCTAGCATATGTTGTAATCGTACACCCAGGAGGGTTGTTAAAACCTTACAGGAAACATCTCACATTTTTTCCTTTACTATTCATGCCATTTTCTATTAAGGACAATAAAGACTTCTAACATTGGATTAAGCTCATTTGCAACAATGAGCTACTATTGCTCCAGGAGCCAGCGGGAGCTCAGACTTGTTGAGGGAACTGGGAATAATTAGCTGAATTGTACTGGAAAAAAGGAGAAGACTGAAGGCTGTTTTGACCAAGAGAGATGCAAACTAATGCGATGGTTAAGCCATCACGTCTTGCTAGGAATTATTGTTGGGAGTATCATTAATGCTTAGAGTATGCAGTTTTTTTCAGTAAAACTGCTTTGGACGTGGTCTCCCTTTTTGGTTTTTGCTACTAAAAGACATCTCCCGGAGTCATAACGACAATAACACAGTTTTACTGATTGCTTTCACTCATTGCTCAGTATGCACTAAGTCACTTCCCAAAACTCTTAGGGATGGCAAACCTTAAAAAACAAAAGCTCTTCTAAGCAGACTGGTTTTTCTTTTCCCCTAAATGATGTATATAATTCATCTCCATGGTCGAACCTCCTTATTGTGTAATCCAGGGGTCTTCAGCAAAAGTGTAAACAGGAATTGTCTCATTGCAGAAGGGACTGGAAGTGCTCAGTGCTCTGAGATCACACATGTAGGTGGGCAGACAGCACGTACACTTTTTAATAGTCTAGGGACCTCTCTTAGGGAGCATTGGCTTGGTTTTGATCATGTACCAAGACTTATTAACGCAAAAGAAACATCTGCCATTGACCCCTTCGTAGGCAGAATACTGAGCCTGAGGGGCCCTGGAAATCTACTCTGGTATGTTGCTGGAGCTGTCTACATGTGATTGGTTCGGTAGCTATACATAAATGCACATACTGTGTATGAATAATACTATTTCTGTATCATATATACAAGTATTACATAGATGAGTATTTGCTGCCCTCAAATTACTGCCTTCTAGCCACAAGCTGGCACATGCCATTAGCCTTTTGACATGCAGCTTCAAAAAAAAGATCAAGTTTCCATCGTTCCTTTCAGCAAGGAAGATCCCAAGGAACTTGACAATCTATTCATACTAATACCACCAGAACATAGACACCTTTGGGACAGACAGCACAGCCAAATACATAACAGAGTGCAGAACAGCAGAAAAAAAGGGAAACATTTGGCTTGGGACTCCAGAGAAAACCTCGCTTTTTATAGAGTGCCAAGGAATGGTTAGCATCCATTCACGGGAGACAGAACTGGTCTATGGTCACATCCCAAAGACCCGCAGAGAAAATTTGAACTTCACAGTTTATTCTGCCTCAGAAGTATGAAGTGGTAAGTTACCTTTCCCAACATGCTGGACCAGTAGTTCTAATAACTGTGTTCAGACAGACCATAGTCTGTCCTTTCTGTGGACATCTCAAGGGAACATCAAGAAATTTTCCATGCCAGAAGTTATATTAAGCAAACCTGTTCGGGTCTCCTGGATACATGAGGCAAAAAAGTGTTGATTCAAGATTAATGATAGTTCTCTTGACACTTCCTCTCTTACTGACTGCAACAGGGGCCATTTTTTTCTTCCCATTTGCTCTTTTTCACATAACCTCTCCATAGCAATTAGTTCTACTGCTTACAGAAAAACGCCACCAAAAACCAGAAGGAAGATATCTAGTGTGATTTAACAGCTGGAAATAAGCAAAACCAGCACCAAGCAATCAGGTCTTTTCAGGACACCGGTGATCAAAAGACCGCTGTTGAGGTACTCTGTAAAAATGTAATTTGCAGTCAGCTGTTTGCAGGAGACATAAACCTTTTCGCTGTTGAAAATCAGAGTTAACTTGTACAAAGAGGAAGAAAGGATAGATCACACTGTATTAATTCCCCCTCACATCTTCACTGGCTATGGGGATGCTGAAAGCATTCGGTCAGGAGCCTGACGATTGTTTTCTCCAAACTCAACTCTTCAAAATACTGGATGGGACAGGGAAAGGGGGAAAAGAAGTCGATCACTAAATGCAGTACTCTTTGTCTCATCTCAGGAAGAGGCTACACACTTAAGTTCAGTTTTAATATGAGTAGTTTAACACTTGCATGCGGAAATATGACTGCTTCTTACACAAGGGAAATGGGGAAAAAAGCCTTTATGAATTACAATGGAAATTCTTCAAGTGTAGGTGCTTTCTTCGATTGTCGTGGAATCAGGATGACTAGGAGATTCATGGAGGGCACAAAGAATAGAGGGATATAGGAAGTACCAGCAGATCGTCAAGGCTGTTCTCTAAAGTGGTCTCATTATCCATATGTAAAATGAGAATCTTGAATATGAAAAAAGAAAATGGGTTTATTATTATAGCAGAGCCTTAGTATTCCACAAAAATCATTCTTCCTCTTATGATGGTGGTAGAGCAGAACATTGCCTCAATCTTTTCTGCTTATACCCCACTTCAACTGATTAATAACTTTGTTAGATTTCAAGCAAACAAGAATGAATCTTCTTCCTGGAAACTGTCTTTTGTGCCTTCACTAATTGTTCCCAAAATCTTGACCACAAAAGGATGCCAGCTCCTCGAGGATGAGCAGAGAATGACAAACCCGGTATCTTCTAGACAGACCCCATTATATCACAAGGCAGGATATTCTCCACGCTGCTGTCCCCCTTCCAGTGTTTGCCTGAGGTGTTCCATAGGCTTTCTGTCAAAGATAATTACAGCTGTCATAGGAATGAATAGACAAAGATGTTCAAGGGGCCCACGCTCTGGGGGTGGGGAAGGACAGCTATCGTCCTCAGAAGCAGGAGCACTTTGTCTCTCTCAAAAGAGAGATCTCATACAATACGAAGATGAATTTTCAAACAGCAATAATAGCACAGAGCCAGGCAGCTGAGCCCTCATTCACGTTTGCTTAGATAACAACGTTAAATACTCAGCTATTCTCATGCAGAAGTATCTCCTCTCTCGGGCCTGAAAGCACACAGGTACGACACAAAAATGTTACTCGAGTTGCAGCTTTCGCAAAGCTGAAGGGAATGTCTGTGCTACCTGGTCCAGACTACTAGAAAGTTATTAACAGGTGCAAGTCAAAAGAATCAATTCAAGAGGCCTATTAGCCTTAAAGTAAACAGTTTCATTTGTGAAACTGCTTGTTTCACCAATGTCACGGATTGTGGAAACAAAGAAGCCACTGGCTACTAAACGCATGCTTTTCCTGGCACACGTCCTGTCAGCTCATCTTATCATACATCTGTTTTCTCATGCACATTCTATTTTCATAAGCTTTGAGACATTACAGATTACTGGCTTTATCCGAAAATTGTGCTTCTTTGTACATCATTTATAAACTCAGAGGAAAATTCAACATCATCCAGACTATGGGTTGGTTTTTTTTTCACCCCTAGAGAAATGGAAAAATGGCATGTACACAGGCTCACAAGTAGTGGGAAGCTCTCCAGAAGGATGGAGTCTGGAGACTAATCCAAACCTCCTGAGCTTTAGAGAAAATACCAGACCAGAAATCTCACAGGAATGAACTGGCTCTGGAGATTGCTGGCAATTCCTTCTCCTGACCCCACCCAAAGCTGAAAACCAGCCACAAAAGCAAATCTAATCTTTTTCACAATATTTTTCAGTATCACGGTCTGTGTAAAGATTCAGAGTAAGTCCTTGCTTCATCTAAACTGCTCTTCCCATCCAAAGGTTGCAAGGACACATATTTAGCCTAATTGCGATGGTCACAGAATTACTCTAATTTTAATTCCACATGGAAACTAGAAGTTTGATCCTCTGTATTTTTGCAATGCTTCCTTCAATAAAGGCCAATTGCTTTCAGCCAGCACAGCAGTCAGTTTCTTCCATTAACCTTTATTCAAGCCAAAACACTTTGGGTGTAAGCGACATTGAGTTCCTGAGACAATGCCGGCTAGAGAAATACCTATCATGAGAGTGGAATCCGAGAGCTCTCCCTAAACTCCAGCTGCCTTGTCTCTCCTTGACATCTTTTCAGTCTTTGAATACTTTCTGCACAAGCCATTACACCCCTCAACACTTCTTCCAGGAAAGCGCACACAATTCCAGGAACCCCACGCCTCAGGTGAATAAATAGCAATGACAAAAGCAACTTTCGACTGGCAAGGCAGGAGACAATGTTGAAACTTTGAGTCTCTGTACACAAATGCAGTAAAGGCTATCGTGAAGGCCAGTATTTCCCAAGGAAATCAAGTATCGATACATGGTTTGGATAGGAGATCTTCTGGAATGAGTAATGAACATGCCTAACCCTGTATACTCAGCAAAATCTGATCTCGCAGCCTGAGATCATTTGCTGGCTTCAAGTCACATCTGGGAGTTACTCCTAACACAGCGGGAAGAGAAGTTGTTTCTAGGGAGATCCAAGTTCCACTTCTAAATCTCCCTATAAAACAGGAGCTTTTGCCATTCAGTACTGTAGGTGCCCGCTCCTTTTTTTCTTTTTTTTTTTTTAGATGAGGTTTGTGGTGGCCTCTAGTGGAATATGGAACAAATGGTATAAAAAGGAAAAAAGGAGCAAGGCACGTGCAGCCTCCTACAAAGCTGACCAGGCCTTCAGCTCTTCATAGCTGAATTCACTGGGAATTTGTTTAAAACTATACGTTCTTGCTAGTAAAGGGCTAATCTCTATACCCTAGCCTGAGAGCGATCCATCAATTCAGACCACTTGCAGCACCATAATGGGTCATCCTATAAAGAAAAAACCTACAACAACACAGTTTTTAAATTATATTTTTGATGTTTCCTGATGTTCATCAAGTTGTGTAGTCCACAATAACATCCCTTGTTTTGTTTCAGCCTTTCTGCTTCCTCAGTAGAGGAGGTAGATGCAGGTTATAACTGGGTTTGTTTTGAGCCCCAAGAGAACAGTTCCAGATCAGCCTGAGATCACATCAATCATTCACGCTGTTCCAGTGCTCCAGCTAGCCCAAGGTTTGGCTTCTGACTTCAAGACACACGGACTGATCGTGAGCAAACAGACTATTCGACTAGAGTTATAATACCTTCCTCCCCTCCATTTCCTAGTAAGCCCTCACGCTCATAGAAAATATTGGGTTATTTACCCTGCCACTCCTCAGGATTATTCTAATGTGGCTTTTCCATCATGACCTTGCATGCTTTGGACTTTCCACACTTTATTACACTGTGCAACTTCTCCTGCTGTAGAAGTTCTTCTGCATCTTGGCTAGTGGCCCTGTGTTGCTCTCGATCCAAAGGAGTTCATCGCCCAATGTTTAACATTACTCTTTTGTTTAAATGACATCATTACCAAAGCGCTATTTAGAATTATTGCTCTCCAGACCTTCTTCATAACCTTTTTGCAATCATCTCTTCCAGCAAAGTCATATACTAATCTGCTGCCAGGAAGGTGGTCTAATATGTCAGTATCTTGTCTGAGACTGGAACGCTGCTTACTTGCCAGAAAGCTTCCCTTAGCTTCCATAGCACCTTTACTCTGTCTTCATACCACAGCTGAAATAAAGGCCATAGGATCTAGTTCAACAACATTTCATTTTCTTAATAACATTTGCTAACAACTAAATAAAAAAAATTCTGTGTTCTGGGTTTCCTCCATATGACATAAGGCTCATGGATTTCTGGACCAGAACTGAGAAGCTGTTTGAAAACTTCTGTTTGATCATAAATCAAGTCCAGTGATCACCTTTTTAGTAAAAACAGCCCCAGTTCACAGTTTCCAGACCATAATGGGTTCATAGTGTTGCCATGGGCCTTGCTCAGGGTCCAGGAATTCACGCAGACTCCGCTTTCATTATAGCACCTGTAACAGCTTCTGCAACATGAGGCTCGAATGGCACCGCTTGATAATTGCTGGTCTGCGTGACACTGGAGGGAACAGCGTGGAAGGACTCCTTATCTCTACATCTTTTCATAGCTCTTCCAGCACCTTTCCATTTATTTACTCGCAGTCACACTGGCTGCCTTCCACAGTGGGAACTCTGCCTCCTCACATAGCACATGGAAAAGCCAAAAGCAAAGGCTAGTTAATTTGGAAGTGCTGTTGAAAGCCTGGTAGAAGGCAGACTGGATCAGGTCCGGAGAAGGTCCTGAGGTGTTGCCATCAGGGTGCTGCTGCTCCCAAGGCAAGTCAGTGGGTCTTAAACTGGCCAGTCTGAGGAAGTCTCAGCAACCAGCACCACCAAGTTGGGGTGAGAGAATCGCTCCACCTCTGCCCTGGCCTAGCAGCTTAGGAGCAGTCTATGAAACCCTACTGAGAAAGGGAAAACGAATAACCCTTAGCGAAGAAACTACATGAAACACTCCTTAACATCAATCCGATAGTGGGAAACCTTGTTTCAAGCAAGTTGGGGCAAATCCACTGCATTTTAAGCCCGCCGTGTTTAGGAAGCAGGTGGTACAATCAACTGAAACATTCACTCTCAGGAGTACTGTTAAAATCTGAGACCCCACTGTCCTCTTGATCTTTTCACATGCTGTTTGATGAAATTCCACCAGTGGCCTGGGTACATTTCCAAGGAACTCATGACTTCTGGGAAGGCATTACAAAGCTACACTGTAACCATTCATGACCTGTGTTCAGTACTGGCTTGGTTCCTCCTCAAATCCACAGCGTTCTGCAAAGAAAACATTCTTTCCACTTCAAGTAAGTTTCTCCATCCTGAAACCAGTCTGGTTCAGGCAACCAACCTCTTCTTGCCCTGCACTCACCCCCCAGACATCAGAAATACAGGGTTTCTAATGGAAGGGCTTCCATGACGGCAAAACTACTGCGACACCTAATATATTTGGTCTCCCTCGATTCTAGATCTGCTGTGGGTTTTTTTTCAGGCAAGAAATAAAGGAAAAGCAACTGTTAATATTACTAGTCCTACCTATAGCTGCTACTACTGTATGAAAATTCATACCTCGTTGTTTTCTGAACCTTTAATATTTGCCATGAAAAGATAAGGCCTCGCTGGTGAATTCTGTGTTCCACATCAAAAGGAACTGAGATGTCCGTGAAAAAAACAGAGAGGATTATTCTGGAGAGCTGGAGGCCAGAAAATTAAATGGTTCATGTTTCAGGACAAGGACCATCTTGGATGCAGGTGTTTACTCCAACAGGAACCTGAACCACTCATCTAAGTCATGTAGCCACATTATATGGCTAAACACACATTCCTACATGTGTGTTTAGATACACCCCCCCCGGCAAAACCCAAAGGGCAACACACCTAATTATTGGATTGCTTACATTATTTCATTTTTAAGACAAGTGCCAAATTAACAGACTTCTCTCACAGCAGGAAGAAGGATTTACTTGGAAGGATTTACTTTATATGTAGAGAATGCAAGTATGTTATTCCCTTAAACAGAAAGCAAAGGAAAAGACAGGGTGGGACTCAAAAAATACTGTTTTTCAAATTATTTGTTCTCTTAAGGTACTCTTTACAAAAACAAACTCATATTTAACCCTGTGCATGCTACCTGCCCCAAAAGTTAAAAACATGTCTGCAAAGCAGTAATGCTTTGAGAAGAAAGCAAGCTGTTACCACATTAGAAGTCATGTTGCTAAAACTCAGAGTATTTATAAACTTAAATGAGACACCAGGGATAACCTGAAAATTCACCACTCTTCTATTTTCCCCACTAAAACAGAGGGAGGAACACCAGTCCACAAGCTTCAAACACACATCAAAACCCTTTGTGAAGTACTGGATTTTACATTATACCGAAATAACCTCACTGCTTCTCCATCTGCCTAGGATAACTGCCAGAAATTAAAACAAAGAAACATGTACACTCTTTGTAGTCAACCAAGAGCTTCAAAATTTGTTTTTAAGCTCAGATACAATAACATCTGTTTTGAAGAAGTCCTGTTTAAAGAAACGTTGATGCCCCTTTAGAAAACGAATATTTTTAACAAGTCTCCTCCTTCCAGAACTCCTATCAAAGACAGATTTAATATGTAACAGATACTCTCAAATATTTTCTTGAATATATCCATCAATTCCAGCATTTTTTTCTTGGATTTTAGAAACTATGCCTTTTTGCTAGCAATCTTTAACTTCTGTGGCCAGTTAAAGAGAAGTAGATCACTTCACATCGTACTTTTGCAACCAAAAACCCGCAGAAAGCCAGAAGCTCTGTTCATAAGATTTTTCCCTTACATTAGTTCCTTGAATTCAGATTCTGTGTTAACGTGGCATTGTTTAGGATGAACACACACTTCAGCTATTTTCAAGGAGTGGGAGTTACAAAGGATTTTAATACATTTTTCAAGGGAAGGATTTCAAATTTTATACTGAAATAAAGTATTTTTAATTAGTATTTTAATATTAAGTCACCTTTTCACAGTTTATTAGCTTTTTAGTGTCCACTTAGCTTAGACAGTGAAAGAAAATTGGTTTATAGCATAGAGTTTATAGCTAGTTTCATTTACTGGCTTTCATATACTGCTATTATCTTTTTATGTCACTCATCACCTTAATATCGAAGTACCTTCTTCATTGAAGATCACTGAAGAAACGTCAAGATCTTCTCCTCCTTTTCCTTCATTGTTTTAAGTTACCTACCCATGACTTGCTTCAGGAATACTTTTTATAGCCGCAATTGAACCTGCAGGTAAATCAGTTGAAACAGAAATATTACACAACTTGCTGAAAGATAAAAGCGCTGAGGTTCCCCTGATAATGAGTAATAGCCCTTTTCTGTGAATTTTCTATACTACATTACTCGTCCTCCTGAAATCAAAGCTGGGCTGCATTTACTGTTGCGCTTAGATTTCCGGCGCCTTAGAGAAATTCTTACATCTACGCAATAATACTTTTCTGATATGCTTTTAGCTTGTGAAAACAATCTGTGCATTAAAGGCCTTTTTAAAAATGACCGTTCAGTCTAGTACCACTTGGCAGAGATCTTTTAATGTGATATTAAAATACCTGTCATATAAATTCAGGCATTAAGACTGAAGTCCATAAAGCTATAATTAAAAAAAAAAGTCTTTACTTCCACCTTACTCAGAACAGCCCTTTCTCACAGCATTATTGTTCAGATCCCATAAAGCAGCATGGCCAGCTAGGGATGCCTCTGTCTCACCATGGCTGGAAGTAAAGCTTTACTGACATTAGCGATTAATAGACGGCATATCCTTAAACATACATGCTGCATTACTTTTAACCTAGTGCATATTAGGACTGTGCTTTGTAATTCCACAAGAGCTCAATAAACCCTTCGATATTTACTTAAGTGGATTTTATGGTCCTCTTGTTTCATGAAGGCATTTATATGAGCTCTGATCTTACGCCATTTGCATCATCAGGCATTAATTTGGGAAAATTAAATAGAAATAAGCAAAAATAGCTCCATAACCTTCTTCTCCACATGCCTACAAAACGCTGCAATATTTGTTGGTCCAATAGCTAGAGATGGAACAAAAATACAGCCAGCCCAACCGCTCCCTGTCCCGACACTACTACAGACATTCCAATAGGAAAATGCTGAGGAAAGATTATGAAGTTCTGGGAATAGATCCATTTTAGCTATTAATGCTTATTATCACATTTTCTAAGGTCTATAAAGCTTTCTAAAGATTATTTGGGATGAAGGAAGCTATAGGAATGTTATGATCCTAGAAGATCTTCCTAAACAAAAGGAAAATGCATGTTGCTACGAACCTGCGTCAAGCTGTTCTTTTGATTTTTTTGTCCCAGCGCTGCATTAGCTTTCCTTCTACGTCCCTCTTGTGGTAACTGAGAAGAATTGTAACATCTGCAATGGAATAGCTAATTCATAGCCTTCAAAAATTTTTGCTTTGTTGCTGCATTTTTCGTGCATTTTTTTAATTAGAAAATTTCTTTCATTGAAATTTTGTCAGTATACAGGGGAACAGGTTTTCTTTTTAAAAATAACAACGAGTATTCTTTGCTCTTCCATTTACTAGTACTCAGGCTAGGTAAACTGGGTAAAACCATACGGAATTTTCATTTGAAGATTTGTTTTCGGGAAGAGGCAAGCAAAAGGAAAACCAGAGAGAGACAGAAAATGAATAACTTTAAAACAATATGAGTTACCTGAACATTAAACAAAAAAGAAGAAATAAAGAGATGTTAAAATGCAGATGTGAAGTGACAGAACAGGTAAGAAGGTAAAGTGATTAAATAGGCATAATACATTTACTGATTGCATTTATTATTCCACAACATGTTAACGTATTGCTAGCCACAGTACTCATTATATAGACATCCCCATCAGATTTGTAATGTGTGAGCATTCCTTAAGCATTCTTTGTCAAGAACATCTGAACCTGAATTGTTTTATCCCAGGATAAAAATGCACATTTTTTTTTAATCCAACCCTGTTGTTTGAAGTAGCAGTTTTGCAAAGATTCCTCACCCTCAATTTGATTGGCTCTGAACCCTTCACGTCATGATGACACTTTCTAGCACTATCTCCATGGCTTGGAGTTTGCAGAGACCAATCAGTTCATCCCTTTTCATAACAGCTTGTTTTCAGCCCTCTCTTGTGCAGTCCTGAGTGGAGGATGTTATCAAATCCCAGCGCCAGCGTGTCTTGGAATTGAAATGAGTTTCAAGGAAAGTCCTCTGGCAAAGCCCATTATTTTGAGTCAGGACTGTGTTATTTCTACCAACACCTAAACTGCTGGATGCATCAGTTTTACACTTATAATCATCAGGAACCTTTATTATCACCTCTTCAAGATAATCACCTTAAACTTTTTGGCTCATGGAAGTAAGCAGAAAGCATCTTCTTTTTAAATTAAATTCACCCACATTTGTTCTCTTGGATAGCTTCTTATGGCTAAGTATGTCCTGCGAATTCTAGCTTCTAACCATGCATAAAAATGGTAAAGCAGCAACATTTCCAGAGAACGTGTTCCAGTTTTCTGAAGTGTTATCTTTTTACATTTCATATTGGATGCACAACAGTAAAGACCAATGAGTCAGAGTGCCATTTCTCTGCATTAGCCCAGATTTAAAAGAGAAAACTTTCACAAAACATGGCTTACACAAAAAATATTGTCTAGGAGCTTTGTAGCGCAGCCTGCATACGTGCCTCCATCTTTATCTTTAAAAGCACCAAAGTAGTCCACAGAGTTTCCAGCACGCAGTGAACTACGATTAAGTATGTCATGAAATCCAAATGTACCCTCTTCACAAGCCAAGCCTCCATATTGGTATAAAGACTAATCACAGTCTCCATTTTTAAACACAGTAACCAGGAGCCCAACGGCCACAACTAATTGCCAGTTTGATCCCTCGTCAAAATATATGAAAGTGAACTGCAGGCTTTCCGCACCCGACTCGCTCTGGTTTTGCTCCTGCCTCGCGTGAGAGGGGAGCAGAACGTACCGTGTGGTGGGGGATCTCCCCGCAGCCCTCCAGCTTCAGCACCTCAGACAGCAGCACCATCTTGTCCGTGAAGGCGGCCAACGGTCGCTGGTGCCTCCGTATCAGAAGCCCAATTTGCCTTCTGATGGCATAGTGAGCCAAGGACATGCAATTTTCAGCGCGTTTTCCAAACAACTTCCTTTGAAAGCATTGTTATCTTCTGTATTATGTAGGGGACAGGGAAAGAAATCCAGCAGCACATCAAAACTTTGATCGGTTTCCAAAACTTTTGAGGATTCTGTAAACCAGCCAAATGTTGCAAGTACGTTTTGTTTATTAATAAATAAGTGTCCATACCAAGCAGCCTACCTGGTTTTATAAATTTCCTCTTCAGTTCCGCTTTCATCATCAAGTAGGATTTCATATTTTCTCACAGTTACGCTTTTCTCTGAACTACGAAACAGTTAATTTCCAGTTTGTTTTAAGAAAGCACCAGCTTAGTTCATCCGTGGATGCTTTCCAACCAAACTCTCAGTGGGTTTCAATTCAGTTGCGTTTCACCTTTAGGAATCAAGAGTCTCAACACTGGAACTGTCTTGTAACTCTGATGAAGTTACGTATGGGTATACACTGACTTATCTTGATGTCACCATGTTAAACTGGAGCTGATGTGACAGTCATAATTCAACAATCAATTTTCCATTCTGCCTTTTGATTTTAGTGGCTTGTTGGATTAACCTACTTTCATCTGAATCCTGAATTAGGATACATTTATGACAAACTATTGGTACAGTCTGTTCTTCCTAGAGGCTTAAAGCTAAAGATTAATGCAAACAGCCTGTATGCATAAGTGGTGACTCCTGTATTCTCTTTACTCGTTCTTTCCTGCCTGTGTTTGGTGCACAATATTCCTAGGACAAGGATACTTTGCAATCTTCATCTAGATCTTTTCAGCCTAACAGCTGCAAATCTGGTACATGCTGTTTCAGTTCCAGGCTTTATCCTACACCAAAAGCAAGAATAAAATTAAAGTTACTTATAAAAGAAGATACATATTTGCATCTTATAGTTGAAGGCTTTAGTAGGGAAAAGGGACTGAATATCTAGCCTTTCATATCAATGTTTTTCACAACACAGAAGTTTATCTTAAAAGAGATTTGTTGTGTGCTAAAAAAAGGGTGTTAAAATGAGGGCACTCAAATCCAAAACTTTCTGTTTATTTATGGGTAGGAACACGTGCTACTGACCTTCTCTGCACAACCCAGTCATTCACCTTCCCTGACCTCGGAGAATCTCTGTGGCCGACTCCACTACCCTCACCTCATAGCAACTCAGTTTTCTGACTGTCACACTGTTATATTAGGTATAACAGGGATTACAGTTAGAGCAGGTATTACTATAATACCAGATTCTTCTTAATCAACATGTCTGTCTCAAAACACTTAAAGCCCCTGCATAACTCCCTTACCCGGGCTACGACTCTGTTAGCAGAGACCCTACGCACTCGTTTCAAACAGGAACGCGAGGCAGGCAGGCCACAGAACCAGCGGTTGCAGCTCCGGGCTCACAGCAGGCACAAGGGGATAAAGGGCCCCACGTTGCCTCCGCAGGGCCCATCCACCACCACAGCCCCTCACGTTGCCTCCACAAGGGTCGATGACCACCACAGCCCCTCTCCTCCCTCCGCCCCCCCCAGGGCCCTTCGCCACCTCAAGTGCCACCTCAGGGGCCAAGCTGC
>NW_008825502.1:121353-145698 GCF_000699105.1 Pygoscelis adeliae
CTGGAAGCACAGGGAGAGCGCGCTGAGGATGAAGCTTGGAGCCGGTTGTCCGCCGGTAAAGCCGGTGGACTCCGCGGTTGGGTCGTGGCAGTTGTGTCACTTCTCGGTGCGACGTTGAAGTAAGAAATGAGAAACGGCTCTGGATGTCACTACAGGTTCTTTTCCTCTTTAAAGCAAATAAGGCTATAGGTAGCGCTAGGTTATCAAAAGTTGAGTACTGTGGAAATTCAGCATTACTTCCTTTAATTTCTTTCTTTCTATGACTAAAAGCAAAATATGCTTTCAATTTTATTTTTTTTTTTAATCCTTACTTCTTTGCCACCTTTTCTGCTGCACGGTTGCTAGGCTGGTTTGTTTTGGGTTGGTGCGGGAGTGACAGTCAATATGGCCTGAGATTTAAGTTCAGAGGTCTGGTTCGTCATAACTTAAAGATGGGTGATTATTTTTTTATATATAGCCTGTTTATTTGTACTTCAATGACAATTAAATTGTGTTTATTTAACAATTCACAAAGCGAAAGAAAAGAGGGAACTAGGGTTACATGCTCACAAATGAAGAAGTGTTGCAAATGAAAATACTACCTGTCACTGTGCTACATCTTGACTGTGTCTGTAGTAAAAAAAAAAACCAAACCAACCTGAAGAACTCTTCCATGTTTTTTAAAAAGTCAAACTTTTCTCCATTTAAAGATCATGGAATATTCTGCTAAGTTTCATTACATCTAGATAAATACTCAGGTAGTCCCACTATTAACAACTAAATGTTTGTAAATTATCCACGTTTTAAAGGATGAGTTTAAAGAGGAGTTGAAATGCTTTAGGTATGTTTGGTTCTGGATTAAAAACTTAGTTTGAGTGGGCTTGATTTTTTTTCCCTTTTACTTGCAAAACCTGATGTGTCGGGGTCTGTAAGTGATAGAGCTCTGGAAACCGAAGTAAGCAAACTGAAAACAGGCCAGCCTGTCCAGCAGTGAGACTTTACAGGTGTGCGGTGCAAAGACTGAAGGTGGCATTATCCCCTCCGAGCCGTATCGGGTTTATCCCAGGATGAATCGAATGACTTTCTTGTGCTGGAAAGCGCTCGGCGTGCAGCCTGGGCGTAGCCGCTGTGGGGTGACTCGCTCCAGGTTAGTGTGTTTATAAGACAGAATTAGAGACGGGACCCCGTGGGCTGTTTGTTTATTTTCTGGTTTACTTATAGCTTTTGAATTTTGGGTTTGGTAGATTTTATCCCGTTCGAGCATTGAGATATCAGAATTATTAAGTAGTAAAATCGTGTCTGTGTACAGTCAGAGTATATGCTAATTGATTAAAAAGACAGTTTTATTAAAATCTTAGTTTTTAAAGCTTTAGTGGGTTGTGGTCGTTCCAGAACTCACAGTAGAGAATATGTGGCCAGAAGAAGAAGAAAAACCACCCCAAAATAAGCCTCGTAAGTTAAAAGACCAGACGAGAGGATTCATTTGTCTTTTTTTTGTCTAAACATGTTTGAAAAGCCTTTGAAGTAAAAAGAAAAAAAAAAATCTGGAGAGCACATTCAGGTACTAGTATGTCTACAACCATCCATCCTGGCAAGAAGGAAGGGATTTTTTTTTTTAAACCGAGTGCATTTATGATGTTTCTGCAAACTCTTGTGGTCATCCCAGTCCTCGTTTTGACTCCAGAAATGTGTAGGTTTTTGGGAGGGTGGGGAGAGGGAATGGACCTATTGCAACAAGAACTCTCAGAAATGTAGTAAGTATAGTGTCCTCCTGAGCTGAAGTACAGCAAAACCCAGATCCCTGGATCTGTTTAGGCTTGTACGTTTCAACAGTCTCATGAGTGATAAGATCAGAAATTATGTGGTTTTTAAAGATTCTGGGGAAAATCTTGCTGCCTTCAACAAATCATTTAAACTTGTTATGTCTTTTGGCAGGAGACAGATTAAATAGTAACTTCTGTGGCCCAAAAATTGATCACATACGTTTCGCTTAATTAAATGTCGTCACTGTGATTATAACGAATGCTACTTGAATAAATAATTTTTATTTGGAGCTGATAAAGATTGGAGCTATATACTTTTACTCTGCTGCTTCATATTCTGATACATGTTTAGTGTCCTAGTGTTTAAAAAGACTAGTTGAGCAACACAGAGCACCTGATTGCCTAAGAAAATGTGATTGATTTAGCTGCTCTATAAGAGCTTCCTTTCCCAATGTATATTTAACTAATAGTTTAAGAGGATGTTGTTACAATTGATTAGTGTCCAGTTGACAAAAGACAGTGAGAAGTTAGTAGTGCAGAAGCAATGTCTACTCTTTTCTCTTCAGAAAACTATATTTCCATCATTTTACATATCATTAGAATCAAACATATGAATATACTTTTTTCTAAATATTTTAAGATAAATGCTGATTTCTACCTTATTTTTTCACTATTCCAGGCAAGGACTTAGTTATGATGCTAGGAAGCAGTCACGTGCTCAACAAGTCTGTGATGGACAAGGCACATGGTGTTAATGTGTTAGCGAAGCTGTTTGAGTGAGTGCTTGAAGGAGGCTGGGTCAGCTATTAGATTTTTGGTCTAGACTCTGGGGGCTGGATTTCATTTCCAGTTCTACCAAAGACTTTTTGTCTTAGCAAAATGACTTGCTCCTTGTTGCTGAGGTCTGCATCTGGAAATACAGCTTGCTCCACGCTGCTTTGGAGGTGCTGCAGGGGCGAATGTTCTCGGTAACATCCCCTTCCTTATTTTGAAAGGGAGAACAAATAAGTATAAGAGATTATGATACGGTACAGTAAATAGCCTGTGGCTTTAATGTAAAGAACTTGCAAACAACAAATAGCTGGATTATCCGTGCAAGTCCCAAAGCGTGTATGTTTTTCTAAAGTGTGAGGGGAAAATTACCTGAATTGGGACAGTGTGACTGGGTGTCCTACGGTTACTGTGCAGTGTTGAAGTGCATTGCCACGACTGATTGGACTGCAGTCTCATAACAGGAGTACTCTTCTAGCAAAATACCTGCTTAACTGCAATTATTTTTCTTGTTACGGCTTGAAATGTACTGCTTTAAAGTAGAACGACATTAAGTGGATATAGGTGCATTCACCTGTGGATCAGCTACTGATGTGGGTGGGGTATGTTAGCTGGAATAAAACTGTGAGAAATTGAGGTGGTAATATTCTGTTACCACTGATCTGGGGACTCGTGGTCAGTAGAAGCCACTGTGTAAATTACATCATCTGATTTACTATTCTGCAGCTCAGTTCCTTGGACCTTTACTGTTGTCCCTTGACCAGTATTTTAGAGGCCAAAAAAGGAGCGAGGGAGGGAGGGACGAGTACCTTGGTAACAGTTTCAGAGCACCTTGGTGTTCAGATTGCCATAGCTGTTAAACTTGCTGTGCCAGAAGTTTCAGTCAACACTTTTAAAACAGAGAAGCCCACTCCCTCCCTTATACAACTGTTGATGGTGCCAGATTTTTAATAATATGCACATAGGCTAGCATCACAGTAGGTTTTAGAACAATAGTTGAGTCACTTCCTCGTTGTGTGCCTGCCAAGGCCTAGTACTTGCTGCTGGATTTTCATAGTAACAGGTGACATCATTCCTGCCGAACTCTCTGAAAGGGTGCGAGCTCCCCGGGGTGTAACTAACACAGTCACCTGGTGCAGAAGTACAACAGCTTGCAGTTGTTGTAGTTTCTTGGTTTTCTGCCTTAAAAAAAAAAAGCTTTATAATTTTATCGCTGCCCAGCAATCCAATTTTTTATAAGCACCCAAAAAAAATTGATTAAACTTGTCAACTGATATGTATAATAATGTATTATGGCTCTTGGAACAGACTGATAGAAATGCACCCGTGAATGCCTGGTGTTCGTGCTTCTAAGAAATTCAGATTAACTTAAGGCTTTGGAATTCCACCTGTTCCATGATCAGTTAATAAGATCTCTTCATATTTTGTAAAATGGCACTATCTACTTAAAATGGATATTTATCTTCAAGCATCTGTGGAGATGCTATTACACAGTGAGCTGATCGGATTTGGGTTCATCGTACGAATGGGTTGTTGCATGCTGCTGCAGTTTCTCTTGGTTTTTTTTCCTTTTTCCCTCTGCTGCTTTTGGACGTTCTATGCTGACGGCTCCTTTTGGCTGATTCTTTCTATTAAAAGCCAGTACTTAGAGGTAACATCAATATAAAAGTCATACCATTTAGATTGTGTTTTGCAAATGTACCTCATTTCATTTGAAGATAATGAAGCAAAGCTTGTGTCATTCAGTCCAGTTCCTTACTGCTGAGGGCAAACGTGAAGTGGCTTACACTTATTTTTAAATTTAACTCCTGCAATTGGCTGTTAAATTTTAATGTGCAATACTGAAACTAGCTGGTGTGGAATCGAAATGATTTACTTTCGGAGAAGCAAGCTTGTTTTGATTTGCGTATGAGTTATAACTCTAAAATGCTACAGCAACTATTTTTATCAGATTTCTTTTAATAAAGATTTAGTGTTGTTCTCGCTGTGGACAGCTTTCTCATCTCTTGTCAGAGAATTAAGTTACAGATACCAGATAAATTGCATTAAATGTCTAAGTGCAAGAGAGTTATTAAAATACTGTATTGATAGACTAAGGCCTTGAGTGATTCTTATGCCCCCATTCATTAGCTAGCTAAAATTTTCAGAAATAAATCTCTTGTCTAATGCAATGCCTTTAAAAACACTGGGGGTTTTTAATACATCTGATGATTTTGCTGTGATAGGGAAGCTACCTCACAGCACTCACCTCAAATGTTTTGTTAATATTGTGGTAATCATTGCAGTCACTGTGGTGGTCCCTTTCCCACTTTCTTCCACTCAAAGTTAATGTGGATTCTGGTATGCTTATCTCTTCTCAGGTTTCAGTGAGATCTTGGATAAACAAGTGAAAGAATCAGGTGATTGAGTGAACAGAGTTTTGGGGGGTGTGGGGATCTAGCCACCTTGGGGGTTCTTGACAGCATCGTGTTAAGGCACTGAAGCTCCCTGTGGCTGTTAGGCTGTAGAGGTGCAGCAGTGGAATTAAACCAGAACACCTGTGAAGCCCAAGGGGCAACGACTGCCCTAGCTGTGCTGAAATCTGACTTGTGACATTCACACTTCTTGATGCTCCTTCCTGGTGGTAAATGCACTGTACTCAGTATTGCCAAAAAGGAGTTATTTTTAACACGAGAAAGACTTGGTGTGTACAAGTTGCTGACACAGCACCAGATGTTGCAGAACTTCGTGGTTCTGGCAGTTAGTGTATTGTCAGTGGAAAGAGCATGCCTGTTTTGTCTGTGCCGTGTTAGCACGCTTGATCTCAAGTGTGTTGCTCTGAACACTTGAGCTGCATTACTAGTTTTGATGGATTTTTGTGCTTTTCTTGGATAACTTATAGAGAGGCCTCATTTCTTAAATGAAATCATGTCGTAGCTAAAACAAATCTAAAGTAACACAATAGTGACTGTCGTACCTGATGTGTTTCGCAAGTCTGTTTGATTCAGCGTGTAATATGGTTAGTACATCTTGAACAAGCGGTACTGCCTGGAGAGTTAGCCACTCTGCTGAAACCAGTTTCTGTTATTTCTTGCACTATTTCCATTTCTTTTTTAATTAGGCTTATATGAGGGCAGGTTTCTTGATTACCTGTTCTCCATTGTCCAAGTGTCATGAAGTTGTGCTTCTGATATCTTAGGGGATGGGGGACACATTGATTTGGTGGATAGAGGACAGCAGAAATACGCGGGGAAAGTCCTACACAATACAGATCCTATTTTCAGGTAGATTCCTGGAGTAAAATGAGGGATGAAAAAAACCAGGTTTGATACTGCTAGAATTGTTTAAATGGAATTTTGTGTGTTGTGTGAGACTGTATGGAAAAATGCAATCTGCAGAAAAGCAACTTCCTTTTGTTAACTTTTTTCTACTCATCAGTTGGAGTTTAAATAATCCTGTAAAATAGGAGTTAAGGAAGTAAGTATTGATTATATAACTGGTGTGTGTTTCAGCTCTTACCAGCATTTTTCTTTCCTTTTGAGTTTTTCTAAATTAAACACAAGGTTTTGCTTTGAGGAGTAGGGATTACTGTCCTTGGCTTTATGTTTTGGAGTCTATTTTCATTGTATAACTTAAGCACTGAGCTTGTGTTTCAGGTTAATGGACCTGATGGCATTCTACAGAATGGAGCTGTGGATGATAACGTGGCTAAAACCAGCCAGCTTCTGGCAGAATTGAATTTTGAAGAAGATGAAGAAGATACCTATTACACAAAGGATCTTCCTGTGCATGCTTGCAGGTAAGACCTAATCTTTGCTGCAGGCTTATTATTTCCTGAGGGCAGGAGCACTTTGTGTGAGTGAAAGGTGTACGCTTAGAGGATTTTTGGATTTTGAGAGCAACTTCCTTGGAGACAGCCATGTACTGGTAGGAAAATGGTGCCTTCTGGTGAGCTCTTGTGTACGCTTCCAGCTGCCATGTCCAGTAGGTCTTTGACCTTCCTTGAGGAATAGAAGGCTAAGCCAGCTGAGGGATGGTAATGGTGGGAAGTGCTAAATACTTGTGACTCAGAACAGAAGTTTAGCTTGTGTTTGATGCTTTCGCCAACGCTCATGTTCCCTAATCTTCACTTCCCCTTATTTTTGTACACTACTAGGTAGTTTAAATCTTGTATTTGAATTTTCCTATAAGCAAGTACCCAATCACTTCCTGTTTCTTTCATTTTTAATTCCAGTTACTGTGGTATCCATGACCCTGCTTGTGTGGTTTACTGTAACACCAGCAAAAAGTGGTTCTGTAACGGGCGTGGCAATACATCTGGCAGGTAAATGGTCAAATGATGGAAATAACGATGACAGTCTCATTTTAGAGTGTGTTTGTTTCGAAGTGGTGTGATGGCTGTGACTTACATTTTGGTGATAATCGAAGTCTAGTGACTTAAATGTGAGCCTCCAACCTCCTCTTTAGCTTTTCCGTTGTTACCACCTTAGACCTCGATCTCAGCAAAACTTGAACGACTTCTGTGAAGTGAGCTTGCTGAAACTTGAACACTTCTGTGAAGTGAGCTTGCTGCTTCCCCCATCCTGCAGTCCTGCAAAGCACAGTAGAACTGATGTTCTTGACCTATGGAGCTTCGGGAGGCTTCTTTCAATTACTAGTAACATAAAAGGGATTTTTTACATGTTTCCTGTTCTTTCACACTCATCTACCTTAAAGCATTCATGCACTGAGAAACCACTGAAACTGTGTTAGCCGTGTCTTTGCTTGGATGAAAAGGGCAAGACCTTATCAATGCCTGCCACAGTGTAAATAGGTTTTGTTTGTGTCTTAAGAACTGGGCTGATACATTAAGTTCGGACTAAATCTGATTTTCCTATTAACTTCATATAACTGTGTGTCCTCTCTGGTTTCAGCCACATTGTTAATCATCTTGTGAGAGCGAAGTGCAAAGAGGTGACTCTCCATAAAGATGGACCTCTAGGAGAGACTGTCTTGGAATGTTATAACTGTGGATGTCGTAATGTGTTTCTCCTTGGCTTTATTCCAGCTAAGGCAGACTCTGTGGTTGTTTTGCTGTGCAGGTGAGAGAATGCCTTTGTTGGCATGTTAGTGTCAAGTCTATTACATAACCTTATTTCTAAAGGGCAAGGCTTGCTTTCATTTTATACCAAAATATATTTTATACTCTGATTTGCTACCATTTTTTCCTTTAAATGATCGTATAGACTTTATGAATTGTATACAAGTAGATAATGCAATAAAGAAACGTTCTGTTACGCTGGGCAAATGTCTTAGGTCTACAGAAAAGTATTTCTCCCAGATGAAGCAGTACTTAATGGAAGAAAGGTGTTTTTCCCCTTTGTTAAACTGTGATTTTTCAGATTTGGAAGAGTAGCAGATCAGTTCAGGAAGTTACTCTGGAGCCCTACTGGAGTAGTGACCCTACTACACAGTGTGTTTTTCTGTCAGCTCGTAGAATCACTTGAAGACGACAGTAAATTGGAAATTGTTCTCTGATAGGTTCTGTCAGAAGTCATGATTTTATAATTGTATGTATTTTTATTAAATGCTGTCACTTACCATGTATTTGACAGTAGAAGGTGTGTTTCCATGGAATGAGTTCTATTTGTTTAAACAATATGGTAAGTAATCCCGAGAGTTTTCTCATATATATGTGTGCATAATCTTAATGGACTGTAACCACTGTCAAAGGTGAGTATCATATATAATATTTTAGATGCTGAAATTTTCAGTTCTAGAAACACCCAAGAAATACTACTTAAAATACTGAGCCTTCCCGGTGTTGAAATAGCAAATACAGGAACGAAACAATGAATTGGCCCAGCAGGCTAGGGTTTTGTTTTTTCCTTTTAAGTGAGATACTTGAGTTGTTTTAAGAGCACAATAAACCTATTTTTACACTTCACACAGTAGACTTTTTCTTACACTTGTCTAATTTAATAATTTTTTTCAATATTTTGGTTGTGCAGGCAGCCATGTGCCAGTCAGAGCAGTTTAAAGGATATTAACTGGGACAGTTCACAGTGGCAGCCTCTTATCCAAGATCGCTGTTTCCTTTCGTGGCTGGTAAAGATTCCATCTGAACAGGAACAGTTGAGAGCACGTCAGATTACAGCTCAACAGATTAACAAACTGGAAGAACTTTGGAAGGTATGTGCTGCTTTTCAAATACTGGTTATGTTTTACCAAGTGCTAATTTTGTGGTTTTGTGAAGGAGGGACAAGACTGTTTTAGCAACTGCATAAAGCAGGGAACATACTTAAATCACATGAGGTTTCAGTCTTGCGGGTTTGACAAGCGATGCAAGTGGGAATTGATCAAAGGATTCGGGAGATCATTTATCAAAGTAGGAAGGTTTCACCCTTAGGTTCTTCAGCTCTGTTCACGTTGCACTGTCAGGCAATCTGAAAAAACAACTTCCCTTCCCCATATCAAGTCTTCCACTTGTTTCTGCTTTACATGATGACTAGCTGAACAGGGAACTGTTAGTCCATGCTTGGTACTCAGTTACTGCTTTTTGAGAGGTTTTTCTGTACATCCTTTAATGCATAACAGACCTGACTGGATGTGAGTGAGCATGACATATAATGTCTTGGTGTAGTTTTAACAGGTGGTTATACCTTGATATAACTTCCTGTAGTAGTAAAACACGGTATTATCAGTCCCATTGCTCAGTGGCAGCTTGTCACTTGTTTGTACTTAAAACTTTGAAACAAAACATTTGTGCTTTAAATTCTAGGAAAATCCATCTGCAACCCTCGAGGACTTAGAAAAGCCTGGTGTTGATGAAGAACCACAGCATGTCCTGCTTAGATATGAAGATGCTTATCAATACCAAAATATATTTGGTCCTCTAGTCAAGCTTGAGGCAGACTATGACAAGAAACTCAAGGAGTCTCAGGTAATAAGCTTGAAATATGTCTCTTTGAGGGGGCTTCTGACCAGTTCTCTGGTATCAAACACATGGTCACTGTTAACAGCATAGAAGGAAGGCTCAAGTGAAATAAATGTCTTTATTACAGTACTGTTACATTGCAGTAATTACAGTAGTAATGGTGATGTATGATAACAGGGAAAGGAAAGAAAAATCCTCAAGCTGATGTTTTAAAAAAGAGCTTGAAACACTTGGGAAGTTGCCTCTTTTCTGTGTTCAAAGTTTCTTTCGAAGAACCATATTCTATCGTAGAACTGTGCAACTTGGCCACCTTCTCTTATGTTATCCTCATAACCTGCAGTTACCTTTGTCAGTCAGAGTTTCCAGTCAAATTTGAATTATATGAGGTCATGCGAGCACTTAGTGAATGTTTTAAAGGTGGGGTTTGAGAATAATGCAGATGGTGATTAGCACTTTGTTTATCATTAACTAAGTAACTCTCTTGTAGAAGAGAATTATCTTCTGCAGGTGGTGTGAACTCAGTCCGTAAGAATAAATACAGATATCTGTCTATACTGTGACATTGGAACAGCAAGTTTTGTATTTCTCCACTATTTTGAAGTATAGGACAGCGAGGACTGGTGGTAGTTGGCAAACAGCTCTTTAAGAACATAATAGATGCCTTTTCTTTACCATTAGACCCAAGATAACATCACGGTCAGATGGGACCTGGGCTTGAACAAGAAAAGAATTGCTTATTTCACTTTGCCAAAGACTGATTCAGGTAATGACAGCTTGGTTGTATGTTTTGTCTGTTTTTTTTAATGCCTGGTGAATAACATCAGTGTTCAAAGAACTGTGATGATCTGGCCTGGGATATAAGATGGCACTGTAAGTTTTTTGTGTCGGGGGATGGTTGTTCATTGGTGAATATTCTGAGAGCGTTTTTTCCTTCCTTTGTAGATATGCGTCTTATGCAAGGAGATGAGATCTGCTTGAGGTATAAAGGAGACCTGGCCCCTTTATGGAAAGGAATTGGTCATGTTATCAAAGTTCCTGATAGTATCCTTTACTTAGTGAGCCTTCAGGAAGGCTTAATTGAAGGTTGAAATCTCTCTGAGAAATCAGTAAATGTGTATAAAAGTAATTTTGGGATCATTTTAATTTGTCGTGGGGATCTACTAAAAAAATCAAAATTGGGAAAAATAAAATTCAAATTTTTACTATAGATTACTACTTAACGAGGTTCTACAGATTATGGTGATGAGATAGCCATTGAGCTGAGGAGCAGCGTTGGAGCGCCTGTGGAAGTTACTCATAATTTCCAAGTGGATTTTGTATGGAAGTCTACTTCATTTGACAGGTATTGAGAAAGCACTTCAAAACTTGGCAGATAGTGGCTGCAGTTGGTGTATATATTTTTCTTTACCTTCAGTGGGAATTTTTGAACAAGAAAAGTTGTATTGTTTCATGACACTAGTAATCAGAAATCTGAGTATGCCCAATGTATCAAGTCTATGAACACGTGGTGTCTGGCTCACAGAGCAACAGGCCTAACTCTTACTAGAAATGGATTTATCTGAATGCCATCAAACTGTCAATTTTTCTCATTTTGAAAGCAAGCTTAAGGTTTGTTGCAAATACATCAAGGGGGGAAATTTACCTCGTGTTTAGTAACACTTGGAATGTAAGAAGAAAAACTGCTTTGTAGTTCAGCTTCCTGAACACTGCTCCATCATGAAGTGCTCTCTGATTTTCAGTTGGCCTTCCTAAACTTTGAATCGCTTTAACTAGCTGAAATGTCAAGGCATTTGGATTGGCTATGGGGTCAATAGGCTTCAGACATGTCTGTACTGCATTTTGTAAGATAGGAGTTTGTTTATTATCTTGAGAGATACTGAGTACAAATTTTCTTCAAATCTTGCACCTAAAATTACTATTGCAGATTCTGTCAAAGGCTGGTGTTCCTCTACAGATTTTTCTGGTTATAATACTTCGTAGTATTCACATGGGGAGAAACAAGATCTGTGTTCTCAGAGTCTGATTTTTGTCTCTTAATTCTGTTAATAAGTGTTCTACATTGTTCTCTTTTTCCCAAGGTATATTTTAATTTGTGCCTGATGTCTGATTAACCTTTGTGTAGGACACTTGTGGATGGTTGTATCTGAGGTCATGCTGATTATTTTTTCTGTCCTTCCCTCATGTCAGAATGCAGAGTGCTTTAAAAACATTCGCTGTGGATGAGACTTCAGTGTCTGGGTACATCTATCACAAACTGTTAGGTCATGAGGTAGAAGATGTAATTATTAAATGCCAGTTGCCAAAGCGCTTTACAGCACAAGGACTTCCTGATCTCAACCATTCTCAGGTAACCTCATCTCCTTTCTACTACACGCAAAGAATATGATAAAGGATTTGTCAGTAGAGGTTGAACAGCTTTGTAACTTCCTACGCATTGAATGCTAAATAGCTATAAAAAATTTATAGGTTTATGCTGTGAAGACTGTCCTGCAGCGTCCTCTGAGCCTTATTCAGGGTCCCCCTGGAACCGGAAAAACAGTGACATCAGCCACAATCGTCTATCATCTGGCTAGACAGGGCAATGGGTAAGCACTATTCTCTAAATCTTTATGTATGAGGTTACTTTATTAATGGTCAAAGAATCAACTTGATTTTAAAAATTAAAATAACTTGTATCATTGAACTATAAGGTTTTCTAGAAGTATATTTTGCTGGGAAGACTTGTGCTTATTTCAGAAAATATTCTTCCCCAGCATATTTTTAGGGGACACGTGTTATAACACATGATTTTATTACAAGTCTAGTGGAAAAAAGTTTACAGCTGATTGAGACTTAACTTTCTGCTGAATTTTTTTCAAGGCCCGTGTTAGTCTGTGCTCCAAGTAACATAGCTGTAGATCAGCTGACTGAGAAGATCCATCAAACTGGACTGAAGGTGGTTCGTCTGTGTGCTAAAAGTCGTGAGGCAATTGACTCTCCTGTGTCCTTCTTGGCGTTGCATAACCAGATCAGAAACATGGATAGGTAAGAAATGGTTGAGGGGGGCAGGGGAATGAAAAAAACTAACTTAAGCGTTGTGATGGACACAACTGATTAACTGTGTAATGATGACAGCATGTATTTGCTTGATGTGATAACTTTTTTGGTTCTATACATGCCATATTTAGTTTAACAAATGAGTCCCACTGTCATCCTACCAAGTTGTTAAGTAGGCCGTAAAGCAAAATTCCTTTTTTTGCAGCATGCCAGAGCTTCAGAAACTGCAGCAGCTTAAAGATGAAACTGGAGAACTGTCATCTGCTGATGAGAAACGTTACCGTGCACTGAAACGAACAGCAGAGCGTGAATTACTTATGGTAAGGTTCCATTGGTGCTAGCAGCTTAAATAACTGCTTTCTGCCGCTTGAGGCTTAGTTGCAATTTGCTGGTGGAGATCAGAGTACAATTTAACTTTCGGGGGGATTCCTGGAATGGTATCGAATACTCTTCCGTGTAGAAATATTGTCCGTTGATATCCTGCTTGGTTAATTTCAGTTGCATTTCTGTCTCAGAATGCAGATGTGATCTGTTGCACGTGTGTGGGAGCTGGTGATCCAAGACTTGCAAAAATGCAGTTCCGCTCCATTCTGATTGATGAAAGCACACAGGCTACTGAGCCAGAGTGCATGGTGCCGGTTGTCCTGGGAGCAAAACAGGTAGGAGCCATTGGATTTCATTAAAGAAAATAGAGTTTATAAATAGAGTAAGTAGCATCAAGCAGTAACATTCACAGTGTAGGCACATAGGGATACAAAATCCTTTCCTTTCACGGAAGACACTTCCATAATATAGCTCTAAATGACTTTGTTTTGTGTTACTCCTGTTAGTTTTCTGTTTCCATGGCATAATCTTTGCCTAGAACATGTTGGTCCTGTTGGAACAATCTGGAGACCGAATAAGATTTTATTGGAAAACGCTCAGCTGAATAGCTAGTTGACACTAAAGATTTATAAGCTTTAGATGAGATCTGAAGCTTATTACAAATCAGACTGATTAATTCCAAATATATTTTATAGTAGGATATTGCCGTTGTTTCTAGCTATTGGGTAAGCTTCAGAAAAGACCAACTGAGATCAAACTTTCTTTTCCACAGCTTATTCTCGTAGGTGACCACTGCCAGCTTGGTCCTGTTGTGATGTGTAAAAAAGCTGCAAAGGCTGGCCTGTCTCAGTCTCTCTTTGAGAGGCTTGTGGTGCTGGGGATTCGTCCGATTCGCCTGCAAGTGCAGTATCGCATGCATCCTGCACTCAGTGCTTTTCCATCCAATATCTTCTATGAGGGTTCACTCCAGAATGGTGTTACTGCAGGTAAGCAAGAACAGTACTTCTGCAAATTACTTTCTTTTCCATTCATTGAGGATCAAAGGAAGGATTCTTTAATCTGGATGAGTTTAATACATTCGCTTGGAAAGCGAATTGCTGCTGCATTTACAGTTTTGAGTCTTTAAGGTGCTTTGATATGAAAATGAGTGTTCTTGCTAGTAAAGCAGTGCTAACTTTTTTACTTACTGTTTTTGTGCTCTTCAGCGGACCGTGTGAAAAAAGGTTTTGATTTCCAGTGGCCACAGCCAGATAAGCCAATGTTTTTCTATGTTACACAAGGACAGGAAGAAATTGCCAGCTCAGGCACCTCTTACTTGAACAGGTAAACAAAATTCAGCACTGAGATATAAACTTACACTGGGACGAAGTATTTTTAAGTATCTCAAATGTAAGGGAGGTTGTTAAATGAATCTGTTAATAATCCTGTGACATCCCTTGGAGACAGTCACAATTAATGAAAGCGCAATACGCAGTTCCCACTGCAAATCAAACATCTAAGCGTTTCTCCTTCAGAATCTCTAGAGGCAACAAGATTCATAGTATTCTGTATTCACCATAATTTGTGGTGCCTTGCTATGTGAATAAAGGCATAACAGCTAAATAAAGGCTTGTGTTTTCGAAGAGGAGTTACTTTCTGTTTCTGTGAAGGTGGTATCTGTATTTCAAATGAGCCAACCCACAGACCTCAGATGTATTGTGTGCTGGGATACAGTGCATCAGTGCTATTGATTCTTGTGTTCTGCAGTACTCCTTCTAAATTAATAAAATGCCGTTTCCTATTAACAGCTAAGATTGAAATTGCTTCTGTGCTTTTTTTAACAAAAGCTGCTACCAAGGATAGTGCAGGCTGAGCTGCATTCCAGAGTTGATTTGCCCCAGGCTCCCTTTACAGTAAAGGAAGAGAAAAAGGCATCTCCAGTGGGAGCAGTTCAGATCTTAAGTGGGTTTGAATTGTTCTGTGGAGGTGCTGTTTTCCCTCACTGGTAGCATAAGGAGCATGAGACAATTAAGTGCCTATATGTGGCATGAAATTGGGCCAGCAAGTAAACTGACTGCAGTTGCAGCAGGAAATGCTGATCAAGTCCCGTTTCGAAGCCAAAATTCCAATAGCTCCTGAAGCAGAGTCCTAAGTCTTAGACTTTGGGATGGGAATTTAATTCTTTTTTCTATCCCTTTTTTCCCTGCACGTTCCAACTTCTTTTTCAAAGAGTGAGCTTGAAACACTTTGCTCCTCTTGGTCATGTGCATTTGTTCATGTGCCTGGAAGGGAAACCGGACCAACTTATGAAAAATACCTGCTGTGATATTTTTAATCTCAGTCTGTTTCATGAACAGCACGTGCAAGACTGAATGCAGCAAGCCAGATTGTGCACAAACAAATGGCACAATAGTTGGCTGACAGGAAGATTGGCATTAAAAACATTCTGTATTTAAAACTTTTAAGATAAAGCAACTGAAGGATCTGTTTGCACAGGAGGCTGGAACATTTTTAATGATATCTCTCAAAGTACACGTGTACATTTAACTCTGCTAAGAAGTTCCATTTCAGAATGATGGCCACCACGAATTTTGCTATTTCAGGAAGTGTAGTCATGTAGTTCTGAGAAGGTGGAGGTGTATATTAAGGAGAAATTTCTGTGTCGTTCTGAGACCTTTTGTTGAGGTGTTGGCTTTTGCCCGTATTCCTCTGGCTGAGAATATCTATGCGTGGCCTAAGTCAAGAGGTGATAGTGGTGAATGTTCCTGCAAAGCTTAAGCCGAGCTGATCGGAGTGCTTGAGCAATGCAGAGTAAAACTGATCTTTCTTGAAGTAGCCTTTCTGACAAAAGCCTAGCACAGCATGTATTTTCAAGTTTTTAGACCATTAACTTGCAAAAAGTTAGACCTAATGCCTTGATTCTCCTTAGATAAACAAATCTCTCTCTTTCTAGGACGGAAGCTGCCAATGTGGAGAAGATAACTACGAAGCTATTGAAAGCTGGTGCCAAACCAGATCAGATTGGCATTATTACTCCTTATGAAGGTCAACGATCCTATCTGGTGCAGTACATGCAATTCAGTGGTTCCTTGCATACAAAGCTCTACCAGGTACGGAGTCATTGCACAAATGACAACACTTGGATGCAGAGAAGCTAGAGAAGTCAGATATTGTGAAACTTCACAATATTTTCATTTTTAGTCTGACTTCTTAGGCGTTAGTCTGTGTTTGTTCTTTAGTAATTTTAGAGTGCTTTAGTTGATTGTAGTCAAAATAGACCAGGGAGAAGAGTTTAGGAGGGACCAAATGCCAGTAAGTGTCAGGGGAGCAGCTGGCCAGATGAAGGACCCACTGAGGCACAGAAGGGAGAGGTCATTAGTGCTCAGCTGTGGAAAAGCTTCAGTCAGCTTGTGTCTTAGATAAAAGCATCAAGCCAAGAGACATGCGGGAAACCAAGCTCCATAAATTCTGGTGGTCATACTATTTATTTGCTTGGGAATATGTCCTCCATCAGTGGAACTCCTCTACCAAACATTAAAATTTGTTGCTACAAACAAGGCGGTTGTATGTTTAATATAGCCTGTTTTGCAATATTGAGGACTTGGTCAGTGTTTTCACTGAAGGAAAACTTGGTGGAAATACTTCTACTTCTGCCAGGAATGATCTGTCCCTCTGATTCAGGTTTCTTGGTAGCTGGGAGCAGCAGTGCTAATTTGGAGCTGTCTTGCTACGAGGTTTTGGAATAGTCAGAAGCTTTTTTGGCAACATACCTAGAAAAGGATTGCTTTCCATAGTGCAAATGCCAGTTTTGGGGAAATATGAGAACCATAAAGCAGTGAACATAAAAGTAATTTGTCCTAAACTGAGACTGTCTGTTCTCCTTTAGGGAAACTATTTAGTGACCAGTGGAATTATCAAATCATTCGTCATTACAAAAATAACACTTTTGTCAAGTGATGGGAACTGCTAGTGCACGGCCAACGCATTTTGTAATGCCTGTTGGTAGCATAACTGTTTTGCACTGTGCTTCTGCGATTTACATGTTTTCCTCTGTTTCAGGAAGTGGAAATTGCAAGCGTGGATGCCTTCCAGGGACGAGAGAAGGACTTTATTATCCTTTCTTGTGTGAGGGCCAATGAACACCAAGGAATAGGGTTTCTGAATGACCCCAGGCGTCTTAATGTAGCTCTTACAAGAGCAAGGTGAAGTAAAATTGAGCAAACTTTTACCTGTTCTAGAGACCTAATTTGGTCTGCTAAAGCATCAATAACAGTCTGACTAACAAAAGCTCTGTGTTTTGTGGGTAGCAGGCCCGTTCCCCACCCAGTTTAAGGGAGCCTTGAATGACTTCCATATTCCCTACAACTTAAAAGAGCAGTCTCAACCTAATTGGTGTTACCATTTGGCATCAGTAGTTTGTAGAAGCCTCCGTGTTGTTCCCCTTTGTTTGCAGGACAGAACTCTTCCCTTCATCTGCTGCTTTATCCCTTCCAGCAACCTTTTTTTTTACCATTTTGCTTCTCTTAAAATGGATTTGATTACTGAGAAGGGTGATGTGGAGTCAGTACTATGTTGGTTGGCTTCCTTGGTTTCTGCAAGCTTTAAACCAATACAGTGTGGTTGGTTGAGTACACTGATGTGTTTGGCAAGCCTGCAAAAGGAAGCTTGTGATTATTGAGAAACTGGCTGCAGCAATCTCCTTTCAAGTGTTTTGTCATACTACAGAAATCATCTGCTGTAAACAAAACAATTGTGTCAGGGTCTTCTACGCCGACTGTCATGGGCTTCTGTTAGGTGCCTGGATTTACTGCAAAAGAGACTTGATTTCGAGGCTGTTCTGACATTAATATGTAACATGGCTTTATTTTTAGTCAAAGTTAATTTAGGTTCTCTTTGTCTGCTGTTGTACAGG
This sequence comes from Pygoscelis adeliae, assembly GCF_000699105.1. Taxonomy (NCBI): domain Eukaryota; kingdom Metazoa; phylum Chordata; class Aves; order Sphenisciformes; family Spheniscidae; genus Pygoscelis; species Pygoscelis adeliae. The sequence continues at coordinate 139,013 of NW_008825502.1, forward strand.
TATGGAGTAATTATTGTTGGAAACCCAAAAGCGCTGTCTAAACAACCGCTTTGGAATCACCTGCTGAATTACTACAAGGAGCAGAAGGTTCTGGTGGAGGGACCACTGAATAACCTCCGGGAAAGCCTTATGCAGTTCAGCAAGCCCCGGAAACTTGTCAATACCATCAATCCAGTAAGTTGACCTCTCCTGTCTCTCAGATGTTTGTGGCATGAAGCAATTGGGGGTTGATTGATCAATTATAAATGGATGGAACAAATGGTCACCCACATAGCCTCACACACCTATAACTTTCCATTTTTGTTGCCTAGTTAATGCAGTGTGACCCAAGGAAGTTGCTGCATCAGCTGTTTCTAAGTTGAGCACTTGTAGAAAGGCCTTTTTGGTGCTTTTTTATTGCTCTTTATTTACTGCAAGATTTTATGAGGGGGTAACTTCTGAGGTGAATGAAACAAAGTAACTGTTCTGTGTAGAAATGGCAAGCTCATTAGGCATGTGTACTTAATAGCATTGTACTTTAAACCTCAATGTGCAAGTCTTATACTTAGTCGTTGAATGTAAGCAGTCGTTGCGGGGGGGCAGCTTGTCAGCCATCACAGAAGGACAGTGGTAGGAATAGAGCAAGGGAAGAAGAACTATCATCAGAACCTCAAAATAGACTGAAAATTCATCAAGTGTTTCACAGTTTGAGATAGGCTGCCTGTAGAACCTTTTTCTTTTCTTGTTGTCATGATGTAGTTGAAATGATAGTTGGATGTTTTCCATGTATTAGAACTATTAGTTTCCTCAGCACTTGTAAAGTATGCATTGCCTGTGGAGTTTAACTGGATTTTTACCTAAAATAACTTAAACTTTGCACTGCAACTTCAGTGTTCTATGCAAAGGCTTTGTCTAACTCCTATAATGCTTCCAGGGTGCCCGTTTCATGACTACTGCCATGTATGATGCACGTGAGGCTATTATTCCAGGATCTGTCTATGACCGGAGCAGTCAAGGTAAAGGAAGTTATCAAAATTAATGCCTTTATAGATTTTTTTTTCCCCAACTAGTCCTTGGTGTATGGTATCTTACAGACTTCAAACTTCTAAATGTTTGAAGAGGCACTGCAGAAAAATACGCAATTTAAGAACTGAAAATGTTCACGATGTGCCTGGATTTTGCTCTCTGTATATAGAAGCCCCTACAGTCTAACTTGATATCTGCAGAGCAAGTAAAAAATGAGGGGAAAGGAAGAGTGTGTGTGTAAGCATTTCAAGAGTCTTAGACGGTGCTGGAGAAGAGTAACTGTGTAGAGATGAACATGTGTTAGATGAGCCTCTGAAATTTTCAAGTGTGGAGTAAACAGTGAACTGGAAATACTGGTGGTTCTTGGCAGTGTTAGGCTTGTCCCTTCGATTTCTGGTTCGGATTTATCCTGCTCACAAGTCCTCCCATTACTGTTAAAAGCAGGAATATGGATTGATTTTTAAATACTCGGGATGCCTGAAACCATTGTGGCTTTTCCTCCCCTCCCCAGGGCGCCCATCCAACATGTACTTCCAAACCCATGACCAGATCGGGATGATTAGTGCTGGCCCCAGCCACGTCACTGCTATGAACATTCCTATCCCTTTCAACCTTGTGATGCCACCGATGCCACCACCGGGATACTTTGGCCAGGCTAACGGACCGGCCGCAGGTACGGGGGCAAGGGTGAAATGGTACAATAGCCACATTTTAGGTCTGAAGTCGGAGAATGGGTTTTGCTACTCTTGCAGCAGTGCTGGTGAGAGTAGATAACGATGTGCTTCAGTAATAAATCAGAGTTGTATGGAGTACAAACACAACAGCACTGCAGCCTCCAGTGAGTGTCCCTTTGCCATGTCTACGCTGGTGGTTCTGCCTTTTGAGTACATATAAAACACTGCCTCTTGCGAGTGATCAAGTCTTTATAGAAACAGTCAATTCTCACGTTTGCATGTGTAAGACTTCTCACTGTTGGTTGGAATAAACGCTTTTCCAGGACGTGGGGCGCCAAAAGGAAAGACTGGTCGTGGTGGGCGCCAGAAAAATCGTTTTGGGATTCCTGGAACTAGTCAGTCAAACCTTCCAAATAGTCAAGCGAGCCAAGATGTGGTGTCCCAGCCTTTCTCCCAGGGTCCACTGACTCAGGGGTATATCTCCATGAGTCAGCCATCACAGATGAGTCAGCCTGGGCTCTCCCAACCAGAATTATCACAGGTAAGCAGAATTTGACGTATAGTCTGCTCTTTTTCCTGGGTTTTACGTCGGTGATCTGTGTGCATGCACATCCTCGTTTCCTAGTACTGAGGAAAATGGAAACTAAAACCATTTTCAATGACTCGGCCACAGCACTTCATACTCCTCCACTTGGTGGACTCTAAGTACACTCAGGCTTTTACTTTTAGTGAAATGCTGCATGTATAGACTTCAGCTCGAGCCTTAACTTTGAACTGCTTGCCTGTTCAACAACCAGCTATCGCAAAAACTTCTGTATTTATAGAAATTCTGCAGCAAAAAGAGCAGATTTAAAAAAACAAACACAACCAACCACCACCAAACAAAAGAAAAACCCCAACAAAACCTCTCGGACTCTATCATTAACCTTGGCTGCCAGGTATTCTGCTTTGTAAGGGAGCACTTGAGCTTGATAATGAGTTAGAGGCTTAACACACACTTTCATTTTCAGGACAGTTACCTTGGTGATGAGTTTAAATCTCAGATTGATGTGGCGCTGTCACAGGACTCTACTTACCAGGGTGAACGTGCATATCAACATGGCGGAGTGACGGGACTGTCACAGTATTAGAGTGTAAGGCACCTGAGGTTCAGTCCTCTGCTTCTTACTCCCTGATTTAAGTTCATGAACACAGTGTTTGTCTTAAGAGTGGCATCCCTAATGCAACTGTTGGTTTGCTTTCTTCCTTTCAGGTTGAGGAAGAAGAGCTAAGCTTGTGTGGAGCTTAGTTCATCAGCATTTTATTCTGGGTAATAAAAAAAATAAAATAAAATGGATACCTGTTTTCCACTGCTAAAACTGAAGCACCACTGTGTGAGAGCAACAGGAGAAAGAAACCAACCAACGGAGAGGAGAGAGAGAAAGGAGCGCGCGCGAGAGAGCCCACTGCTAGCTCACTGAGACAAGGAGACTGACCGGAGAGGAGAGAGAGCACCGAAGGACTGGCTGGCGCCTCACTGGGAAGGCAACTCACCCTGAAATGAGTGGTCAGCTGAGTCCCTGCTCCCCCAGTCAAACAAGCTCGAGAGAAGGGCCTTTAAGCAGGTTTCACTTCATTCCATACTTCTCTTTGCGAGCAGGGCATTACTTTTCAGAGCAGATGGGGAGAGGAAAACCCTCATCTCAGAGTTGTTCTCGTTTTAAAGGGGTACTATATTTTAGCAGTAACTGTTTACATTTTAGAAGCAGGGTATCTTGAGAGAGAGAGAGAGTTCCTGACTAAGTGACAGCAAGCCAAGCAGAAATCCAGCGGAACATAGCTGATGCTCAACTCTGAGATGCAGGTTTTGTTGTCCAACACTGGCTCTGAAATCCTAGTGTCATCGTGTCGCCCACATTCTGAATGGGTCTTTCGTGACAAGGTGGTTTTAAAGAGATTCTTTCAAAGGAGCACTGAATTTTTAGAAGTTTGTCTCTGAATTCTTAGTGGTGGACCTGGGAGATCCTTGTTCTGAGAAGCTTACAAAAAGTTTAAAACAAAACTAAATTAGAGCACCAACATTGAGAACTTTCAGTGTGATTAAAAGTTGCAGCAATCAGCCTCTTCTTCCTACATTGGATAGCAGTTAGAGTGAAAGGAGCCTGCGCGCTCAAGCAGGAGGAGGGTTTCAAAGTGTTTTCTGTATGCTTTAATTGGCTACTGTCTGGACTCTACTCTGAAAAACAAGCCTTTCTATAAGATGAACTTTGCGCTTGAAAGGGGATGGGTTCCTGTGCCCTTCGGCCCTGGAGGAAAAGATGCTAACAGGCCTGCTTTACTCGCTCCCTCAGATCTGGGGAAGAAGTAGTGGAAACTGGGGATTATATTGGTTTTGAAGTAAAGACTCTACAATGTTACTGAAGCAGGTTGGAAAAATGGACAAAGCAGGCAGTTGTTGGAAGGTGGCCTCTGATAGCTGGGTATAATTAGAGATAATGGGTTAGGCTTTTGTGTGGCTTCTTTGGTGATTAATGCAGATAGCTGAAAGAGTCAGGTGTTGAAAACCAAACCCGGAGCCTATTTTTCAGGTAGTGGACACGGCTGTGCCATCAATGCTGGCTTGAGAAATAGCTGGAAGTGAAAACTGAAAACAGCACATAAGAGAAGCCATCCAATTTCTAAGTTGTACCCATGTCTTAAATAAGTCATATGGGAACACTGGGAGCATTTTATTTCTGTTTAAACCTTTTTAGAAACAGCGCGGAGAATTTAAAATTCCTACAGACCCATTTTTATCAGATCCCTAAATTAGACTAACCTCTACCTCCTAATTGGCAAAGAACAGTAGAGTGTGATTCACTAACCTAGGCGTTTTTAAAGTTTGAATTAAGTTAGCTTTATACTCAAAGGGCTCCAAGTGTTTCTAGTCTTTTTTTTGAGAGAACTCAAAATACCTCTCATATGAATGTATTCAAATGATGTAAAACCCACTTTTTGTAACTGGGGGGGGAAAGCCCTTTCATTACTGTCCTTTCTGTAGAGTGTTGACCCGCTTTCATAACCTGTATTTGCTGTAGTTTTTCAAGAGTGTCTCTCCCCCAGTGCAGACCTGGTGTAGCATACCCACAAACCGTGAGTAGTGTGCACATAAACATGGAACAGGTGTTCAACATTTTCGTTCAGTCCTGCAGCGAACGTAGTTCAAGAACTGCAAAAGAAACTTTCCAGAAATGAAAACCATTCTTTTCTCATAAAAAGCCTCCAGAGTTTAGACTTCTAAAATGTGAAAGAATGGAGACATGGGCCACCTTCCCTCCTTGTAAGATGGACTGTTTTATTTATTAACATTGCCGAAGGGCTTTTTAATTTTTTTCCTTCTGTAGGCTGCGTAGTTGCATAGACTTTTCCAATAGGTTTAAGCTGTAACCCTCTGTGCAATGCAATCCATTGAGTAATGTAACCCCCTCCTCTCCCCTCACCCCCTTTATTTCACTGATGGGAATGCTTGCCTCTGCTTTGTGCTGGTTTTTTCCTTTGTAGCAGTTACTCTGAGTTTTATAAATCCAGACATCAGTGCTAGCACGGTGTTACTCTTTTTTGATTTTGTCTCAGTTTGTTTTAAACCTGTTTGTCATCAATAAAATATTAATAAACAGCTCTTGCATTCAAGGTGGCCCCTAACTTTCAATGATGAAACCATGGAACGTTCATTAAAACTTAGTCTGATTGTATAAATTTCCAAGTTTATTACTTTTTTTTAAACACAGACTAGTACAAAAGTGTGGTGTGTGCATAGCGTACACGGGTAAGCAAACGAACTGTGAAAAATCTGTTAAATACCCTACTCCCTTCCCTCCTCTGGTGGTCCATGCCTGTGCGTGGGGTGCAGGGGGGGGAGCCACAGCCATTACAAAAGGCTGGAGCTAGAGGTGACGGGTCCAGCCTGGAAGATCTCCTTCCTCCTGCTTCCCCTGCACTGCAGTAAACACAAAAGTGGCATTTACCTGTGTTACAGGTGGTCGCTGGGCAAAGCTGGGCCTGGCTCCGGCCGCAGGACCTGAGCCTGCCCTGGCTCAGTGTCTGCTGAAAGGCAGCTCCAGTGTTCAGGCCTGGCCTCGGCCCCACCCTGCGTACAGTGAGCTCGTTACGGCTGCTCCGGGGCTGTCTCCGTGTCTGCTCACTGCTGTAACCGCTCCCCAGACTCTTCATGCTTGGATGGGGGGACAGAGGGGGACGGTCACCCTCCATCATGTTGGGGAACCAGGTAAGCAGTCTGCCCTACCCACTCCATGTTAAATCAGCTGAGCGACAGCACAGGTACAAAAAACTAATACTTCAAGGTTTTCTTAATCCTGCTCATCTTAAATTTAAAAGAAATGGCTCCTGCTTGCTTTAGTTAAGTCCTACTCTAAGCCCTTAAAACATTTAAGTGCTTGAAATGGGTTTCAGCGTAGCTCTTGCTCATCTGCTGGAGCTTTCTGCTAGTCCGTGGCGCTGTCAAGAAACACATTGGGACGTGCAAACATCGGTGCACTACACAACTAAAGCACGCGAGCTACTCCAGCCTTGGCCTGCAGCTACCGGGTTCAGGGCTGTTAGCAAAAACACTGTCACAGGGGACAGGAAGACATTGCCTCTGCAAACCCAACAGTGGTTAAAACCTCTAGTGCTTCCCTGGAGGGAGAAGGCCCAGCTTAGCTTGGTAATACTCTGTCAGACCTTGAAGACAATACAGCATCAGTACAAAAACAACAACAACAACAAAAATAATTATGCTATCTTGTCAGGTTCACATAAAAAAAAAAAATTCAAGTCTAACTCAGATTCCTCTTCTGTTCCCCTCTTGCCCCCCCCCCAAAAGAAAGCAAAGCTGCAGGTGTGTGGGGAAAGCCTGGCCTGGAAGGGCTGGTGCTAAACCCCAGCCCAGGGTCACACGTGCAGGTGTGTCGGCTGTTTAACACTGGCCCAGCACCACACGGAGAACGGCTTGGCAGCTCTGCCCAGGCCAGGCTTTAAGCCTCCAGCTGC
>NW_008825502.1:146540-147588 GCF_000699105.1 Pygoscelis adeliae
CCCAGGCGGCGGGGAACCACAAGCATCATTTCACCAAAAAAAAAAAAAAAAAAAGTCATTTCTTTTTGCACTAAGCAAGCTGCAGCATTTAGCCAAAAAGCTGAAAAGCACAAGCCCTGCTGCTGCTCTCCCGAGTGGGTGCCTCGCCGGCACCAGCAGCAGCTCGGCCGAGCACGAGAGGGGTCTGGGATTCACAGCCTGGTGCCACCGTTGCCTGCGGAGGACGGAATAGACAACCAGCATCAGACTTGATCATAATCCCGTAATAGCCTGCTGGCTGGGGCAGACGGCTGCTTGGAGGGCCGAGCACCCAGCTATTACTAAATCACAACTCCAGTAATTGATCCCTTCGGGCCGGACCTCCTCCCCGGCTGCAGGTGGGAGAAGGGCAGCTCAGGGGAGAGCTCCGACACTCAACGCACCAACGGGAAACTCCCTGAACACCAGCACAGAGGGGATTTAACACACTTGGATTTATTCCATCAATCATTCAACGCTTCAGATGGGACCCCAGGGCACCCGCCCCCCCAGCTGCTCCGCTATCGGCAGCCACACTCATCCACCACCATGTCCTCGTAGTGCCTCAGCACCACGTTGTCGTTGTTATCGTAGTAGAGGATGGAGATCGGGGACAGCCTGACGGGGACGCAGCAGGGCTGGGGGGTCCCCTCCGGGTCCAGCGAGTGCACCATGGTTTGGAGGATGGCATGGTTGGTGCTGTTCAGCTCCGCTGTCAGGGGAAAGGGGCACTCACCCAGGCAGTAATTAGCCATGTAGCCCTGTGGGGCGATGATCCAGTTCTCCCAGCCAACGTCGCTGAAGCTGATGTAAAGCCGCCTGGGCTTGCAGAGGTTGCTCGGGGTGACGGGGGTGTAGTGAGCACTCCTCCTCCTCCTGGAAGCCTTGCACTGCTGCTGGCTGAGGGTCACCACCAGGAGAGAGGTGTCCAGGAAGGAGTCGATGCTGGCGCAGAGGCTCTGCAGCCCCCCCCTCGCCAGGGCTGAGGCACCATCGCCGCTGCTCACCGAGATCTCCAGGATCAAGCCCA
>NW_008825502.1:147604-154081 GCF_000699105.1 Pygoscelis adeliae
GTCCTTCGCCACCCCGCTCAAGTTGAAGAGAAGAGACTTGTGCAGCTGGGCGAAGGACTGCTCCACCAGCAGCTTTCGGCCGTGCTCGTAGGAGGGCATCCCCCGTAGAGACATCTGGGAGGTTTGGTAGAGCCTCAGCTCAAAAACCTGCCCCTGGCTGGAGGCGTGGTAGGAGTTGTGGCTGAATTTGATCTCTAGCTGAGCCATCGTCAAGAGCTCGCCCTCCTCCAGCACGGAGAGGTTAAAGTACAGACGCTTCTGCAGACACAGCAACCTCTGGGGCTGCCCGTTATGAATGAAGTGGCCTGACAAAGAAGGAGAAATAGAGGTGGTGGTGGTTGAACCCTTGTTACACTGAGCAGGATCAGCCTCCCAGTGCTCCAATTTAAGCTCTTGGCTGCACAGCAAGAGGAAGGCTGACAGAGGCGGGCAGCCAAGCACGCCCGCAGTCGTTGGATCGAGATGACGGTGCTGCAGTAAGGGCTATCAGCCCGATGGCACGGCCTTCAGAAAGGTCTGGAGGCACAGATGCTAGCCTGGGCTCCAGCCTGCAGTACTGGGATGCTACGGCCATTCCAGCATCTCCTCTAGATACTACTTAACATCTTGGTGCGTTATTTTTCCCCAGCTGTAAATATCTCCCCCGCAGGACAGGGGGGTTGTCGTGGGTGCCGGCCTTTGGGATGGAGGGGAAAGGAGGGCAAATAGCAGCAAACTTTAGGAGCCGGTGAGCTGCCTGTTTTAGCCAGCCCTAGGTTTCCGCTGGAAACCTGGAACCACAAGAGAAGCGAGCTCTGTGGTGTCTGGAGACCTAGAGGACACCGACCAAACAGTTCCCATAGAACTGAGAACGGCTCAGAGGCCACAGGCTGAAGCAGCCAGATTGTGCCGCACGGTCAGCCAGCGGCATGAGGACAAAAAGGAGGACGGGGGGGGGGGGACGGCCGGGCATCCCGTCCCCACCCAAAGCGGGGTGCTGGTCTCACTCGCTGCACCCACAGCCATGTTACCACTGCCCAGGCGAGGAGTCACCTCCACCACCGCGAGCCCAACGGGTCAAGCCAAGTCACCTACAACCAAACCAGCACCGCTGCACTGCTTTAGGTGACTCCAGGATAGATCCTTGCACAGCTCCACACCCTCACCCACTGCCTTGATCACCGATTCATTTCTAAACTGCAAATAGTTATCTACAACATCCAGAAGGACCAGAGTTCACACAGCAGTAACTTCTCTCGGAGACTGATTCTGGCCGCTGCCCTGTCCTCCCCCAGCCTCTGCTACCTACGCCCAAGAGACAGAAAAGGAAGGACTGGAGCAAAGTCTCCCAGCCCAGAGATCAGAGGGGCTTCCAAAAGACAGGACCCGAACCACGGCATTTCTGTACCTTGGTCAGCGAAGACACGGATGATGTTCCCAGGGACATTAAATTCCTCCACCCTACAAGCATCTGCCAGGTCTTTGTTTGTAGAAGGCAGCGTCTTTCTCTTCTGGAAGATCCTCCAGAGCACAGACGGCACAGGAACGGGGGTTTTGGGGCTGGGCTTGGCGCTCAGACCCAAGGATTTTAACAGTAAACTTTCCTGCAAACTTAACTCCATCCCCAGCACCATGCTAAAGAGAGCCCAGGCAAGGCCGGCTCTAAAGCTGGCGTGTGTGGGGAGAAGCCACATTGCTTTGCTCTCCTTCCCGCAGACAAAGAGCAGCCTGGGCTGGGGACCTGAAGACAGGGGCCAGGGGGGTGTTGATTGCCTGATTGGAGTCTTTGATCTGGTTAGTGCTCAATTAGCACAGAGGGATTCCCAGGATTGGGCAGAGGGTGTGAATGGTCCCTCCAGGCTCCCCGGGACCTGTTAACCCTTTGAGGCTGCATGGCAGGAGGGCAGCTGCCCTCCTCCCTCAGAGCTCCTACGATCTCTCTCACATCTCCACACCATCGAGGTCCAACAACAAAGTCCTTGGTGGCAGGGAAGGGGCTGCTCTTCCCCACAACAAAGCTGCCGGCAAGTCGAGCACTGCTCCCATCCACTGCGGACATCCCACCCAGATCCAGGGGAGACACGGATCTGGGTCTCCTCTTGTTCCCTCCTCCCAAATCAGCTTTTTTTTTTTTTTCTTCTCCCCCAGTCACTGCATCCCACACTTCTCTCTTAATTCCATCAGCTTTCAGCACATCAAATCATCAAACTCTGACTTCAGCTCCCGGCCACACACACCGCCCTGCCCACAAGACACGCAGCCCCAGGGCCAGCACGGAAAGCCATCAGCACCCACCCCTAGCACCCATCCCCGGCACAGGGTCCCCGTCCCAGCCGGGCAGAGGGAGCCCCGTGGCCTCCCCGTTCGCACAGCCCCTTTCTAGCCATCGCAGCAAAACAGCAGGCAGCACACCTGATGTTACACACACACACACACACACAGTGCTGGCCAACGAGTTACCCAGCTTCATGCTGAAGCCTGGGCAAGCCGGTACTATGAAATTCAGTTTACCCACGCAGGCGATGACTAGGTACCGCTGTTGGCCCAACTCGGCACCGTCGCTGCCCCAACTCCGCTATGACCAAGCGGAAAGAGGCCCGGGGTATCGGTTCCCTTCATTTCCTCCTTCCTGCAAATCCCGCTTGAAAGCCAAGGAACTAAAGCGCTGAGAGGCACCCCTCTGAAACCCTGCTAGGCGACGAGGAGCGAGAAGGTGATGGATCCTGCCACAGCCTGGGAGAGTTTCTATCAGCCCAAGTCACGTTTCGCTTTCTGTTTACCAAAGAACTTTCCCCGGGGCTCACACAATGAGCCTGGAGTTGAATCGATATGACAGACCAAACACAAAAAAAACAAACAATTAACCACCCTCTGATGGCTGGAATTAATGCCCTGAATCCCCCCCCCCCTCCACTGCCTCTTGCACTTGGCTGGGAGGGAGCTCCGCGTCCCAGGGAGGACGCAGGAGCTGTGGGTCCTGGCCCCGCGGAGAGCAGTGGGACAGTCTTGGTCCGAGGGGCTGTAAAATCCACAGGGCTTCCCAGCAGAGAGACACAGCCCAGCCCAGAGCCGGGGACCCTGCAAGGCTCAGGGCTGGTGCTGCCTGGAAAACCAGCATGGGGAGCAGAAACTATTTGCTCTTTACTCAAGCAAGCAGACATTACCGGGCGAGACTCTAGAGATGCCTCATCAGGGGACCCTGCAGGACTGGGACTGGCTTTTTAAGTAACTATAAGGCTTACACAGGCTTTTTAAGCAAATTAAATCTCCTGGCCCTCATCTGGCAGGACAGGAGGCTGGAACAATGCTCCAGGGCTGGGTTTCCAGGCAGACCTGCACATGGAAACTGTGCTGGGCCTCCCGATATATGTGGGCGGCTCTGTATTAGTGACCCCTCCTGAGGAGGGAGGCTCAGAGGTGCGCTGCATCACCTCCCTAGTCCCTGCTTGGCAGCTAGAGAAGAGCTGGCTTTGGGCTCCCCTTGCCTGGGACGGTGATGCCAATGGAGCAGAGGACGTTTCCCTCCCCAGTTTAACACTGGGTCAGAGGACCCTTCAGCGCTGCTGAGGCAGGGTCGGTGGGAAGGACCAACAATAAAGACAGGGGAAACCACAAAGGGACTGAGAATAGCCGAGGAATGGAGCGACAGAAGAAACACCAGGGGACCTAAAGCCAGTTCCAAATCCTACCTGGACCAGCAAAGCCACCAGCCTCTTAACTGAACCAGCACAGACCGGCTACAGAAAGCACATCAGCATCAGGTGAAGCCTGGTCACAGGCAAGCCCCAGGAGGGGCCTGATCCTGTCAGTGGCATCTCTTCCCCGGCTCCGGGCAGGGGATGAAAGGGTATCGGGGATGAAGTTCTCCTTGTGCCTTTCATTTGCTGGGTTTGAGTGTAGGGTCCTGGGTCAGTCCCCAGATCCAGCCAGGCTGCCCAGGCTGCAGCAGCCACGCTCCCCTTATAACCGCTTGTCTTTTACAAGTCCATTCTTCAGGCGCATCCTGTGAAAGAGAGCACAGCAGACAGTGAGCCTTGGTCTCCGCACAGACTCTCCCTCTCTTACTTTCACAAATCACTACGGAGGTCAGACCTGTGTTGACAGGCTCACGCAGACGATTTGTCCCCAAGTCAGCCAGACCTGCTCTGGGGGATCCAGCATCTTGCCAGACTTTGTGCTCACCACATGAAGCGCAGATGCTGCTCAGAGAGAACAGCCTCAAGCAAAGAGCCAGTCCTACACGGTGAGCAGGGGAAGGATTCACGGGACAGAAAGATGGACACACCACAATGCCTAGGCATCGAGATATAAAGTCCTTCCTGATACTTGCAGCAATGTTTTATACTCTGTGTCAAGGCATCCTGCTGCTCTTCTGTTTTCCAGCCCAGTGGTGAACCCTTTGACAGCTCCAGAGCCCTGGGAGGTCTGCCAGCATCCCTCCCCCTGGCCCACAGATGCTGTGCATGTGTGTAATCCCCGCCCTGCCCACATACCCTTCTTTCAGAGCACTGGGCAGCTGGAGTCCAGCCTCTTTCTTCCTGGCCGTTGTGGTTTTCTTGCTGTCCTCCACGTCGTACTCACGCACATCATTCACCTCTTGCATCTGCCCCATCAGCACCTTGGCCACAAACAGGACGATGTACTGTGGGAGGAGCGACACTGTCAGCCACAAACCCCAAGGCTTAGAGCCGCTCCACCCAACCTACTCACTCCCATTTGCTAAGCGGGACCTTTCTCCGCTGTCCCCAGCCCCAGGAAGGGCAGGGCAGATCCCTCTGGGATGGCCAGAGCCCTGGGATGCGGTTGATGACCTGCAGCAGCGGGAGGCAGCACTCCTGCAACTACCCTTAACTGATTTCAACCCCACTGGGTTGCTACCCGGGGTTGAGCTTGCTGGCGTGAGCCCTCCAAGTCCACCCTTTTCACACCCTCCCCAAAGCTTCAGGGGATGCCAGAGCTTTTACACCCACATCAAGTTCCAGCCTGCCCCAACTGCTGTTATCGCTCCCTCCCCGGGGATCCCCGGGGTGCGAGACAGTCTGAATTCCAGCACAGAGGAGCCCCCCAGGCACTGACATGGGTTTCCCTCCTCCCCTCCCAGCCATCCCTCGGTCCTCTGAAGCCTCCCCCATCCCTGCAGTCCCCCCAGCTGCCCCCAAGACAGGCAGGCAGCAGGCACCATGCAGGAGCAGCAGAAGAGGGAGAAGCTAGCGTAGGGGTTGCTGAGCTCCCCCTACTCACCAGAAACCAGTAGATGTTCATCAGAGTGAGGACAAGGAGCAGAGCATTGAAGAAGAAGTAGAAGGGGATATTAGGGACCAACTGGAGGCTGGAGTAGCAAGTGGCGTAGAGCACCTTGAGGGGAAACCAGTAGAGACGGAACCAGAACCTGCCAGGGCAGAGGGAGCAGGGTGGGTTTAACGGCCCACGGGGACCCCGGGAGAGGCGTGAGACCCAGCGCAGCTTCCCCCAGCACAACCTCCTGCCTCCAGGCAGCCCTCGACAGCTCCCCCTTGCAGTCCCTGCTCTTGGCATCTGGCTTGGGTTTACAGGTCTGGCTCTAGGCAGGACTTCACACCGACCCCGAAAAAGGGCAGCTGTTGAAGGGAGAATACAGTTTCTGTGGGCAGAAAAGTCTTGGCACCAGAGGCAGGGCAGAGAAAGGGCTTTCTCAGGGTAGAGAGGCAGATTAATCTACAGTGCAGATTACCTCAGCTGGATGGGGGACAGGAGGAGAATACATGGAAGGTTTTCTTGGTCCCGTGCATCCCTAGTTTATCACTAAAAACCTTTGCTGCTCTCCTCCCCTCAAATTGAGGGCTCTTTTTGCCACCCCTGCTTTTCAGAGCAGCCCGCAGAGAGGGAGGAAGGAGACAAGGGACAAATGAGGAGTGACAACCTGTGGGTTACCCATCCCCTGTCTTCATCTTTTTTTTTCCCCCTCCTGCTTTGCCCCAAGAGGAGTAACAAGGCTGGAATCTGGGACAGCCCTACGTCCCGTTTCCTTCTTGCAAAAGTGCTTCTTACTGCTAAAACCAAGTGTGAAAATGGAAACAGCTCCTCCTCCCCTGGGGTCATTTGTCATGCTGCAAGCGAGATTTCACAGGCGGTGACAGACAGCAAAGTGACTACAGAAGGATTCCAAGCCCAGCATGGGGTCAGGCTCTGCAGGAACCTCTTCCCAAACAGTTTTTGAAAGGGCTTGTTCCCATGCACACAAACTCAGCCGGCTGTACCCCAAGGCACCGGGGGGATTGCAAAAGCTGGCAAGGACGGTTGGAAGGGGGATCAGGCAGACAAACTCACCAGCTGACGCTGAAGGTGAGGCAGCCAATGTTGGAGATGACGTCGTTGAGGCGATGATAGACTCCCCCCCGGTGCTTGAAGTAGACGTTGAGCTTGGTGAATTCCAGCTGCACGTCATTGACGTCGTGCAGGAAGAGCACGAGGATGCCCACGTTGTGGTACCTGTAGGAAAAAGGGGAGCAGGGAGGGATA
>NW_008825502.1:154126-158096 GCF_000699105.1 Pygoscelis adeliae
AATAATCCAGACTGCCAGACCTGGAACGGCACAGCGTAGCAACACGCTGCAGGGTGGCCTGGCACCGTGCAACGGCTCACGAGCCCTGGGATTGCTGCGATAGCATGGAGGCAGGATTAGAGAGGCAGGGGAGAACCCACACCAACCCAGCAAGAGATGTCCTGCTACACGCCCGTGAGATGCATGTGAGCACAGAAAGGCTGCAGGCTTTTGCTGCGTGGCTGGCCCGGGCACACTGCAGAGTGTCACAGCCAGCGACCTCACCTGAAAGCGTAGGAGAAGGCTATGAGGGTCAGCGTGACCACGTGGGGCAGGATTAGAGAGGCAGGGGAGAACCCACACCAACCCAGCAAGAGATGTCCTGCTACACGCCCGTGAGATGCATGTGAGCACAGAAAGGCTGCAGGCTTTTGCTGCGTGGCTGGCCCGGGCACACTGCAGAGTGTCACAGCCAGCGACCTCACCTGAAAGCGTAGGAGAAGGCTATGAGGGTCAGCGTGACCACGTGGTGGAGAAGCATGACAACGGAGTCCTTGCGCCACGTGTCCATGTAGGCGGTGGCATAGATGGAGTGCCCGTAGAAGCTGCACTGCAACAGGTAGGCGATGGCGATGTCTGTGGGCACGTCCATGCCCTTCTTCCAGTCTGGGGTGGGACAAAGACAGCCGGGTGAACCCAGAGCCGGGAGCACAGAGCCTCCGTCAGCAGCAGGGAGACAGGAGTGCAAAGAGCGGGGAGCAAGCAGCAGCCAGAGCTGCCCCAAGCAGCCCCAGCACTTCGCTGTGCTCAGGTGCTCCCATTCAGAACCTCACAGATGCAAAGGAGGCAAAGGCTGGAAGAGAACCCAGGTATCCTGGCTCCCAAACTCTGCCTCTCCTAGGTCTAAGGGAGAAACCTTGATTTACTTCTCTCCTGCTTTAACTACTCAGTCCCACTCCCCTCCGTAGCTGACACATCCCAGCCCTGCTCTCTGCAATAGCCACTAGGTGACTCTCTCTGTAACGAAATGAACGGGGACCGCCTGTTGTGCCCTTTCTGTACCCACAGCATCATAGACAAGGCAACTCAGGGGTTCAAGCCTTCTCTTTCGCTCACCCCAACTCCCGTTCCCTTGTTCAACCCAGACGTCCTGTGAACCTGGACATCCTAATCCATACCCACTTCTCCCTGGTTCTTACTGTACCGTAAAAGACAGATGGTGGGTCATAGAAGAAGGGGTAGTCGGTGAAGAAGAGCAGGTAGATGCCATACGACCAGGATAACGTGTAGAAAAGCAGCTTCCAGGCGCTCTCGGGCATCTTGGCAGCATCTTTCGGATGCAAGTTGCACCACTCCCCAAAGGGCTGCAAGGAGAGGGGAGAAGTATCGTCACGCAGGGCAAAGAGACAGGCCCTGGGGAGCCCAGGGCAGAGTTCACCAAACCTCCAAGAGACTCGAGCTCTGCATGCTGCGTGCGGTACCAGACAGGGCAAAAGCAGGGTCACAAACCCCATTTTTCTGGCCTTCTTTACAACACGAGGTCAAAGAGGCTCTAGAGAGAGCCTGAAGCGGGGAAAAACGCGAGGCTAGAGATGCTTCCACGCAGCCTTGGCCGCTCTGGAAAGCTGCGAAAGCAGAGCCTCGCAGAGAAGGCAGAAGCCTGGGGCACGTGTCCCACAGTCTGGGCACCACTCCATCGCCCTCGCTCCAGGAGCGGGGCCGACCACAGCCGGCTTTTGCAGAACAGAGTCAATAACTAATACAATAAAAATCAACTCCTATCTGCACAAGGAAACCCAGAAGAGGAAGCTGTAACAATACTCTCCTGTGCATACGGCCCTCGCAGCACTGCCAACTCCCAGAAAAGAGCCTTTCAACCGAGGAAGCAAAGGCTTTGCAGAGTCCTAAACACGCAGCCGCTGCTGCTCCCCACCCAGCGTGGCACAAGACTCCCCTGCGTGTGCAACGAGCGCCGGAGGGGGCCAGCTTGGCAGGTAACGAGTCAGTAAAGGCTGGGGCACTGGGTCCTCTTGCTCTCTCACACCTACCCGTGCTCACCCATGTTCCCAGCAGCTTCTCTAGCCGACCAGCGCTGAAACATTGCTGGTTTTTTCCCCCCTGTGGTTTGCAGCACCCCTCCCACCGGTCGGGACTCAGAAATAGGAGACAAAGCCTCCCCAAATATGGCCAAAGCGAGGGAAGGGAGGACGAGCAGTTCTGCGAATTGCTCGCGCTAATCAGAACAAAACTTTCTCATCCCGAGTTCCCCACGCTCCCGAGGACGATGACTACCACCCAGCCCTCCCGACAGCCACGCTCTGCAACGGCGAGAGAGCTGGGCCACCGAGGCCAGGGACAGCTTGGGAACCACAGCAAAAGCAAAGCCCCAGCGTTAAACGGCCCCAGCTCCCCAGGAGTAAAATGGAGCAGCTGACGCTACCCTTTGTCTTAGACCCTGTGCCGGAGAGCGAGCGATGCTGCAGGCCGAGCGTGCCCTTAGCTCAGCCAGGGCTCCGGGCACAGACGTTTTCCCTCCGTGGCAGCTGAGCAACACCAGGCACCATTTCTGCTTCTCGTCACGAGAGTGACGGCGCCATATCAGCCTGGCCAACCTCCGCAGCCCCTGGCCGCGGCTGCAGGGGAGCAGTCAACGCGGGGGAGAGTTGCTCAAGGTCCCGAGGGAATCGTCACTGCCTGAAACACAGATAATGCCCAAAGGCCCCCCCCCCCCCAAGCTGAGAGCCTCCCAGGGAAAGACCAGATAAGCTCGAGATGAAAACAAAATGCCTGCAGAGTAACCGTACCCTGCCCCAGGTCAGCACTTTCTGCAGCCGGCGCTCAGCTCCTCGATGCTCAAAGGCTATATTAAGGCCCCAGCTGTCCCCGGGCAGTGGCTGGTCTGGCTTTTAGCCCCTTTCCGTGTCAGGCTTTCAAAGGATTCCACTCCAAGCATTGTCCCAGGCTAAAAGTGCTTTGTTCTAAGCTCTGAATTTCCCAGCACTGGTCAGACCTGGAAGCACCATCCCCACAAAGCTCTGCCAAGTTGTCCGTATCCCCTCCAGCTAGAGGGGCCCAGCTCTGGCCTCCCCGGCGCATCTCGCATTCAGAGCATGGCCGTCCTCATTGAGACCAGGAACACGCTGCTGCCAAGGCTTCTTCCAACAGGAGCCACGGCAGGAAAAAGAGGAGGAAGCTTGAAGGGTGAATAAATAATGCAGAGACAGAAAGTCCTGAGCCCAGAAAGCATGAATTATTTGTGTCTCCATACAGTGGAGGATAGAAGCAGCTCAGACATGGGACAGCTCACCACGCTACCACGACAGTGAGCTGCAGAGCCCCCTGCCCTCCTCAGCTGGGGCTGAATTTAGGATGCTGAGCTCAGCCTCAAATCCCTGTTGCAGCTTCGCTGCCGATCGCCAGCCAAGTCATTTCGCTTCTCCTCTGCGCCTCAGTTCCCCACCTGCAAAGGGGGAAGGACACCACGTTTCTACCCCAGGCAGGCTGAGCTGATGACAAGGACCATCACCCATGGGGCAGGCACGTACCACTGAGACGACCTGCATTTTATGGACACTCGGACCCTCGGCAGAGATGGCAGCAGCGCAGCAAATTGCCGCCGTGAGCCCGCAGTCACCGCCTGATGAACAGTCCACTGCAGGCACGGCAGCAGCTCCCAGTCCGGAGCGAAAGCAGAACCCAGGGAAGGGCTACCCCACTCCAGCTTGCGGTGGCTAACGCTCAGAGAGGTTTTAGCCCTCGCTGCGTACATGGTTAGTGACAAGTCCTGGAGCGAGCCCTCCGCCTCCCCTAAATAGCCACAGGGCATCTCAGGCTGTACCCTGAGCACCACAGAAACAGGAGCTGGCTCTGGAGCAGACACAGGGAAGGATCGGGAGAGAACCAGCATCACACAGGGGGCTGGGGGGGCAAAATAAACACCCCCGGGAAGCCCCAACAAAAACCAGAACCCCCGCACAGGGAAGCGCAGGGA
>NW_008825502.1:158301-161029 GCF_000699105.1 Pygoscelis adeliae
AAAGAGCCCAAGGCTCTTGGCAAGTGATGTAATGGGGCTTCGCTTAAAGGGCGACCGGCTCTTCCTCCCTCCTCCTCCTCGTTACCCCCACACAAACCTTCACAGGCATCTTCTGATTCGCTTGTAAAATTAAGCGGTCTGGGGGACGTGCCTGTTCCCCCGCAGCCCTGCACAACCTGCGGGGCCGGGGGGAAGGAAGGAGCAAAGCAGTGGGTGAGAGCACGCTGCGAGAGCGGTTTGTAGCTGGAAAGAGAAACCGAATGGAAACCGTCGCTGCCCACAGCTCTGCTGAAGTGTCAGAAAACTACTCGTAGCAAAAAGCAAACACATGCTCTCTCCCTTTTTACAGCCTCCGGCACTAGAGGAAAGCAGCCAGTCCCCTTAAATCTACAACCGGCTAAAGCAGCAGGTCATGAGTCTTTCCAGCGACCTGGCAGGCTTGCAGTCATGGGTTATGAATTGAGGCTTGTTACAGAGGAATTGTATCCCCCAGACCGCCCCCGTCGCCTCTGCCACCTCCCCGGCCTGGAGAGGAGGGCCTGGCCAAATCCCAGCCACGCCGCGTCTGGCTTCTGGGCACGACGAGTTCCCCAGAGGAACACAAAGGAATGGCTGGCACGAAGCATCCTCAGCCCAGGGAACTGGCAGCTTTACATCAGCTTTTACTCAATGCAGATGATAATGATGAGCAAGCAGAGCTCCAATTCAAAACCTGGCCGCAACCAACAGCTACTGCCCCTTCTGCGGCGGTGGCACAGCTCCCCGCAGCCCGGGGTGCTGCTTCTCAGCGCTGCGACGGTGCCTTTCCGCCCCAGGGGACGAGGTCCCCTCCACAGCGAGCCTGGACGCCGCTCCCAGACCGGCTGCCAACCCCTGCCACATCAGGGATGGGGCACGGAGCCTGCGGAAGGAAAGACCCAGTAAAACGTCACTGTTCTCTAAACCCAAAGAAACGAGTCTCCTGGAGGCTGTGGACCCAAGGGCAGCGGCTGTCACCCCACTAGGAAAGGGGAATGAACTGAGCACAGCACGAAGAGCTCCAGCTCTCCTTGCTCCATCCCCACACCGAGCCGCTCAGTGCCTCGGTTTCTCTGCCCGCACCGCAGTTAGGACACTGGGAAGCTGCGTTAGGCTCTGGACAACGCTGTCCGGATAAACATGTAGAAAAAGGCACTACGACAATAGCAACAAACCAACAGACGTTATTTCTTCCTCGGTTCCTCTGCAAGCAGTAAAATTTGCCCCTAAGAGAGAAAAGCAATAGAAAACACTCTTTGAAGACAAGACACAGCAGCCCACAGGGTGCTGCAGGGGCTGAATAACCTCCTCACGCCTGACTGCTGACACAGCGGCGCAGGGAGAGCAGCCCCCGCTCTGAGACGCGGCAGCGCAGCTTCATTCCCCGGGGTGAAGAAAAGACCCATTGTTCCGGCTTTCTCCCCTTGAGTTTCCAGGGTTTGTGCTTCGAACAGCGGGCAGAGCACAGCGGGACGAGCCGAGGACACGGCGGCGCGGCAGAGCCTCCTCCCACCCCTGGGGTCGGTCGGTGTCCTCCGCTCTCGGCAGAGATTGTGTTGGGTGGCGGGGTTTTTGGGACAGTCATAATTCCCCCCCTCAAGTCACATGCCCAGCGCTGGGGCTTGGAAAATGTCTTGACAATACTGTAGGGTGGAGAAAAGTTGCGTAAGTCACTGAAAGGGATAACAGGGACCCTCGTTTTCCAGCTTCCACCCCCTTCCTGGGGCTATGCTGTATCACTCAGCTAGAAACCCTCCTTTCCAGAGCACACTTTTCAATTTACGCAACACTTTTCCTCGCAGAGGACACGGCAACGTCCTACAAATTTCGATGCCACTAAGGTAGTAAGCTGACTAGCGTCTGGGCCAAAAATGGGAAACATTTACCCACTGCAGAGAAAAGGCAGACAGCCGTTAAGGACGGAGGCGACACCTGATGAACATCACCAGATTCAGAGGCAGCTTTCACACAGAACAGATTTTGCTCGCTCACGGACTTACATTAGCTGACTTCAGGGACTTCAACTCCCAGCAGCGAAGATGGCTCAGGGTAGTTTAGGGCTGCAAGTGTCTGCCTAGGCTTGCCACAGCTATTCTGGATCATCTCGGTGCGTGAATCCAGGTGTGCTCTTAGTTTTATCTATTCAAGTTCACTGCACTGCTCAAGACCTGCTTGGGAAAGGAGGCCGCAAGCACAGTCTTGCTGAGCTCCACGCGCTTCACCAAGCCTTTCCCAAGCGGAGTTGCCTGGTCCTATTCCAATGGCGCTTGGCCTCGGCACTGCTGGGCTCAGCTGCCCTCCAGGATGCTTAACTAATGCAGAGATGCTCAGGTTGCTGTTTTTTTAATCAAACCCCTCAGAGCCTGGCTGCAGCCGCTCTCCACGCAGGGCACGCACCAAGGACAGCGGCTTTCAGAGACCGATGGAGCCCAGACGCTAACTGCGGCAGGAGGACGGGCACACGAACTGCGGAGGCTTCGAGGGATGGGAACACTTGCCTAGACCCGGCTTGGTCTTCATTTCTGAAGGTGGTCTGCAGCTCCAGCGAGCTCGTACAATCAGACGTGCCCCGAGTATCATTCAAGTTCGCGCACTCAGAAGCCAACGGGACAAAGAGCAGAGACTCTCAGGCCAGAGCCCCAGAGAGGGAGGATACGTCCCTCAGGCCTTTGCAGGGATGCCTGTGCCCCCAGTATAGCTGACTCTGGGG
>NW_008825502.1:161043-163217 GCF_000699105.1 Pygoscelis adeliae
CCTAGTAATCCACATTGGCTCGGCTAACTGGGATCTTTCCTACACCAAAACAACTCCTTTCCGTATTTGCACCAAGTGAGGACTCTGCAAAGAAGAGACAACGGGCCAAAAATTATCTTTGCTCTAAGGATGATGGGAAACCCACGTCTAACGCACAGGCACCGACCTAGCCATTGTAAGAGGTGAAAGTCCACACTTTCAAATCCTAACCAAACCCCTCCCATCACAGGCACAACCTTTACCGCTTCTTCAACCCAGCCGTGAGACCTTTTGCGACAAAGATGTTGCAGGATAAATGCTGCTGTGGTCCTAGAAGAGAGCGAGGAGCCTACCTCCTCTTCTCTCGATCCCACTGATAAAAATGCAGCCACGCGGATAGCACAGGAAGAGTATACGGCTTTAATGCACGCGTTTCTCAGAGGAGCGGTCACGGCCAGAGCTAAGTAAGATGCGCTTTATGCTCCAAGCTTCAAGGTCTTGTGGTAAGAGTCACTTCCTCTTCAGATGCAGAGAATCACAATCCAAGCAGCAAGATTTATGATTTATAAATAACATGCAGGAAGGCAGCATTCCCCGGACACTGAGTGGATTCATTTTTATAACCGTGTTTCAGTTCTTGCAGGGAACACGAAGAGATTCAAAATGAGGAAGGATGCTCCTTGAGTCTGCACTGGGAAGCAAAGTCCTGAGCACAGGAGAAGTTTCCTCCCAGGGTTAATAAGCAGGAGGTCTTTCGTTCTCCCTGGCTTTCCTCCTGAACGACCCCGCTCCACCGCTGCCCGTACAGGGGCCATGCAATACAAACTGATTTCCTACATACTGCCAGAGGTTTTAGAGGAAAGCCACAACCTCCAGCTTTTCCCATAGCAACTCCAGCAGAATAAACAGAGAGAAGCTTCAGATCCTTTTGAAATATATATAGGGAGAGAGAGTTGTCTCTCCCTACTGCTACCCTTCCACCTATCTGCTGGGAGAAAACTGATGCTATCGCGATTTCGCTCAGCACCTCATCACTGTAACGCATGCAGATGTAGCCGCAAGAACCGGCTCCGATCAACCCCCCTCACTCTTCTGCAATTACAAGTGTGACCCATTTCTCCGAGGGAACGATACCTCGGCACTCGCACAAGCTGCCAAGCATCCTCCGAGGGCACTGAGCGGACTCCACAGCACGAAGAGCTTTTTTCATGCTCTGATCACCGCTCGCTCTGTAAAGGTGAGCCTTACACAAGGAGAAACTGGAGCACAAAGAAGATTACCTCCAATTTGTTACGACAGACCTAGGGTTACCTCCAACCTCCTTCAGCCCGGTGCCAGCGTTCCCAGGCGCTGTACGCTGCCCGTCGGGAGCCACAGGCAGACAGGGGTGCAGGTAACAAGGAGAAATTCAGTCCTACGTACAAAGCCAGCACATTACCTTGCCTACATGCCACTTTAGCAGCTTCAAATGACTCCAGAGGACTTAGACTGGGACCTTGCACAAGGTCAAGATCCACCTCGCAATACCGGATAAGCAAAGACAGCTCCGAACAGCAAAGGAAGAGCCACTTTAAAGGCAGGTTGGGCAGCAGATAGGGCAGAGGGAGGACAGCCGTAACCCCCGATAGCTTAATTATGGGACGCAAGGCAGCTGCCTTCAGTCTGCGAAGCAGCCTCTGGAGGAAGCAGTTCACCCAGGGAACAAGGCCTGTCCCATGGAGCCGCAAAGAACCACACGTGCTCTTCTAGCTACTCAAGGCCTCGTGCCACCATACATAGGTGAGAAAAGGGTCATCTCCCTGTCCCCGAGAGCCGAGGACTGTCCCCTGACCCGAAAACATGCACCTCCGTTGCTTCTGCCTTTCAAGGCCAGGGTAATTGCAGAGCAAAGCGCACAGCATCTCTCTAGGAAAGCAGCATCGCCTCTGCTGGGACTGAGCCATCGGAAAGAGGGGGGAGGTCTCATTTCATTCCACATACTTTTCACGGCAAGAAATTAAACAGAGCCATTCTCCGCTCTCGGGGACGTCCTGCTCATCCTGTCCCTTACAAAGTACTGTATAAGCAAGGAGGGGACGACGGCCAGCAAACGCGTTCGGAGGCTGTGAGGGTCGGGCGCTCGCATCCCTGCATCCCCCACGCTCGGAAGAAGGTCAGCCCAGCACTGCAGTACGGCAGGATCCCCGCGCCAGCCT
>NW_008825502.1:164314-169314 GCF_000699105.1 Pygoscelis adeliae
CGGACGACGAGCGGTGACAATAGGCTGGAGTCACTCCAGTAGCGAGGACCGGAGACAAATGCGAATATTTCAGTGTCGAGAGATGACAATTGACGATACAACAGCGGAAAACCGCTCTGCCTGCCGAGGTGCGCCCTTCGGGTGGCCGCGGGGGCTGGAAGTCAACCCACAGCGCCTTGGCAATGGCGTCCAACACCCCAGAGCTCCCACACTTCCCCGTGGTCAAAACGCCTGACTAAACACATTAATCACCTGATACGCAAAGAGAAACATTTCTCCAGATCTCTCTTTTTTCCATACCTCTCGGCAAAAGCCTCCCAGTAGCGGAAGGTCCATCCCCTCCTCACAAAGCATTTCGGTGCAAAGCCATCAGGTGTTTCCACCCCACCACCACAGCTGAACTTCGGCACCTGTGGCAGTTAAGAAGGCTCTGGAATAATGAGATGCACCTGAAAAACGCAAACGCACCCTCCCGACAGGTCACCCCCGATGAAGGGCTTGACCCAACGCCTCCTCCAGAAGGCGGGCGGCTCGCGCTCCGGCCAGCTGCCGACTCACAGAACAGAAATCTCGTTATGTGTGTGTTTAAAATTAAAAGCGATACATCCGCAGCCACGTGCGGGGAGTCAGACATTTGGCTCGCTAGGAGAAGCATGAGTTTAAGAGGAAGATTCTCCTAAAACGCCACATTTAGGAGACACTAACACTTAAATCATCTCACGGTAAGGCACAACAGGAACCTCAGGGCAAAGGCACTGGAGCAGCGCAGCGGCGTTCGGCTTCATGGAGGAGCAAATGGGGTTCAGTCACCTCCTAATGCGCCAGAACTATCGGCTAAATTGCAGCTGTGGGATCCTTACTACTAGAGATGGAGAATAATCATCATGGTCGCAGGAACTCATGGAACTGTAACTCGAACCAGCTTGATAGGGCAAGAAAGGGACAAAATAGAAATGAGTTTTATGTCATTTGAAGTCATCCCGCCGACCGCGGCCATCCTGCCTTCAAGTTCTCGGGAACCTCTCTAATTGGTCTGGGGCAGCGATGGGAAAACACAAACTCATTCCTCTCGGAGGTCCGAACAACATGTTCCCCTATTCTCACATTGGCAGCGCTGGCTCCTACTATGGCACTTGCTTTTATTGTTTACATTTTTAAGTCAATTTATCATGGCCCATCAAGTGGGTAATGGCTGCCCCGAACACACAAGCCCCTTTCACATCTCCCTCAGACAGCTCCACAAAGGAAACATTCATTCAAGGCCGGACCATGAATAACCCCTCACTGAAAATAGCTGCTCGCTAAACAAGCCAAGGAAAGAGACAATGAGCCCTTTCAGAGCGATCCCGGCCGAGGTGGGCACAAAGGAAACGCCAGTTAGACACATTCACAGTGTAGCATAAACCCCTCTTCTCCCTCTCCCCAAACGCAACCCAAAAGACGATTCCAAAGACAATTCGAATATTCGAGCGCAGGAGGTCCCAGCTGGGGGCTCCGCTTGGACATCCGCTCTCTGCGGCGCCGACAGGACACAACCGCTCCACGCGTACGGCAGCCCGAGGCGCCGAGACAGGCGCCCGCGGCTACAGAAAAGCGTCATCACCTAGTGTTGGATCGCGTCACGTTCCACCACGCGTCAGGTTCGGCAACCACCACGCTTTCAGGAGCGACTGGTGACGTGACTGGTGACGAGTGCGCTTCCACACGTACTGCAGGGTGTACTTTGTCAGCGAAGACCTAATGCCTTCCTGGCTCCAGGACACGAGCTACTGCATTCTACCAACTTAAGATTAAGGCTGAGCCCATTACAATCGGATTATTTTTATTTTGGGGAAGCTTTCCCTCACCAGCAGTAACCCCTACAGCTGGGTATGCTTCTTCCGGAGGACGCCAAAGTTAACGGAGGAGTCATCAGTCAGACTGAAAGAACATCCATAACTCGGGATCCATCCACGTACTGAACGCAGATGCTTAAAGTTAACCTTCGTACTCTTCCCCCAGAGCACCCTCGGTACAGATGACAGGGCTCGGTCCGAAAGTGGAATTACTGGAATTCCAGAAATTAAGGGCCACACAGATCCAGAAAAGGCTTTATTAGGAATGTTTAAGGTACAGCGTCGCATACTCTTGATGCGCGCTGTATTTTAAACAGAGTTCAGGACCCAGGTAAGCCGGAACACAGGCTTTTCAGCTACCAAATTCAGGTAGCTGCACGTTATATACAGGTTCGGCACCGGCTTGCCGGATTGCAAGACCCTGCCGCAGCGAGTAAAGCCAGACTGACTTGCAGGGGGCGTTTTGCCGTGTTACCGGAGAGGCTCTGCGCGTCAACGCCAGTTCCCAAGGTACCACAGAGCAGGTCCGCAGCCTCGTCCCGCTCCCCTCACGCGCTGGGCGCATACTGCACGGCTAGCCGATCAAAGTCATTCTCCTTCAAATCAGAAACAAAAATAAAATGAACAAACCTCGAACTTTATTGAAAATTCAATAAAACCTGCATTAGCTGAAGAGAACGCTACTATCGCAGCTCACTAAGGCAAAAGGAATTCTAAGAAGCACGATCCCCTGTATCGGTTCTCAATTTTTTACAGTTTGTTCCATTTTCCCTTCACCATTATCTTTACCCTTCTTTCCCCCTCCCCAAATTCTCTCTTCCAGAAGGATGTTGCCACTATTTAAGCATAGTGTCTGACGGTAACAAGCTTCTGACTCAGATGAAGAACCCCTATCTCAGAGCTATTCTTTCGAGATTTGGGCACATCACTCCTTTGTTTAACACCCGGCTTGTGTTTCCCAACATCTCTCACAAGGGCTAGAAAATTTGCTGGCAAGTGACGTGGCAGGGAAAGAACACGGACCTGCCCCCTCAGAACCGCGGCCTCGGTGACTGGCAAAGAACCCGCTCGCCCCATCAGACGCTGCTGTGAGGCGCGATAAATTCAGTTTTGTACTAGAAAGTAGTTAGCACCTTTGCCTGATACTCCTGTATGAATGGATGATTTTTATGCGCATCTTTCAGCTGTGACAAATAGCGATTCGTAACCTGATGGGATGAGAGAGAGAAATTTAGAAATGGAGATAACATGAGGAGAAGCCAAGGGTTTAAAACATCGCACTTGGATGTATCTGTTTGCAGTGAGTAAAGACCTGATTACCTTGTCCAACTGAACGCTAGCAGCCCCAACTAAAACCACTGAGACCTTTGCGTACTCCGCACTTAAAAATTAGACCTTAAATAGCGGGTTCAAGAAAATAATCAGTGAGAACTGAACTCAGGAGATTTCCTTCTCCGCCCAGGCCTTCCTCTCAAGTCTCCCATTGTCTACAACATCTGTATTTCCACAAACACTTTATTGAGTATCAAAGGTGCAAGCCCCCTGCACCCCGGAACGATTTCATTTTGTTAACGCCAATCCTGACGAGAACACAGAAAATTGCAAAACCCAAGCAAAGTTACCACGTGCACTAGGGGACACACAACCTGCCCTCGGCAGCAGGAGCAGGTTGGTCGTATCAGCTTGCCAAGTACAATCAAACAACCCTCACCTCTGGCGGTTTGCCCAAGTGCTGTGACAGGACAACGAAGTTGATCAGGGTCTCAGGATGGCCGCTGTCCTGAAAACAAGGACAATCACCTGATCGATCTGACTTACCTCCACCGTGACTAAGTGCAACAACCAGCACAGCTCTGCCAAACCCATAGCTCACTTCACTGGAAAAGGCAAAGTAGAAGAAGAGGCAGGCATTAACAGCGACCACCCTTAGCGATACGCATCGATATACCGGTATTTTCATGGAAGTTTAACAGCGAAAGTCCTTGCTGTTTTGCTCTACGTCCCCACGAGAGCAAATCTGCCCGGCAAAAACAGAGTACCTTGTCCAACGCCTCCTGAAGTACTCCCTCCGCATCGTCCCACTTGCCCTGAGCCATATAGCAGGCTGCTTGTCCGTTAAGCAGGAGGAGGGTGGAGGAGCATTTGTCTGCCATCTCTTGGAAGATGTAATAGGCATCTTGTAACTTCTCACCACCCTGCAAAGGGAGGAGACAAACACCCGCAGTTTCACTACGTGGTGCTAAGAAGCCTGCACCTTCTCGCCACGGTTGAAGGGCTAGGCACAAAGTTAATTTCTAGGGTTATAAAGCACAGGTATAAAACGCTTTAAGAACCAGCGCTAACCGCTGTTAGCATTCATGTGATCTCCTGTACCGCAACAGATCACTGTCAGACCGCAGATGAAAGAAATGCAAAAATATTAAGAACCGCTTAAACGATCAAAAGATGCAGGTTTCTGTTAAAAAAAGAAAAAAAACCCAAACACTTCAGAAGAACCACTTCAGATGTTTGGCATAATAAAGGATTATGAAATGAGACTTTTTATAACTAAACGCAGGTACGGACACCTGGCTTTTCAAAAAGTTCCAGCTTCAGAAAGGTTCCACATGCAGCAGCTTCCACCAGTTAGAGGTGGGATCCCTTGTGGAAACGAAGATCTTGGGGAAACTCTCGCCGCACACTATTGTAAGGCAAGGGCTACATATGAGAGATTTCATAACAAAACCAAGTGAACGCTAAAAAACCAAGCCTTAATAGTATAACAGGTTATTGCAGGCATAACCTTGGACTTCACTGAATTTTAGGAGACAACTCATTTTCGATCACCCGATTACCTGGACTGCCGAACAGTGTATGTTTCTGTCTGATTCACAAACATGCTTAAAGACAGTCTGCTCTAAGCAGAGAATTACTTTTTTTTCTTGGGGTTTAATCGCAAGGCCTGGATGCTAGTAACACTGCAGCTTTCCATTTTATATTATAATGTTTCGTGAATTATTTAAGCGCGGTTTAGCTCTTCCCCGTGTGAGCTGAAGGCTAAGGAGCACAGAAGAAAGGCCGACAATCAAAACAGCCGGTTAGTTTGCGAAGCCAGCTACCAATATCTTCTGTGTACTTGAAGGAAGGGGGGGAAAAATAACCCCCAAACCCAACAAAAAACCTGCA
>NW_008825502.1:169359-172028 GCF_000699105.1 Pygoscelis adeliae
GGCGTGGTGCTTCTCAGGTGCTGTAGGCTATAGGGACCCCCGCTTAAGATACTCACTATGGCCAGGTTCACCCAGGCAGTTGCCAGCTGAGTAAGAGTCGCATCCTCGTCTTGCTCCTGCATCTTCTTCAGTTCCTTGCTGCAGAAGCAACAGCAGGAGTCACGTAACAGAAAGACACGGCATCTCCTGCACTTCTTTGAGGTAGAAACAAAAATTCCCAACATCTCTCACAAGGGCTAGAAAATTTGCTGGCAAGTGACGTGGCAGGGAAAGAACACGGACCTGCCCCCTCAGAACCGCGGCCTCGGTGACTGGCAAAGAACCCGCTCGCCCCATCAGACGCTGCTGTGAGGCGCGATAAATTCAGTTTTGTACTAGAAAGTAGTTAGCACCTTTGCCTGATACTCCTGTATGCATGGATGATTTTTATGCGCATCTTTCAGCTGTGACAAATAGTGATTCGTAACCTGATGGGACAAGGACTGTCGTTTCCTCTCTCAGTTCTTCCATCGCTACAGCACAACAGCCACAGCAAGTTGGTAACACGGCACAAACACCTCAATGTTTTACTGAAACGATCTGTGAAAGACCTCCCTGTTTCACTTCCCTATGGGAAGTTAGAAACCCGGGACTAGAGATTCAAACCACATCCTGCTGAGGTAAGATTAAACCTAGAGGCCCACCTCTTCCTTTAGCTGTACCCAGCTACATTATCTCCACAACTTTTGCAACCTGAAGAATAAAAACCTTTTGCAGCGCACCCATACCTACACACCAGTTCTTCTGCCCACGGCGGGCGTTAAAACGCTGCACCCTGGGGGAGGCCGGGTGATGACAATTCTCTTACCGAGGCCCGCCCCACCAAGAGCACCATGAAGAAGCAAAGGGACACAAACTTCCTTACCGAGCCAGATCGAGCCTGTCGAGCTTCAGAAGGATCTGTATCATCATGGCCATGCTGAAACGACCGAGAGCAAAGTGATTTTCACAACTGCACGCTTTACTGCTCCCTACGCTTTGCTTGGGAGCCTGCGGCTTAGCAGAGAGAGGTACTGCCAGCGCCCAGGGACAAGCCTCCCCGCCGCGGGGAGCCAGCAGAGCAGGCGGTTCTCAGAGCTGGGCCCGGAACGGGGCAGCTTGCTCCTAGTTCCCCTGTGCTCCCTCGCTGCATCGCCATTACGCTCATTTCAGCAATTCTGAACGCAGGTGAATCAATAAATCAGGTTCTTAAGTTTCACAAGGGAGCAATAGACTTGCTATTGTAGGACGAGCACCGAATCACTTGCTACTTAGAAGGCAAACCCCAAAGCAGCTTCTCAATGGTTTCAAAGCTTTTTAGAGATAAGCCAGACCATTGCCACAGCACAAGAGAAAGGCTTTGCTAGCACACACCTCCGCGATGCCGGGGTGAGCTACACTTACCATTCCAAGCTCTCCCCTTGATGCAGAGTACGCAGAGCTGCATCAGGATTTTTGTCGTGGAAATAGATGGAAGCAGCCATCAGCAAGAAAGTAGTGTTGGCTATATCAACACTTTTTGCCATTTTCTTGTCCAAATCAGCAACAATTGCATCCCTATGAAGAGCAAGGGCGAGAATTTGGGAGCGTTTCGTTACTAAGCAAGACAAAAAGATCCTGCCTCCACACAGTTCTGCCTTTTGGAGATTCACTGCAAAACCACAATAAAGACCACGCTTCTGCAAGAGACTTTCCACACGGAAACATATTCCCTGTAAGACAGGGCTTGAGTTCCAACTTATTATCAGACTTACCTTTGGCTCTCATTTGAAAGATACTCTGCAAACATCCTCACCGCTTGGAGCTCAGGACTAGCATTAGCTTTAATTTCATCCAGGACAACACCGTATTTTCTCTATTGAAGGCAAAGAAGACAAATGTATAATCTACTCCTTTTTAAGAATACAGGAAATAATTGTTCACTTTCTAAAACCTTTTTTACAACAACCACCACCAGTAACGGCAAATTTCTACTTTATGTCTCCCATCATCCTCCACAAACGCAGCCAAACTTCGTAACTGAGGACTAGTTCCCCATACGCCATTTTGAAGGTGAAAAAGTACCTCTCAGAGAGGTCTCACCAGGTCATCCTGACCCTACGAACACCACCCCGCATTCACAAGTGCATCACTTTTGGCGGAGGCGTTATGTTCCAGTGCTGAAGGAGGAATTATTACCAAAGCGTGTAACGCTGTATCCACAGGACTCTGATTCACAACCTCCCCGACTCCAGCCCCGCACTCAGATTATGCTGCCGCCGATACAGGACTTGCAACCTCACCTGGGCGATGTAGGCTCGGAATAAGAAGACATCCCTCTCCGCTTCCTTCTCCGGATTAGACGGCTGAAGGGATGACAGGGAACGAGAACCTCTCTCAGCAGCCTGCACAGCCGTAACCCAACCCCGCAACAACACAACTCACAGGCGAGACTCCCCCGGGGAAACGACCCCCCCCACACGTTCCCAGTGTCCCCCTGCTAGGGCAGGGAGATGGGGAGCACCGAGAACAGCCTGGGACGAGGCGGGCAGCGGCGAAGGGCGCTCGGGGGGCCCCAGGCTGGCGTCTTTAGATGCCGGGGCGGCCGAGGGGAGGCAGGTCCCGGGGGGGGAGAGGCCGATCGCAGAGGGGGAAGGGGAGGCCGGTCCTGG
>NW_008825502.1:173279-175673 GCF_000699105.1 Pygoscelis adeliae
TCAGCTCTCTTCTCCCCGGCAGGGAGCTGGCGTACCAGATCGCCGAGCAGTTCCGCGTCCTGGGGAAGCCCCTCGGCCTGAAGGACTGCGTGGTGGTGGGCGGCCTGGGTGAGTGCCGCCGCGCGGGGGTTGGAGCCTCCCGCCCTTCCCCTCCGGCCCCGGTACGGTTGGGTTGGGAGCGCCCGGGGAAGGCCTGCTTTCCGCACGGCGCGTTTTCTTCGTGCCGAGGAGCTGTTACCCACCGCCCAAGGCAGCGGAGGCCGGTGGAAACAAGGAGAGTGACGTTTTGCAGCCTCGCAGGCCAAACGGTTTTAGGGTCCGCGTTCGGTTGCCCGTAACTGGGCTCCGTGGTTGTTGTCGCAGACATGGTGGCGCAGGCACTGGAGCTCTCCCGCAAACCCCACGTTGTCATCGCTACGCCCGGCAGGCTGGCCGATCACCTCCGCAGTTCCAACACTTTCAGCCTTAAAAAGCTAAAGTTCTTGGTAAGGCGGTTTTCCAAGTGTTTTGGTGTTTGGTTTTTTTTATGCTTTGAAGATTTTTCAGCTTTACAGGCGTGCGTGCAGATGACCTCGTTTCTTTTCGGCTGCGCCTAGGTTTTGGATGAAGCCGACCGGTTGCTGGAGCAGGGCTGTGCCGACTTCACCGCGGACCTGGAGGTGATTCTGGAGGCTGTCCCAGCGCGCAGACAAACGCTGCTCTTCAGCGCCACGCTAACCGATACGCTGAAGGAGCTGAAGAGCCTGGCCGCGAACAGGCCGTTCTTCTGGGAGGCTGTGTCCGAGTAAGTCTTCATCCACCCTACTGAGCGGATGAAGAAGCCCGTTTCCTCGCCGTTATCTTGTCTCCTGTCTTTCACCTGCCTTGTGTTCCACCTTCACTTGCCCAACCCGGTGCTTCTTGGTGCTTTGCCTTCCCCTCCCGACAGGGTGCGGACAGTGGATGAATTGGACCAGCGGTACTTGCTTGTACCCGAAGCAGTCAAGGACGCGTACCTTGTCCATTTGATCCAGACCTTCCAGGACGAGCATGAAGACTGGTCCATTATTGTCTTTACTAAAACCTGCAAGTGAGTGGCGTCGTTCCTCGTGATTGCTCTTAACGTAGCCGTGCCTTTACATTTCTAGTTCAGGTTCCAAACTGGCGCTGTACTGGGTGTTAGGCCGGGATGGTATTTGCTTCCTTAGTCTGTTCTGAGATTCGGTAGAGAAACGCCTTGTCCTTCGAGCAGGCTGGGGCCGAAGGGCCACCCAGAAATGTAACACGCCAGAAGGTCAGGCTGCTTTACCTCCCTGCATCTTCCTTTCCTCCTGCTGATGGATACTGGAAAAGGGATGGGGAAAATGGCGCTGTCTGCTCCCCCTGGGCTGTTCCCTTCCTCCGGGTGGTTCAAGTGACCGGGATTGAGCCGTGGAGCTGGTGACGTTCTCCTGAGCGCAAGTGGGAATCCAGTCACGCTCTCCGGGGTGAGCGGGTGGGGAGCGGGTGTCCTGTCCCCTACTTCTGTCAGAGCGCTTCAGTAACTAACCACGCTGCGGTCACTGTAGAGTGAGGGCTTCTCGAGGAACCCCGGCTCTGTCCTGATCCATCGGCTCTACATTTCCCCGTTACGTTCCGATTTTTCTCTTCTCCTTCAAGGGACTGCCAGGTCTTGAACATGATGCTTCGGAAATACAACTTTCCTTCTCTAGCTCTGCATTCCATGATGAAACAGGTGAGCGACGGGCAGATCTGGGAGACGGATGCTTCCAGCTGCATCCCCGAGCCAGACGTCTGTCCAAGTTCTACAGCTCCTGTGGATCGCGACATCCCTCATACAGACTTTTCTCTTTACAGCGGCAACGATTTGCAGCTTTAGCAAAGTTCAAGTCCAGCATCTTTAAGATTCTCATTGCCACTGATGTTGCTGCCAGGTAAGGGAAAAACACGGTCTCTGTTGCCAAAGGTCTTAAGCCTGCTTTTTAAGCACCAGAACCACCGTGGAGATTAGGCTGGGTTTAGCAAGAGGAGAGCTTTAAATTCCCCCCACTCGGGTAGGACAGGGTTGTTCTCTTCTGTTGTAGAACATCTCTGTTTTTGGAGATGAAAACAGAACAGCTCTGTGTTTTGGAGCCCACTTGGGTGTGATGTAGCTCTGATCCTGGCTTGTTTTGCTGCAGCAGGGGTGTGTGCGTGTTCTAGCAGGAGAATGATTTCTATGAGGCTTCGCGTGGTCTCTGGGCCTGGGAGGGAGCGGCAGGCTACAAGGCGACGTTGCATTTCGTGACTATTGGAGAGCTGCACGAGGAGAGTTTGTCCTAGAATCAGCCCAAGCCAATAAAGACTATGAGAATATGGGGCTCTCGGAGGAAGCAGAGGACAGGAACTTAAACTGCCTAAATTAAAAAAGTGTTT
>NW_008825502.1:175706-178259 GCF_000699105.1 Pygoscelis adeliae
GCTGTTCGCTTTCCCTGCATTCCAGAGGTTTGGACATTCCTACAGTACAAGTTGTCATCAATCACAACACTCCCGGCCTGCCGAAAATCTACATTCACCGGGTTGGCCGGACAGCCCGTGCGGGTGAGCAGGGAAAACCGCGTGCCGTTTGGTGGTTAAAACGGGGATCCCAGTGCTGGGGCTGAGCCCTGAATGGGTGCGAGGAGGCTTCACGGCAGCTGCCGTGCGGTCTTTTCAGTCAGCGCCAGATCTACTCAGATCCCTGGCTCGGCATCCTGCCTTAAGATTGCAGTGATGGCTCACCCTGACTTGTGTCTGATCTGCACCAATAGTTAACTGAATTTTCAGAGCAAACAAAGACCCCTCTGAGCACCCCGTCGCCATAATGTGCTCGGCTGACTCATGGGGATGGATGGAATTTGGTGTGGGTTAGGCTTCCTCTCCCTCTGCTCGTCAAGATTTGTTTATCACTGTGTTTTCATCATCCAGGTCGGAAAGGAATAGCTATTACACTGGTGACGCAGTACGACATCCATCTCGTACACGCTATTGAGGAGGAAATCAGTAAGTAGAGCACCATTAATGCTGCTCAAATGTGGGCTCATACATGTTCCTTTGTGCTTGTGGTACTTGCAGTCCTGATTTCATCAGTGCAGAACGTATGATCCAGAACACCAGCATAAAAATGGTTTCTCTTCCCTGCGTGGCTAAGGCTTGGAAAAGAGCGGGAGCCCTTGAATCTCCATCAGCTTTGACTCGGCTCTTGAGTGTGGCAGGCATGAACGTGTGTGTCCTCCTGCTATTTCTAGTGGAGGAGAATAGAGCGTGTTGAACTCTCCCTGTAACCTTTTTATTAGAGCAGCCAGCTGCTTCCTTATTTCCTTGCTACCGTGTATGCAGAGTTGGACAAAACCAGGTTGCTTTGCATAGGTTCAGACTTCGTATTTTTTTAGGAAGTAGACCTAATAAATGCAACATCTTGTGCTATGGGGAACTGCAGGCAGAGGGGAGGATTTAATCCTTTGTTGTAGGCTGAAGAAGTCAGAATGATCGTAGCATACGACAACAATTCCACTGATAATCAGTGGAACTATATTGGGTTTTTTACTAGTTGAGCATCCGCCCCTGGATTTTGTAACCAACCGTGGTCTGTAAATGTCTCGCCCCGCTTTAGAACTGAAGCTGCAGGAGTTCTCTGTGGAGGAGCGGTTTGTGCTTGACATCCTCACCCAAGTGAATGTCACCAGGAGGGAATGCGAAATAGTAAGTGTGCCAACACGAAGCCCCTTCGTTCAGAGGACTGGAGGTCTTGGGCAGCTGGGTGTAACCAGGAGATTCGTTGCAGTCTAACGTGCGGCTCTGGATACGCGGCTTTCCGCTTGAGCACATAAATAAGAATTTTTGTTCCTTTTTCTAGTGGAAGCACTTGGATGTGTGTGTTGGAGGGTTTAGTTCTCTTCCCTAGGTTTGCTCTATTATTGCACATTTTTGCAGCGTTTTTATGCTGCTGAGTGTTGAGGCTGGTGCTTTGGGGGGAAGGTCTGCAGGCTACCAAATGTGTGCACAAATGTGTGCAGCAACGGTGAGGTTCTGCTGACCCTTTAGAGCTGCACTGCTTTTCCCCGTGTCAGACTCGGTGCTTGGTTACTTGATTGCCCTGCTGTATTTTTGCTTTGACAGGAACTGGAGGGAATGGATTTTGATGAGAAGAAAGAAATAAATAAGCGGAAACAAATGATCCTTGAAGGGAAGGTGAGAGTTGCTGCTATATGAACTACTTTGATCAGTAGCTAGTGTAATGCCATCGATGTGGAAAAGGAATGACAGTTCCTCCCTCACTGCTGTGGTATGTCTGCCTTGCTCCCCTTCAGGGTGGTGAAGTTTTATCTTGGAGGGTGGCTGATATTATGAAGTGCATTGGCGTAGTGTCTGACTTTTGCAGCCTGCTCAGTCACGGGCTAGAAAGCAGCGTGGGCATCTAGGAAAGGCAAAGGGGCTGGCACTGTCCCTAGGCATGTCGCTAGTGTCCTGGCATTTGCCATTGCAGGATCCAGATCTGGAGGCAAAAAGGAAGGCAGAGCTAGCCAAGATCAAGAAGAAAAACAAGCAATGCCGTGAGAAGATCCAGCAGACACTGCAGAAGAAAAAGCAACTGCAGCTGAAGAGGAAACTGCAGAAGAAGATGGAGCGGCGGAACAAACTGCACGCTACGGAAGAGAATTAACATCCTTTGGCCTGACTTGCTTGACTCGGACTGCCCTGACATTGCTGCTGCTTTGGGAATACGGGGATCTAACGCGTTTTAATGTGGACCCTTCTGACCTGAAATCGGGGTTGGAGAGTACGGGGAAGGTGGGTGAGGGGAGAAGGGACACTGATAAACCGTCTCTGTTATTTTTCCTTCCTGCACAATGCTGCTGGCTTGGGCCATTCCTGGCAGGCCGGATCAGTCTCCTGGAAGAATGTCTTTCAAGAGCATGTTTCCTTCCTCCAGCAAAGGAGAAGCCAGACCTGAATTCTTGGTGACGTGAAGGGAAAATAAAGATCCCCCCC
>NW_008825502.1:178305-185040 GCF_000699105.1 Pygoscelis adeliae
CCCTTTCAAGGGCTGGTGCTTGCCACTCACACTTGCTTATATCAACAGATTCTCCCCTGAGCCAGAGTCTAAAAATACTGTGACAAAATGAGCTCGGCCCCTATCTGTGCCATAGCCCAGAGTTTTCTGAGAGGAAAATTCCTGGAACATGTGGGGAGGCTGTATTGTGTGGCTGGTCCTGGGGTCTTCTTGGGATAATTCTGCTTTATACGTTTAAGTGATACTCTTGCCTGCGACTGTCTGCCTTGGCTCAGGCTCCAGCCCTGGGCTGCTATCCACAGGGATAGCGGAGTCGTGGTTTGGAGACCGGGGCAGCTGGGGACTCTGTTTTCCCAGATGATCAGTCAGTTCAAAGACCGTTTCTGGCACAGAAGAACCACCCCAGGAGTAGGACTGCCTTGTTTCTTGTACCATCCGAGACTAACCGGAGTGGTTTATATTTGGGTCTGCTCTGTAGGTTTCTGGGCCTCCCTGTGTAGATTTGCATCACGTATGTTTGGAACAGGAGGTTGGTTAGGCTGGAGGGGGCTGAGCTCTCCTAAGAAACCATTGTGTTTCCGTGTTTCTGTGGAGACAGAACTTAAAATCCCAGAGTAGCTCAGGCCAGAGTTTGGCCAGCTCTGTTCTGGTCAAACATCAGTCAGGTTTGATCCTTGGTGCCTTCTTTAATGTTCAGAGCTTTCTATGACTTGAGACTGAAGATCTGTTGTTCCTGCCCTCTGGCTTACAAAAATAGTTTCTATGGTCAGTGCCCAAATAAATATTTATTGCAACAAGTGACTGGATATTTGACCTTCTCTAACACATGGGGGAGTTGTGGGATCTTAGGGGCGGGGAGCAGTACTTGTGTGGGCAAACAGCTTGGAGATAAAACCGGTTTTATTTCAAGAGATGAGCTGGATAAGGACTGAGCTTCTTGTGGGCGTTATATCCCTCGGTACCTGCACACAACCTCAGCCCAGCTCCCTTCCTGGGAGCATGCGGTCTCTGCGGTGCCTTTGCCTGACTCGAGCGTGGTCTGTGCACGGTGAGGTCTTGCAGTGGAAGTTTCCCTCGGGGAAACTCCTCCAGCCATGCACAGCAGGGCCTCCTGGTGTCTTCAGGCCATGCGGGAGTGCAGCGCTGACGGGGGCTTGGGAGGTGTGGGTCCATCTGCTGCCTGGTGGCAGGTGAGATGGGTGTGGCACCATCCAGGGTTTCGGAGATGCCTGGACGTGTTCCTCCTCGCTTTGTCCTTTTGGGTGCCCTCCAGGAAGGGAAAAGCACTCAATAGCCTGCCTTGTAGCACAGCTCGCTGTCACCGCTGGCAGTTGCTGCAGCAGCAAATAGGTTTCTATCAGACTGATGCTTTCTGAATACTAAATGCTCCTACAGCCTCGTGCATGCTAATTTGTTGAGCAAGCCTGTTAGCTGTAGATCAAAAAGACATCCTCTCTAGGACAGGCTGCTCCTGCCTTCCTGGGGAGGGTACCCATACTGTCTTTGAGTGTCAGTTGATCCCCTCCCTTCTCGCAGACACTTCTTAACCCGCTGTCTAAAGTCTCTTTACTTCAGCCTGATGGGGGCTTCTCAGTTCGTCTCCTTCCAGCATAATGTGACATGTCGGGTTTGATCAAGGCTCTTGCCTTGAAGCTTTATTCAAAATTCCTTTTAATACATCCCTTGTCTTTCTTGAGCAGTCTTCTCTGTGAGGGTAGGACACGTGCTGGAAATAAGAGCTCTCTGTAGTGCTGACTAGATGTTTTTGCTTCAGATAATCAGTTTTGGGAGTGGCCGAGTAGAAAAAGAGGTTGCTGTGCTAGTTGGGATGTAGAAAGATGCCTTAAATTCCCAGATTAGGAATTTACATCTTGCCCAGGGCCAAAGGACATTGGGTGACGTTTCTGTATGTGCTATCAGTACTGCCCCTCAAGTAGGATATTCCATTCTGGGGTTTCTAAGCATTGTCATAAACCTTTGGGAACCCCTAGGAATGTAAGGACTTCCTTCTCATCACAGCCTAGATTCCGTCTTGGCTGTAAAACCACCCTCCTCTATGTGTGGCTCTGCCTGCCAGTCCCCCAGGCAGGCGCTCACACGCTTCCCTGTCTGTGCTGTGCAAGAATTAGCCCGAGCACGGCTGCCTTTTTATGCCCCGCTGCGCCCGAGCACGCCCATCGCCTCTCGCTTCCACACGCTCCGCGCTCTCCCCTCCTTCAGCCCAAGCTCCCCAGCTCCGGGGGGGGTTCCCTGGCTGGGTTGCCATGGAAACTCTCTCAATTCAGCATCTCAGATTGCTGCCTCTTCTCTCACCTGGATCGTGTGCGGCTGCTGAACACCCACGCTGGCATGGGGGCTGCGCCGGGGTGTGCATGAGGGGACAGTCCTGCACCCGTGCCAGCCCTCCTCATCCTCCTGTCTCCTCTGGGTGTGAAACCATCGCCCGGCCCTGCTGCTCTGAGGGGCTCGGAAAGCACGTGCTCCTCTGCCTCCCACCTCGCGGGGCAATTCTGTCTGGCCTTTACGCTGATGGGTCTGTAGGCACGAGCCAAAGCTGGCTGCTTTGTGTGTGTTTAAGGAAATATTTGTCTCTTCCTGGAGCATTTCCCCCCATCTCTGCCCCTCTTATGGAGGAACAAACATCTCTGAGGAGTGCTTCCCAGAAGTTTTGCAGGGAGAAGGGAGAGGCTGGGATCCTCCCGGGTGAGATATACGGTATTTGATAAATCCTCCACACTGGCGCTTCTGCTGAACAAGGAAATGTGGAAGTGGGGACAGGTTTGGTAACACGGCAGTCGCCTTCAGGGGCTGGCACCTCCTTCATATAGGGATGCTGTATCAGGCAGGAAAGCTCTGGAGCTCTACAGTGAAGAAAAGGCAGCTGCAATGAAATAGTCTGGGGTAATCTTTGGGCCGGGCTTTTGATTTCTCTCTGTTGAGACAGCAGTGCTGCCTTGGAGCTCATGTTCCAGCTCTGCTGCTGCTGGCTGCAGGCGCAGCCATTTTCAGCTCTCCCCTCGCAGGGGCTGCGCTCGGTGCACACGCACCCTCTCTGCGTGCATTTAACACGGCTGTACCTCCATGTGGGTTCTTCGTGCTGTCCAAAATCTTACTGGTCCAGCCTGCACTGTCAGCTGCTGCTTTACCTTTGGATGCTCTTTGCAAACACAAACTCGGCTGCTTTGAAAGCCTTAAAAAGCTGCTTAACAAGCTTTTCTACCAGGAATGGCCTTTTCCCCTCCAAGCCCTCCTCCTGGGGCAGCTTGCATGCAGCCCTGGGGGGGCCCCACCGCCAGGTTAGCGGGTAGATGGCAGTTGGTGTGCTCTGGACACCCTCGCTGCTGGCTCTAGTCCTTGTTCAGAGGGAAATTACAGCACAGGGCTTCTTGGCTGGGCAGCTGGATATTAAAGATTCGGCTTGAGAAAGCAGGTGGGGGGACAGGGCTGACTGCCCCCAAGCCTTGCCCATGCAGCAGTCAGGCCGCAACTGGGTGCTGCTGCTGGCAGGATCCTCCTGGGTCAGTGCTCCAAGCCTCAGGCTCTTCCCTTCACTTGCAGGGTAGGACTGATCCTGAACCCTGCAATGCTCCACTGTAGTTATGGCCGCTTCTCCGTTCCAGGGCTCTCCTCCCAACTCCTTGCAGTTTCTTGGTTGAACCTTCACCTTCCCTGCTGCACCTTAAAGCTCTTCCCTGCCAGTTTTTGCTGATTAAACTCCTTGTCCATGGCACACCCTCATTCAGGGCTTGACTGCAGCTGCCCGGACATGTGTTTTCGCTGTGGGTATGGCATGCTTGACACTCTAACTCCCCTAGTTCCTCCCTGCCAGCATCAGGACTCCAAAAATGGGACAGAGGGAAGGAACACCTGGATTTTTTTTTTTTTCTTCTTCTGTGCTAAGAAAACCTCCCTGCTGGCTGTGTTTAATTCATACCCGTCTCTCACTCCCTGCAGCAGCGGTCTCCTGGGAACGCATCCCTGCATGACTTGCTTTGGATTCCTGTCACCTCTGGGAGGGAAAGCAGTTGTCAAGGAGCAGAAGACTCCGCTCTGGCCTTGCGAAGAGAACCTGTGAGCACAGCATAGCCTGTTGCAGTGCCTCATCCCCATCCCTTCATCTCTGCTCAGTACTTCCCAGTATCATTCTTGAATTCCCAAGCCCAAACATCACAAGCTGTGCTGCTCCCAGGTTGAGACCACGGGAGAGGCGGCATTCACGCCACCAATCTCTAGGCTCAGACACTGTTTTCATCTACCCATAACAAGGTCTGAACATTAATATCTCCAGCCAGTAAGGCTAGAGTGAAACGTTTTCTGGCTGTTGCCTGCTGGGATTTGAAACCCTGTTAGCCCAGCACCGGTGGAAACAGAAGGCAGAGGCTATACGCAGCATCCTCCCTTGCTTGTTGTTCTACCAGCCCTTAGGAAAAATAACTAGCAACAGGGTGAGGCACTAGTACGGAGGCAGAGGCTGCCCTGTTCTCTCCAGAGCACACAGTGTCACATGTGCAGACTGCAGGATGGGCTACGTGAGAAAGGGGTGACAATTCACATTTGTGGCAGCCCATGCAAGTCCCAGTGAATTACAAAGCGGACATACGCCCTGGAATAGCTGGTGCTGCAGGCTGCAGAGCCCTTCCCCGCGTGCCATGGGGACAGAGGGGATACCAGCCGCGCACCCCTTTCCACGTGGCGACTTCCTACAGCTGCAGCTGACAGCAGCATCTGAGGAAACGGAATTTGGTACCTTTGATTCTCACTTCGCAGGCTTGTGCTCAGCAGAGCCCCGGGAGCTGAGTGGATGCAAGCGTTGCTTCAGCTGTGAGCTGACTGGAGTGTGCAAGTGCTGCTCCTTTAGATTACCTGTTGCTGGAGCTGCCATGTTCTTGTGTCTGGAGCGTTGCTTGCTTTTAGCCCAGGTGTCTCATTTCCAGCATTATTCCAGCTGCTGCTTTTTTGGTAGGGTGGAGGGAAGCTGATGGAGGAGGTAGGACCTTGTGCAGAGATGATCAGTGCTGCAGCTCATGGTCTTTTCCCTCAGAGCAGAAACTGCCTTTACACACCACAATCTAATAACGCTGATAATTATAAACTACTCTGGGAAAGGGGACTGTGAACCTCACTGGATTTTTGGGGCTTTATTATGTGTTTGTGGACATTTTCCAAAACACACATTTAATTGCCTTCTCTGGTGCACACGGAAATTGTCTTCCAGTGTGTGCATGTGGGGGGGTGTTACACTCTCAGAGTATGCTTGCCTGTGCTGTCAAGTCTAAACAGACCATTTCTGAACTAAAAATAACCTGTCCTCTGAGTAACAGAGCAGCTGATCTCTGCAGCCCAGATGCAGACGCTCAAAAGGATTAGGTCACCTATTTTTCATTAATGGTGCTATTTAATTACAAATTCCCCCAAGTTTGATCCTTCGGAGATTTCAAACGAAGTGCCTAGTTGCTTTCCCTCCATCAGCGTGTTCTCACAAAAATACCGATATCAAAGACAATCTGTTAAGTAACTTTGATGTGAGGCTGCCTAACAGCACAACATGCATTACCAGGGGTCTTCGCACCAGCTTTTTGGGAAGAGAAAGATTTTTACCTCTTGTTTGAAATCACTCGACAGACTTACGGTATTAACCAGTCTGGCCTGCGCTAACCTCTCCTCCTCTTGGCTCTCCAGGCACCCTGTAGATGCTAGTAGTTTAAGTCCAACAGTCCTTCAGGGAGGGTAATTATCTACTTTGTGGAGGAGGAGAAATCAAAGCCCAGAGAGGCGAGGGAGTTTGCAGGGCAAGCCAGCGGCAGAGCTTGCGGTGGTCTGCCACTCTGACTGCCAGGTCAGCTCTAGGTCTGGACTGGATTTGCACTCCTGTTCAGCCTGGAAGGCCTGTATTGGCATCTGTCAGAGGGGGTTTGCACTAGACACATCCTTTTTCTGAGGCTCTATTATTGGCACGTCCTGCAATAGCAAAGCTTCATTTCCTCTTGCTGAGCTGGTCAGAAGGACCTTGTCACGGGTCTGGATTCAGAGCAGAGAATGACACCTCGCTGCTGTTCATCAGAACGTCGTGCAAAGAGGGGAAGGTTGCCAGATTTTTTATTTGTTCATCCTGATCTCATACGTGAACCATTTTCCCCACGTTCCCTTTATTAATGTTCTGTCTAGGTTTTCTATGAATAATTAAGATCCTCATTTGCCAAAATAATTATGTCTCTCAAGGTACCTGCAATCAGTAGCATTTCTCCTCCAGCAAGGAAGCCACTGTTATTTAGTTGCTGACAGTAATTGTTCTTGTGAGACAGAAGCAAACATAAAACTGCAGACTTGTCATTCATTGCTGGCTTTTGTAACGCAAGATTTTCTCCTTTTGAAGCAAGAGAAGCCTAAACAGAGAAGGGGTGAGGGTTGGAAAGTGCGTGGTGGGGACACGTTAGAGTGCTGCTGTTCTGAAAAACAACTGAAGTCCTTTTTAAATGCTCACTGGAGTGGGGCAGATGGAATTAGTGCTTTGCTGCTATGCCGTCTACAGTAGGGTTGTCTCATCGCTGAACACAGATTTAGGGCATTTGTGGAAATAGCTGGTGATGAATGGGTTTTCATTAGTTTAGAAGAGGGGAAGACTGCAACGGAAAGTGCCTCCCAGAACCATCCATCACACTGCCCTGCAATGCCTCAATAAAAGACTTTTCACAAATGCTGAGCACAGGACAGATCTCATCAAAAAGCCACTATTCAGATTATTCTGGCAAGGAAAAG
>NW_008825502.1:185077-195261 GCF_000699105.1 Pygoscelis adeliae
TGCTAGTTGCAAAGGAAAATGGCCTCTGTTCCTGGTTCCTGACAATGGAAGAGCAAAGGAGCACAGCCAGGACCGTGACTAGCTGACAGAGTGATGCACAGCAAACGCACGAAAAGTACCGCCGGCCTCAAGGTCTGCCGTGTGCAGGGAAACAGCGTCCAGCATCCTGCCAGGGACAGGGCAGCTCCAACAGCAAAGTTTCCAGAGGTGGACAGCACCGTTTGTTTGCAATGAACAGGCTGTTCAGGAAGTTTAGTGAATTAGCTATGTTTGTTCCTACTGCAGAAGTGTTGATTTCACAAGAGCTGAGTGGAAGAATTTGCACTTAACAGTATGACTGGGTGTAATACTTCCCCCACTAGACAGAAACAACACTTCCAGGGGGTTACACCTCCTCAGGATATCCTACATTGGGCTGCCGAGTCTCAGGAGGAGGCACTATTTCAGGATCCCTGCATGACCAGTGCATAGCAGGCCCTTCTTCTTGGTACCCAGATACCCCATCCACAGTTTGAGGTCAGCAGCACTCTCAACGCTGATTTTACACACCATAATGATGAGAGACCTGGGGGGCTGGGACTGCACCTTGTGTGCAGTTGCACCTGGACTTTGGCTTCATGTGGGATATGAGGATAAGCAGCAGCCTATTGTGCTTTTCATAGCATTGTGGTTTTTTCATGGCATTTTTTTTAAACAGAGTCTAGCCCTGGCTGACTCTTAGCCTGACATGAAGAGGTTAAACACTGTGTGAAACAAGGAGAGCTTCCTGCAGGATGGAAGTGGAAGATTAACTGCAGATTCCTTATATTTGTGACTTGTTGCATGACTTGTAGACCTTCTTGCACTCAACCTAGACTGTCAATGGGTCAGTTGTCTTTGCTGTAGGTCTGGTGCAGTTCTCCAGTGATGCTAGGTTGTACTTTGAGGACATAAAATGCGTAAGGGATGAGGAGAGCCTTAAATAGCGTAAGAGCTGGGTCTCATCCTATAC
Source organism: Pygoscelis adeliae (assembly GCF_000699105.1). Classification (NCBI taxonomy): domain Eukaryota; kingdom Metazoa; phylum Chordata; class Aves; order Sphenisciformes; family Spheniscidae; genus Pygoscelis; species Pygoscelis adeliae. The sequence goes on from NW_008825502.1 coordinate 186,069, forward strand.
TGCTGCCTGATCCAGGTCAGAGCAGGTCTTGGAGAGAGGGGCAGGCAGCACAGTGCTCCATGAAGCTGTTGGAGCTGCTGTCTCAGCTGAGCACCACACTGCAGCTTGCGCCTGCCTCTCCCCCACTCAGAGGGAGTCCTGCTGGGACGTGCAGCAGCTTGACCCAGGTCCTCCCTCTCACTTCTCGGCAACGGTCTGAGCGTGGCCTCCCTCGGGAGAGATGACTCACCCAGGCGTGGCAGACACGGGTCTGGTCAGCCCCCATCAATGAGCAATACAACACAGGCACTGGCCAAGACGCAGGGCTATGAAATGGTCACTGCCAGAATTTAAGGATCCACAGCCAGCTCCACCTTGTGGGTCGCAGCCACAGAAGGGAAGTGTGAGAGTAGTAGTACAGAACATAAGAAACTTTTGCTCAATTTTCTTTCTCCCATACTCCCAAATCCCACCCTCCTCCCTCCATATTACAGTGACAGAGATGCAAACCAAACACACCTTTCTAGGAGCTGATCTCTATTTCAAAAGAAGGCTGCTCCTGTAGGAATAAAATATGAACACTGGCATGGGGTGATAAACAAGTCCCTACAAATTTTTGCCACCCAGTTACTTCCTTCCCTTCTTAAATACCCTGAAACAAATATTACTACAGTAGCTCCAGCCCCATACAGTTGTGAGAACACTTCATGCAAAAAAAAAAAAAAAAAAAAGGGAAAAAAAACAAAAAAAAACCCACCACAAAAAACAAAAAACCAATCCCTCCACTCAGAGGGAGTCCTGCTGGGACGTGCAGCAGCTTGACCCAGGTCCTCCCTCTCACTTCTCGGCAACGGTCTGAGCGTGGCCTCCCTCGGGAGAGATGACTCACCCAGGCGTGGCAGACACGGGTCTGGTCAGCCCCCATCAATGAGCAATACAACACAGGCACTGGCCAAGACGCAGGGCTATGAAATGGTCACTGCCAGAATTTAAGGATCCACAGCCAGCTCCACCTTGTGGGTCGCAGCCACAGAAGGGAAGTGTGAGAGTAGTAGTACAGAACATAAGAAACTTTTGCTCAATTTTCTTTCTCCCATACTCCCAAATCCCACCCTCCTCCCTCCATATTACAGTGACAGAGATGCAAACCAAACACACCTTTCTAGGAGCTGATCTCTATTTCAAAAGAAGGCTGCTCCTGTAGGAATAAAATATGAACACTGGCATGGGGTGATAAACAAGTCCCTACAAATTTTTGCCACCCAGTTACTTCCTTCCCTTCTTAAATACCCTGAAACAAATATTACTACAGTAGCTCCAGCCCCATACAGTTGTGAGAACACTTCATGCAAAAAAAAAAAAAAAAAGTGAAAAACAACAAAAAAGACCCCAACCCCAAAACAGAAAAGCCCTTCCCTGGCTATGCAGGTCTGGAAATCTCAATGTTTCCTCATCACCCCTGGGAGAGGGAAGGGCTTTGCCTAGACACAATCCAGCACAGAGTCACCAGCAGTTCTCCACTCCAGCAGATTCCCAAGGTGCAAGACCTAATCCTGCCCTGACTTGCAGGCAGTACGTGGAACTGTGGGTTCCTCTCGTGGTCACCAGGTGAGTGAAAGGAGAGGCAGGCCCTGAGGAGCCACACTGCCTTTACACATGTCTGCCGAGGTTCAGCTGGGTGCGGAGAGGGCAGTACCAGCCAGCACTTGCTAAGTACCGGAGTTTCTGCAGACCTGTGAAACATTCCCAGGATTACTGCTGTCTTTGCCTAACTTATAAAGGCAAAGAGGGCAAAAAAAACAATAACAAAATCCAAATCCATCAACACACCTGTAAGGTTACAAACTACTTCTACACAGACACTGCTTCGTCATTCAGCACAGGGCTAAGCATGCTCCTAGGTAACTACGGGGGCACAGCGGGCACCGTGGGGGGGCAGAACTTTCCAGGTTTCTGTGGTGCCTCCCTCAGGCCTTGCTCAATTCCTATTACTAGACAACATCTACAATAACTCACAAACTTCCCACAGGCCCTGCAGGGCACCGGTCCCAGCATGCTCCAAATGCCTCCTGTTCTCGTTTAATCTGGCCAAGCGTGGCAAGCTGGGACCAGTACCCTTCACAAGGAATACTGCTCGGCTGACATGGAGCAGGACATCTCTGTGGACTGTTTCCTAATAAAAAAAAGAAAAAAAGAAACGAAGAGCAACTGTGATTTGCTCCATTTAATTTCAATTAACTGCAGCCCTTAGAGGCCAGGAGAGATGCCAATCTAGCAGTTTGTTGGCCATCCCCTCGGGGATGTCCCATTTCTCAAATGCCCCTTTCCCAACCAAGCCTCTAGTCTTTTCTGCTTAAAGGAGTTTTAACAAGTCGTTAAATCCCACTGTGTTAAACTAATAAGAGCTTTAAAACCTGCAGTTCCTTTTCCTCTGGAGGATGTGACTGAACGGTGGAAAGGACATGGTCAGGCAAGCACCCTCCTCTGCAGTGGGGACTCTGCTACCTCTGGAAGCTCCTGACAGTGACCAGTGTTACTGGATCCTGTTAGAAAGACATGATGCAGTTAGGGCTGGGGAAGAGGAAAAGGAGCAACTGTTGTCCTTGGTATGCTAGAACTTCTCCTCCCTCCCTAGGTGGGGAAACAGGCAGCTTATTTGCAAAAGGCAAGTGGTTTCCTAAAAAACTACTGAAAAAACGCGAAGGCTGCTCAGCCCCTTCCCCTAGAAAACTGTAAAAACGTTGGAGACACAGTGTGGCAGCAGGGAGGCTGGGAAGGCAGCACGGGGACAGCTGCTGTCTCTGGACCATGCCACAGCCACGGCAGGGTCCAGAGAGGTCTGGCTGTGACTTGTACATGCTCCCCATAGAGGATTCAGGAGCTCAGGTCCTCTCTGCCCTCTGGGTGTTCAGTGGGCAGTAAGTGGCTGTGGCTGGTCTCCACACTGTCCAGGCAGCTGCTGGTATGTTGGCGTATCCTGCCCGAACAGACCTCGAGGCTGTTCTGTGACCGTAATTGCTGTCAGCGACCAGTCCCGGCTCGGGCTCCCCTCCTCCGGAGGTGTCTCCTTTGAGTGTGCTGCCGCTCAGTTGCTTTCTACCAGCTTGGCTAGTCCCTGACGGATCTCACTGAGCTCAAATATCTTCACATCCATTATCTCTGCCACCTTGGTGACCTCGTTCTGGATCTTCTCCCTCTCAGCCAGGGTCTCTGCCAGCGTCTGCTCGGCAAGGTGAAGGCGTCGCTCCAGTTCTGCGTTGCATGCCTCCAGCTCCTGCCAAAGGACATAAGTGCAGTGAGGTGGCTGCCCCAGCACTGATACACACCGCTCACAGACCACCATCCTTATCTCCACAAAACAGCCCTGCTAGCCCCCCAGCACCAGGCTACCCACACCCAGCCAGCCCAGTCTCCATCAGTTCTTTCACTGAGGGACCTCCCTATCTTGAGCCACAGCACCCTGGCATGAGAGCACATGTTCCCCAAACCCAGGTATCTGCCCACAGTTTGCAAAGGCGTATAAATGCAGATCTCTCCACATGCCTATCATCTCCAGGTCTGATGACATTTGATGTTTGGAGGTATTTTTCTGCCATGAAAGCCAGTGTGTGTGTATGGGGCTGAGCCCTGCAGCAGATCCCCTTGTTCAGTAGCTCGGAGGTAAACACAGGCAGGCAGTGCCCCCAGAGACTGCACAACAGACCGTGCTTCCATCTGCGTCCTTGCCCTGAGGTGCAGAGCAGCTTGCATCCCTCCTGCCAGCCAGACTGAGTCAGAGCTCTACTCCCCAGCCATCCCTGCCCATCCAGCAAGCTATGCAGGACTTCAGAGAGATGGAGGGTCACAGGACATCAGAGGTCCTGCTCCAGTCCCATGTCAGGGGCTACTGCAAGTGCTAGAGGAGAGTACGTGAAGGCTGGGTTTGCTACAGCCTGCTGATTGTGCCCCATCCCATATCTCTGAGGGATACAGGGAAGGTGGAAGAAGGCAGAGACACAGGCAAGGACCTGTTCCCATTATCCAGAGGCAGAGATAGGCATGGCAGCTCTGTGGCATTCACTCTTTCGCTCAAAGAGGAAACGGGGACGGATCCCTCTACTCTGAGTGCAAAAGTGTCCCAGATCTGCCATCCTTACCTGCAGCTTCTGCAGTGTCTCCTCACGCTCGCCCTCTGCTTCCCATCGGCCACACTTCTGGCTCTTTAGCATCTGAATCTCCTAAAACACAAGGAAGAGCAACGTGTCAGACCCGCTCCTGTCCCAGTGGGGCCAGCTCCTACCACATACCCCAACCAAGGCCCCTTCCCTCTCTCCAAGGATCACGTAACCACACGCAGCTCCGAATTTTAATACCTCCCTTTCTAACCTTCTATTTCTGCTGTACCTGCTGCCTCCCTCTAAGCCGTTAGTCCCTAGTCAAGATGACCGTCTGAGTGCCAGCAAGGTTCAGTGGTCTCTGCACCCTGCTGCATCCTTGCTCAAGATCAGATCCCACGCTCCTGGGGCCACGGTCCCTGCTCAGCTTTTGCACACCTTTGCCTTGCCCTAGCGTTCTTCCTCTAGCCTGAATAGCTCTGGGGAGGGGGGAGAGATCTGTTCTCACTAAGGATCAGGAACCCCAAAACACCTCCCCTCCCCAATCCCTGCTTTGTGGCTCCAACCCTGAGGCTCTGTCCACCCACCCTGCTGAAGCACGGCCACCAGAGAGCCTGCAGATGTGGAGAGAATCTCTCCGATTTGCACATCTCCCCTCCTTCACAGCCTGTGTAATTAAAATTCTGCTTTAAATCATTCATTTAAATGCAGTGAAAGCGAGAAGCAATTACTACACTAGAGGCTAACTGCAGCTGCAGATGGCTGAGAGGGGAAGGGGCAAGACGCATCCCTGCTGTTTGTGCAGTGTCTGAGACTCTCCACACAAGGCTATTTCCATGGGAAACTCCCAGCGCTTTACTGTCACTCAGCTTTGCCTTTCTGAGAAGGGAGACCACTGAGGGGGCTGTGCTGGCTTACAGAGGCTCCTGGCTTGCATAGGCGGCATGTGCAACGGCACGAGGGGCCCTCTGATCTCATACAAGCTGTAGTGACAGGCAGGGTGTTGGTGATTGACAGGCCACCCAGCTTCAGGCTTTACTCTGCTTTGTGGGGTATTACCTCGTCTTTAGCCTTGATCAGTATTTCCAGCTCCTCCAGGGTTTGGCTCAGGTCTTCCTTGTTGTTCTCACTGGAGGAATCGTGAGCACCCTGTGACTCCAGTTCTGCTACCTACATGGAAGCAAGCACAGGGAAGGCGCGCTCAGATATAGGAATGTCCTGATACCTTATCATTCACAGTCATTCTCTGTCATGTTTTGGCTTCCTTGCAAACCCAACCAGGCTTACAACAGGATAGCAGCTCCCACCCTGGGGCTGTTTAGAAAAAAATTCTCTCCTGCTCTGCATAGATCACGCACAGAAACACATTGCGGGAAAACTCTGTCTAGAGGCTCTGTCTCCGCTTTCTCCTGCAGTCTTGCACCTCCAGCAAAGCCTGACTGGTGGACATCACCACATGAGCCTACAACCCATAGCGATGGCTAGATCCAGCTCCATTTACATCCCTGGGCAGAGATTGACGAGGGCAAGGGAGTTACCGCAGCTCAACCACAGCAGAATTGGGAGGAAGGGTTTGCCCAAGCGTGCTCCCCATTCCTGAAAAATTCAGCCCAGTGGCTTAGATTATTCATGAAGAGGATTAATTTTTAAAAGCTCATCAGAAGGTCTGCAGCAGCTATTGCTGGGGCCCAAGCTCTCACAGGGCCTGCACTGAGCTCTACAAATGCAGCTCCAGCTGCATTGGGTACTCTCACATAGACAGGGTTCGGACCCTGCTGTGACACCTTCCCACGAGCAGGGGCAGCAGGGCAAGACTGGCTGGATTGGACCTCTGCCAGGGTCCATGTAAACAGTGGTTGTAAGCTGTCAGGCTCACGGGGCCAGAATCAACCAGCTCTGGTCCCAAAATGCTCCAGTTTAGGGACAATAATCTAGACATTTCACTGAGTTAGTTTCTTCTGTGATTCTGCAAAAGTCCCCAGTGGTTGCCCTTCACCGAAGGCTCACAAAATCCTCACTCTCAGCTCCTGGCTGTGAGAACAGCCACCAAACAGCTGAGTGCGCACAGAGCAATGGCAGGGAAAAGACAGCTCATCCCAGCCATAGGCACAACCAAGATCTCTGCTGTACCTAGGGCAGGCTCCTGCTGCAGAGAAGAAAATTCGTTCCGTGCAGCTCTTTTACTGTCTGACTCCAGCACTGAAAATTAGCAATGGGCACAGAGAATCTTGGGGGACGGCTGTTTACTGCACAGATTGGCCACACAACAGCCATCAAGTGGAAACAGCTGTTAATTGCTATAAATCCCTGCTGTCTTTTGAATGAGATATCTAGAAGTGAAATGGCTTTATGCCGCCTTCTCCAGGCAAGGAGACTCTGGAAGTCCTTTCCCAGCCAAACCCCAACTGTCCTAAAACCCTTTCCCAAGTACTCCGCAGCTCTTCCCTCCCAGCAAACCCAACCATGTGACAGTCACTCCTCTGCCCAGATGCACACAGGCCTCCTCAGTTGATCTGTGACCTCTCTGACATTACGTAGGTCAAAAGATCCTATTATTCCAACCAAACAAGGGCTTGTTTGTACTGCACCACCCGGGTTTCATGATGTTGCAGCTTGGATTCGAGCTAATTATAGCAGATAGAGCAATCTTCATCCTTCCTGTCAGCAGCCAGAAGATTGCCCTGACGCCCAGCTCAGGGTGGGCATGGGCCTTACTCAGTATTGCTGGCAGCTGGGAACTACCCCCAGAAAATCTGAAGGGAAGCTGGTATCCTTTGACTTTGTGCTCTGGTTTCCTCCCTTTATCCACGGGGACTCAGCACAACCCCAACTTGCTCTGCAGAAAACAGGAGCTCTTGTGAGAGCTCCCTAGTTACACGGCCTTATTCCTTGACATGTTTTCCCTGCCAGGCTCATGCAGCATCCTGGATTTCCTTCTCATCTCCTGCTGACACCCATGGAAACTGATGGGAGAAGGGGGTCAAGGGCACCATCTGGCTCTGGGACAGGGCTTCCTCTGACCTGCTTTGCAAGGGCCCTCCTGTGCTCACCCGCTGCCGCAGTGTTTCCGTCTCCTCCTGATAAGCAGCCAGCTGCTTCTTCCACTGGTCCACGTTGGCGTTGGCTTCATGGAGGGCAGCCACAAGCTTGTTGTTGTTGTCCTGGAGGCTGAAGAATTCAGCCTCCCACTGGACCTCACTCACCGAACTGTGTGAGAGAACAGGGGAAATGTGCAGGAGAGCGTAACAGAGTCTCAGCATGAAGGTTTCTTCCCCCAGTGCTAACATGCACTGAAACCATGCTCTTGGAACTGCTGGGCAGCTCCCTGTTTTATATTTGGCTTTCATATCACTTCCCAAATTTAAATGCTTCTTCCAGCTCTGAATCTGCATCTCTTTCCTTTATCCCTGGATAATATTTGACTTTGAAGCCATGTGTGCTTGCTTGAAACTGCAGAAACCACACTGCGAGATTAATGGGGTGGCGGGGTGGGGGAGATACAGCTTTGCAATGTGGGACTGTGGATCCATTTTTAAAATCTTTGTTAGGTCTGAGTTTGCTCTGAATAAACCCCTATCACCCCAGACTCAGGAGAAGGTAGCAAAGGACACTGGCTTTTGATTTAAAAATATTCTAAGTGTTCAGCTGAGAGCTCAACGGGAGCCACAGGGCAGAATCCAGTCCAGAGTCTTTTGAACAGACAAAGAATGGAAGCAGCGGGGACTTTGCTGGAATCATCAGGGGAATTAACATAAATGCAGCCCTGGGCCAGCTGGAAAAGTGTGAACATCTTCTGGTATCACAAACTACTGATCTGTAGATAACTGGCATCAACTCATCCCCGCTGTGGGCACAAAGCATTCTCCTTCCCACGCCTGAAGAGCGGATTTCACCTCCAAGCTGGAATAACTTTCCACTGGGGAAGAGGGGAAATTGGTACGGTGGAGGGTTTGAGCAGCAGCGGACATGGGGCATTATTCAGCTACCTAAAGAAGTAGCATTGGGTGAAAAGCATTTGGGATGACAGGGACATGCACCAAATCATGACAGAATAGACAGTTTAAGAGTCAGGAGCAGAGAGCACTTGTGGCAGCCTCACCCTTCTGAAAGCATCTTCTTCAGCCGCTCCTTCTCTGTTGTTATCTCAACATCGGCACTTTGGCTCCGGAATAGTTTATCTTCTCCTGGCCCATTGGAGCTGATGATGGGGCTGGGAAGCACCTGGGGGGTGAGGAAGAGGTGGTTATCACACAGCAGTGAAAACAGGCCATGAGGCCATAAGGTCTCTGCAAACTCATTCACAGCCCGGGTTCACAGGGCTAGTTCTCAGTCCCTGCACTCTCGTGAGAAACGCTGGCTTTCAGTCCTAAGTCTTAGGTGGTGCTGTGCTTGTCTACATGACAAGGGGCGGCAAAGATCCTCACGTATGGCTCAGCAGCACCAGTCATGGCATAGTGATGACTTCAGAAGCTATGCGGATGCAGGGCTTTCTCTTGGATATATAGGTTAGTGCTTAGCTCTTCCAGCAGCTGCCCTGCTGCCGTGTCCTCCCTTTCCCTGTCTCCATGCCATGCTGGGGCAGTGATCCCAGTGCCCAGATACCCTGAGCAGGTGGGCTCACAGCTTGCGCACACCAGCTATTCCTCCCTCCCGACCTGAGGTACTGAATTCTCTGGCCCTCAACTTCCCCGTGACAAATGCCAGCGATGTTACAGCCTGTAACCCGAGTCCCGCGGCTGTGCGCAACACTCCGAGCTGCTCAAGCTGGCTGTTTCAGGGGTTTGCTGAATTCTTAATAGGATTTTCTTGCTGGTTCTCAGAGCAGTGGAAAGGCTTAATAAACTCTAAACACAGGCCTGCCAGGCCACCTGGGTTCAGTCGCAAGTCCAGTTTCTGTACCTTGAATTAAGACACCAGGTGCCACTGGGATAGTGTTTCTCAGGCTCAAGGGAGGGAAGCTCTGCTATTGCTCAGATGACTGTGGCACTGTGCTGGTTTTGGCTGGGATAGAGTTAATTTTCTTCATAGTAGCTAGTGTGGGGCTGCATTTTGGATTTAGGATGAGAATAATGTGATAACACACTGATGTTTTAGTTGTTGCTAAGCAGTGTTTATACTAA
>NW_008825502.1:195536-204504 GCF_000699105.1 Pygoscelis adeliae
TCAGCATGTAAAGCTGGGGGAAGAAGAAGGAAGGGGGGGGACGTTGGGAGCGATGGCGTTTGTCTTCCCAAGTCACCGTTAGGCGTGACGGAGCCCTGCTGTCCTGGGGATGGCTGCACCTGCCTGCCGCCGGGGAGGAGTGAACGAATTCCTTGTTTTGCTTTGCTTGCGTACACGGCTTTTGGTCTACCTATGAAACTGTCTTTATCTCAACCCACGAGTTTTCTCACTTTTACTCTTCTGATTCTCTCCCCCATCTCACTGGGGGGGAGTGAGCGAGCAGCTGTGTGGTGCTTAGTTGCTGGCTGGGATTAAACCATGACAGGCACCCACTTTCCAAAGGTGTGGGAGAAGAAACTCAGCCCCTGCACCAAAGTATACCCTTCTCCATGGCTCCATATTCCTGCATACATCAGAGCTAGCAGAGACAAACAATTCATCCTCCCAGGCTGGAGGGAACTGACAGTGGAGCAGAAATGAATATGCAGAAGCCAAAGCAGACTTTACATCCTCCGGCCCCTCCAGAAGACCCTGTCTGCACGGTCTCCTCTCACAGCAGGGAAGAAGCTTGGCACTGACAGGGCAAACAGCTATAAAAAGACTCTCTGGGCAATGAGTCTCTGGGATCCTAAGCTGGGGGCTGTGAGACCAGGTGGCTGGTGAGCCTGCTGGAGTTGATAGGTAGCCCTCAAATGCCTGTGGTAAGGACAGCCACCTGCCTTCGGAGTCGGCTGACATCTATAAATAGAGCCAGACAGGGCCATGAGATGTATTGAACACCAGCTTCATGAAGCCTTCCAGAGAGTGATTGAGAAGCGAGACCTGCAAAACACAACCCTGCATCACCTTTACCGCAAGGTGGGGAAACTGAGGCAGGGAAGGGGCAGAAGTTTCCTGTTCTGGTGTGTTGAGCCCCTGTGAGTCCAACTGAAACTGGTAACAGTTGAAGATGCTCCACACTGTTTTGTTGCTTACATTATACTCTGTGATGGGGACGCTAAATGGGATGGGGATTGGCCTAAAAGGTACTAGAGGACAGAAGAGAGCTGCTATCCTGGGATTTCCCCAGCTCTGAAAAGCTGAGGCCTAAGTAAACTAGTGCAGATGCAGAAAATGAGGGAGCCCTGATTTAAATTTCAGGAGACAGATCTGCTCTCTGCTCACTTGCAAACAGAAACACAATCAATTATTCAAGGATGAAGCTCATGTTTGAAGCTCTACTAATGTAGAGACTGTGAATCAGCAGTGGGAGAAGGGATGATGGGCTGATGCACGTACAGGCTGGGGAAGGCAGGACAAGACCTGCATGCCCACGTGGCAGGGGACACTGCATGCGTCACTGTGTCAGCATGCTGGCTGCAGGCAGGGGCCGTGCATACTTGTGTCTGAGCTCTCCCACCGAGAGACAGGCAGGCTGAATGGGAAGAGTGAGCATGGGTTCCCACTGTGGCAGTTTTAGCGCTCCTGAGTCAGGTAAGAAGAACGAACAGAGCCTTAGGCCATTTCCCTGATCTGTGTTTAACCTTCACCTTCTGACCTCCTCATTCCTTCTGTTGCAAGTTGCCATCACAGCATAGGGGAGATGAACGTGTCCTTTTGTGGCACCTGATGAGTTCTGCCTGGTGTAAACAGGATAAGAGGGAGTATCGCTACTCCCAGCCTCCATCTCCTGGCCAGGGGAGCTAGGAGATGGAAGCTACAGCTGGCCATAAATCTCTATCTTGGGCAATTACTACTGACCAGAGCCTTTTACCTAAAACTTTGGTTCTGCTATGAATGCCCTACTCTACTCCCTTCTTCATTTCCCACCCATTAGGATGGGGCTTAAGAGTTAGCAGGAGCGAAAAGCTAGGCAGATTTTCCCCATTTTTGCACCCCACATGACATTTCCAGTCTCTGCAGAGCCACCGCCTCCACCTCCTCCTCTTTTTCCTGCAGGCCAAGGTACTGTTCACACTCCCTCCTCCTCCTCTGCTGCCACTCCATCTGTACTCAGCCCAGAGAACGCAATGTCCTCCATCCTACAGCTCCTCTCCCACTGCCAGGAGCTCTGGGAAATGCAGAGTCACCTCTGGAGTGAACTATTTGGGAGGGCAACTTCACCATCAGCACTGAACTGCTTCATCATGGGAAGAAGCAGCATAGAGTTCTCCACAGCTTATCCCCTCCCGTCCATCGCACTGCTGCCGGAGTTGGTTTAGCTATACAGGGAGAAAGGTAACAATTGCAAATGCAACACATGCGAGAATGATCTATGATGGGCTTAAGCTTTCTGGCTTGGTCTCCTGGGGGAAAGAAAATTGAATGACTGGCTGTCATGGGTGCAGTTCTACCTTAGGGGAGAGTTCCCAAGGCGGGGGGAGTGATTTCTACTCTCACAGCACAGCTTCTCTTCCATGGTGGAAATACGACAGAAACAGAAGAAGTCCGGCCAGCACTCCTCAGTCACCAGGTCTAACAAGTCACTTTGTCTTTCCATGGACCCCCATGGACAGCACCATCACCTATCAGAGACACTTGGAGAAGAACCCCCTGCAGCCCCAGAAGAGGAAGAAAAATGGTTGGAAATGCCACGTGTCTTTCTTCCTATGATCTTCAACCAGGCAACATGCACTCCTGCATGCTACTTGCCTGTTATTGTCATACTGAGCCCAGGGAGAGCCACCAGCTCTTAAAGAAAAAAAGAAACACAACAAAAAACACCAAACCAATAAAACCCACACCTCCAGCATGGCTTTATAAGACTTCAAATGGTTTTGATAGTTTAACTGGCAAAGAGGGAGGAGTGTGAACCTTCCCAGGAGCTCCACACTAATTAGTTAATCTACTTTATGTGTTTCAGCAGAGTGACCTCGGGGCCACAGGTGTCATCAAAATGTGAAGCTCCAACCTCAGTGTCTGGCAAGAAAGCTCTCGGAGAGAAAGGGATGAAAGCAAGAAGTCACTAGAGGAGATCAGCACAGTGGCCACGTTCCCTAGCTGTCATCGCTCTGCAGTGAGCTTTACTCATGCCTCCTTCCAAGCATTACCTGGTGAGATGTGATATTCAGGGCAGGATTGGTCAGCTCTGTTTTATCCTGGGACTTCTCCCTCGCCAAACGGGCTGCTTCTTTCACTTCCTGGAACTTCTCTGCAAACTAGAGGGGAGCGGAAAAGTCACTCCAGTGCTACGCCGAAATGCGGAACGAACTAGAATTGATGCCTGGGTTACTCCTCCCTTTGCAACTTCATTCAACATGCTTTTTAATTTGTCTTCAACTAACAATAAAATTCAGGGAATAGCCCCTTCCTGCCCCTGCCCACCCCTGGCACTCAGGGCTGTGGGGTTAGCTAAATAGCAATGACAGAAATTGAGCCTGAAGTCCTAATTCAATTTGTGATGCTCAAAACACTCTGCAAATATTACTTTAAAGCTCCTCCTAGCATCTTTGCAACTTGCATTAGATTTTAGCACAGTGGGAACAGCACTACATCAGGTTCCTAAAGTCTTTTCTCCAGAGGCTGATCTCCCCTTCAGGGTTTCAGGGACGTTCCCCCTGCTAGCATCAGGTTTCTGCCAGCACCTGCAGCATTACCTGGGAGAGATGTTGCTCCGAAGCAAAGCCCAACCCATACACTGTGTTGGCTCGGCTGTCTGCCCATTGTCCAAATTTCTGGGACGTCTTTGTGAAGGTCATGTTGGGGGTAATAGTGCTGTTGATGATTGCCTGCAGAGAGAGGCAACAATGAGAGTCAGAGAAACTCCAGTCTGCTGCCCTGGGGTGGTGGTGTGGGATTGATCACTATAATCCCTGTGTACTCTAGGAACTAGGGGTAGAAAGCTCTGGCTTTTAATCCATAAGACAAAAGTTCAGGCTTTTGGTGATCAAAAGTCTTTCTAGTCTGGCTACGTGACACGAGCAAATCTCAATATCTTGTCTACCGAAAAAGAAAAAAAAAAGCCTCAGTACCATCAGCTTCCTCCATTGCTGGGAAAGAAGATAAGAGACAGCGTGTCTCTGGGGACTTAACAACTTTCTGATGTTCTCCATTTTCATGGCAAGTAAGAAAAAAAAAATAGGCTTAAACAGCAGTCAGGACTAGCTATTACAAAACACTCTCTGCTGGTTAGGGTAGCAACAAAATAAATTGCCTGGGAAGCCTGCCGAATCTCTGCCATTGGAGATCTTCAAGAACAAGTCAGGAAAAACCCTATCAAGAACAGTTCAGGGAGAGTTAATCGTGTTTTGTGGAAGTGACTGAACAGACTACTTCTGAGACTCCCTCAACCTCTGCCTGTCATTTCATTATATCTACAGGGGTTGGTTTTAGCACAGGATAAAGGATCTCAGAAAAAGCTTGTGTTTTGCATGCAAGGGGGGTGAAAAGAGTGGGGCAGGGAGGGACAACATCGGACCCTAGGGCACATTTTTCATCAGCAGGGATTCTAGTGTCTAACACTAAACACGCTTGATCATGGAGGCAGTGTTTTACCTTCCATTCCCCGCAGTGAAGATGCTAGAGTGCCCATGCTGAGAACCAATCAACTTGACACCAAAAGCATCAACACCAGAACAGACTTTGGCTAGAGAAAAACCTGCTGTCAAGCTGTGTCGTGCTGTCAGCAAATGCCCCCTACCTTGGTGCCCCCCACGCTGATGATCCGGTACACATTGCGTGTGGCATCGTAGAAATAGGAGACAGTCAAAGCGTGCTTGCTGGCAGGGATCCAGTTCCGTTTGGTGGCAGGGTCGATCTGGAAAACATGGGCCCTGGTGCTGAAGATTGGCTGCTCCCTGCAAGAGAAATGAACAGAGCTGTCAGGGCAGAGGGGAAGCTGAGCAAGGGGGGAAGTGCATCGACTTCCTGGTGCTTGTGTTGCATTATGCACCGCCAGCAGCACTTCTGCTATTCACCTCTTCTCCGGGGACCTGAGATAGTAGCTGCTAAGCACTGCAGCCCCCAAGGATGCAGCATCTCTCAAACAGAAGCCCTTCACCGAGCCTCTGTCCAGGGAGTAGCAGCTCCCCACTGTCTGGGCTGGTATCATCTAGTGTCCCTTCTTGTTAGGGGAGTCACGACCCAAGTTCTCCATCATTCCTATGAGTTGCTTTTCCAAGACCTCTGGACTTCTCTGCGCTCTCACAGGAGCCCTCCTCATCCTTGGCACTCTTCTAAAGCCCATTTTAGAAGCTGGGGGACCACTGGCTGATGCCCCTGCAAAGTAAAAGCCCACGGCTGTTTATGCCTCCTATTTGCCCACCATCCAGGCAGCATGACGACAGCAGCTTTCACTGCACACTAGTGACCTTGGTCTATGAAAATACCCTTGGCACAATAACAAAGCTACCAAGGGTGTTTAACTACAGGTACAGGTTTTTACCTTCCTCTAGAGCTTCTCTGTCCTCCTCTGCAGTCTTCAGACATTTCCGAAGATCACAGCCTGGCCATTCCAGCAATAACAAACTATGCCCTCAGGTTAGTAGATCTTATAACGCACGTCCACCCAAGGATGGGCATGAAACTTGCAAGCAGAAGCGCAAATAGGACATCACAATCTCATGTTTGGCCCTACACACAGCCAGTGTGGCAGAGTTATGCTAATAGTTAGGGGTTGTATTATTATTAGCCTGACTTGAAGCTTTCTTTCACCATCCCTCAGCACCTTAGTGGTCAGTTCATGGCAACTTCACCAGGTGTATGATTTTCCCAGTTGCTGTATTATTTGTACTTCATAGGATATCTCCAAGCTGGAGCTCTAGGGAAATGGATGGATGGAGGATGTGTTTGGGATGTGAGCACAAAACGCGCCTTCCCCTCAGCACAGCTCTTCCTCCCTTGACTCACGCTTGGGAAGCGCATCCTGCAGTGAGAGGTCACATCCCAGGATTAAAAGCAAGTCACTTAACAATGAATTAAAGGAAACACTTCACCACACAATGTGCAGCTGCTGCAAGAAAGCACTGAACCAAGCACTGCCCAGATTTTGTAATCAGTAATATCTGAGCTGAAATAAGGAGCTGAATCTCAGGCATCAGGATGTAACTTGAGCGTTTCAGGAGGCAGGAAGGAATGTTTCCATGACACAACAGTCCAGGTGCATCAGGTCTTGGGCTCTTCGTTTGCCTTTGGTTAAAACCCAAGGCACTGGCCATTGCCACACTCCTTACCCAAACCTAGTGAAATCCGATGCGATCGGAAACATC
Organism: Pygoscelis adeliae; assembly: GCF_000699105.1. Taxonomy (NCBI): domain Eukaryota; kingdom Metazoa; phylum Chordata; class Aves; order Sphenisciformes; family Spheniscidae; genus Pygoscelis; species Pygoscelis adeliae. The sequence goes on from NW_008825502.1 coordinate 201,722, forward strand.
CCACACCCCCATGACAGCTGCAAACAAGGCATAGTCACAATCCTGCTACGTGCGAGCTCCCAAAATCCATACATTTTTATTTCCTCCCCATTCCAAGTCCTCACAGCTGCAATGAGCAGACCTTCCCATCAATCCAAAGACAACTGTACCTGGTGCTTTCTGAACCCATCACCAAAACTTAGGAAGGAAATAAAATGCTCCCTGCTACCTCCCAGTTTCAAGCCTGTTCCCAGGTTACAGCCCTGACTCAAATCTCTTGTTCAGAGGCAGACTGCACAAGGGTCTAAACCAGCCCCTTCTCAGCATCCTCTCTGGCTGGCTTTATTCATTTATGGTCTGTTTTTGGAAAGAGATTCAAATTTTCCAGGCTCCACTAACAGATACTAAATCTTACATGGATCACGACTTATCCTTTGAAACACAGTACCTACAGAGTAGGGAGAAACTAATGTTTCTGCACCCTAACCCCCAAGTCCTGGGCTAGTGTCACAAAGAACAGAGGAAGGACATTACCTAGTTGTTGACATTTGTTAGTAAGGGTAAGACAGACTACAGGCCAGTGGAGTTAGTATGCGTCTCTCTTCCAACAGCTTCCTTCTCAGGTCTCCTAGCTGGACTGAGGCTCCTTTTTGGTTTTGCCTCCACAGTGATTCATTTCCTAGCGATGGAAAAGTCAGCTGTTATTTATCACACAGAGCACAGACAGAGTGTTCAACCAGGCAGCGTTTAGGGGCTTCGTTTGTCCCAAACTCACAAAGCTTGTAATATGTAATGATTTCTCATCACCGAACAAGTTTTCTTCCCTGTCATGGGAGATAATTGGGCGAGCTGTGTAACTGGAGTAAATCTCTTTGGCAGCAGGCGCTGGCTGTTGGGAGAGGGCCACAGAGGAGCCTGAGAGGCTCTAGTGTTCCCAGTCACACACACGTGATGCTGGCTGCATGACGGAAAACCCTCCTCAGAGATCACCCCTCACACGCACGGCAGCTATTCCTGTGCTCACTATTCATCAGTGAGGTCTGCACCCAGAGTCAATGGAAACCATCCTGCTGACTGCAGCAGGTTTCGGACCAAGTGATGTTTCAAACAGCTCTCTGCCATGCACCCTGATGGAGCTCTCTGACAATCCCGGAGATAACCCTTCTCTGTCCGCGGGGACGGGGCTGCAGCAGCACCTGGGTACAGCACCCACCATGTGCACTCCCTGCCCTGTGCCCCACAGGGCCAGGCACGATCCCAGACCCCAGCAGTGAGGAGCCCCTGCGGCAGCCCTGTGCTGTCTCCCCATGACACGCAAGAGAGCAGTGCTATTCATTTGCTTTGTAAATTAGCCTCTCCAGTAAACGGTCCCCACCCTGCTCTCCCCCATATCAGCGGAGACCGCATATCTCAAAAAGGGAGCAAAAGGGTAGGAAAGTGAATTTGCATGGTGAAGGATGCCTGTAGAAGGGGTAGAGAGCCCAGATCTCCCCTTACACTCTCTGCTAGGTCTGCCTCCAAGCAGGTCAGCTAAGAGTCTCTTAATACCTGGAAAACCCCATTGCCTTCCTACTGATCACTCCAAGACAGGAGAGGCTCAGGAGGCCACTCAGATGTCACTGTCCTGTAATTACAGTGTCACTAACCACAAAAGTCAGCATTACTTTCCTTCTGAGCACCAGGACTAGAAAATAAAATGCCACTGGAAGGCCTGTCAGACAGAAGAAAAGCCCATCTTCACGGGGGTTAGCTTATGCTTTTTCCAGTCAAATGAGGCTGACTTGGCCGCTCCCTCGCCCAACACACAGCCCCTGGGCATGCATGCTCTTTTCCTGGTCTCGGGTACACTGAAATATGCACCGCTGATGGTGTTGATGGGGAAGGGCGCTCTACTTTTTGTGCCTTCACATAATCACTGCTGTCTCGACACTCATACATTTGTTCGTGCCTTATGGTCTTCCCTGGAGCAACAAAACTTCATGCTGTCTGCGAGAAGTCTATCCTTCCCAGTTACAAATGTGCAAGTCTCGCCACCTCTCCAAACAGGCCTGCTGCCAGTTACACCAGATGTGCTTTGCTTCCAACAGATAGCAAACTGGCAGCAACAGCGGCAGGGCATGTCGGCAACTTCACCTGCCTGCCTGGTGCCAAGGAGGGAACTCCTGCACCCGTCTCCCTCCGAGGGAAGCAAACTATGCAGAATCTCCTGAAATTATCTTTCACGTCTCCCCTTTCCTCACTGCAAATGAGAACAGTTGCCGCCAACTTGCACCTCCCTAATAATGGCGACTGGAGATTGCTTTATGAGGCCAGCACGTTATTGCCACAACTACCTGAGTATAGTGCCAGCCTGGCACGGGGACGGTGCTTTCTAGGAAGCAGTTGCTTAAGCTCTGTAGGTAATGCTCAAGAAGAGCTTTATGCTCTGCTTGGGAACAGCACAGAGACGTTCATGCTCCTTTTGCAGTGCTTGTGCAGGGGAAAAAAAAAGTCTTTTGTTTGTTTGTTTTAAATCCATCAAATTATACAAATTGTATCCAGCTAGTACAAGAATTTCATTGTCGAGGATGCTGGCTAGCCTGGAAACCTGCCTTTCAGAACTCACTTACTTGTCTTGACAAGGTTAAGGCAAACGCTACAAAACAAAAGCTCTCCTAGAGTCGAAGTGGTGGAGCACAATAGAAAACAGACAGAAAGAGTAGGCAGAAATGCACACCGAGAGGGAAGAAAAGCAAGGAAGTCTGCAAGTCTTGGGGCACATCTCTAAGAAGCCATAAGTGGTTTATTAAATGGAAAACACCTCT
>NW_008825502.1:204541-211829 GCF_000699105.1 Pygoscelis adeliae
GTGACACAGCCAGCACAGCTGAGTGGATTAGCAAGGTGGGGACGCAGGCAGGACTGCGGGGCACCGGCATACGTGCTGAGGGAAGTTGAGAGCAGGAAAAGCACAGGTGCCGAAAGCCAGATCTGAGATGCACGAGCGGAGTAATGTCTGAGCACCCGTCTGCATTCAGCTTGCTTCTGGCCAAGCTGCTGACCTCTTGTTTCCAAAAACACTACAAAGCATTTAAAAATAGTCCTAGAAGCGCCTAGGATTCAAACTGTCATGTTCTCTCTCCTGCTACAGCCCCCTTTTCCCCTGTGTTTTAAGTGTATATGCTGGATACACCACACATCCCTAAATGCTGACAGCTTCTTTTCCTGCTCCCAGCTGGGAGTCCCCATAACAATACAGACATAGCAGCGAAAAGGGCATGTGTAAACAAAACCACTTACATCCCCCCAGGGCTGTCCTTCGCAGATAATTAAGAAAAACCAAAGCAAATGACTGAAAGGACAAAGATCTGGCTGAGACACAGACACGATCAGCAAGTGCCTGATGGCAACTGGAAAGGAGCCAGGCCTCATCGCGGCCAGGATTTGTTCCCAGCCCAGGGGGGAAAGGCAGAATTCAATATCCCACATCCCGCTGATAGCTTAAAAATGACCTGTCCCCCATGAATGTTCCCTAACGCTCCAGCAGCAGGCTTCCCAGCTACTAGGCGAAACCAAGCAGCTAAAAACAAAAAGAAGAGATGATCTAACTGATCTAGCTATTTCTAACGTGTTCTTCACATCAGCAAAGCACCTGGCTCCAGGATGCTGCCTGAGTAAAGACCCGAATGACTCCTCTTCTGGCTTCTCCTTACAGAGAAGCTGGAAGAAGGTCACTGGGTGTTTGGGGAGGACACGTGAATATGGGGTATGGACGAATCATTTCCGATTTGCTCACTGACTGGAGTCTCTGACTCAGTGGTCATTAAGACGACATGTAGAACTGCACGCTGGTCTCATTTCCACCTTGGTTCTTACATTATTCCCTTCTCTACAGCGTCCAAATTGATTTCTTAATGAATAGCTGCTTATTTCACCATTGCCAGGAGAGCAAATCATTATTTCTCCTCTTAATTTATGGTCTCAGCAGAGTAGCAATGGACTGAGCAGGCCAAAGGGACCAAGTTCACTAAGGCTGGATGAGGGACCTCGTCAGGTTAGGACACACCGATGCACTGCCAAGACCCTGGAGGAGAAGCATACCCTGCAAGCACTGCCCTGTGCCAAGGAGGTACAGATGGCATCAATTCAGTCCCTTGCACCAGCGCCACATTTTTACCTAGCAGGGGAACAGTGGGCATACAAGGTGCCAAAGTCTGGAGAAGACTAAAACCAGTGCTGGCCCCTCTGTTCTGCGTGATCTGAACACATATGTCACTGGATGCATGGACTGTCCTTGAGTGTCCTGTCTGGATGTGGGCTCTACCCTCCTCTTCACAGGCACGCGGGCCCCCTCCTAAGTGGGATCTTCTAAAATAACCCAGGGCTGCTACAGAGAGAATGCAACAGAAAGGGACATGAGCCACCTCCCCAAGAGGCCTCTCCAAAGAGGGACTGCAGCATCTCCTGTTTAGGAGACAGCACCAGGGACTGGTGCCAGGATCGTCCCACGAGGCACCTGCAATGCACGGGATCGTATGGATCGGTATATACACAGGCATCACAGTAACGCAGGCCCGCCATGCCGCAGTAAAACAACGTCCAAGCTGAAGCAGAGCTGCTGACACAAGGCTGCTGGGAGCTCAGCTCGCCTGCCCTGCCTCAGGGCCCATCTTGCACAGAGGGTTCACCACACACATCTACCTACGCTTTGAGCAAGCCACCTTTAAACCCTCTGTTAGGTATGTCTTTCATAGGAGGATTTCAGAGAGTCTTCTCTCTGATCCTCACCAGAAAAATGCTCTCAAACCTGCAGATGAGTCTAATAGCAGAACAGAAGTAAAAAGGTAAAGAGATTTTTCGTTTAAGCCACAGGAGTCACAGACAGAGCTGGGAACAGGGCATGTTCCCCACTGCATCCTCCAGCCTCCCGTCACAAGGTAATGGCATACAATCCCCTAAAGAAACATCGCCCATTTTAAGGAATAGCCCAGGTTAAAGGAAGGGACAGACAACCTTTGAAAGAGCTGTTCAGCAAAACGTTTATCTCTATGTCTGAATTTCAGTAGCACTGTGGCAGCTCCAGTGTTTCACTGCATGCTCGCTCCCTTCTCCCTTTGCCCCATCACAACTTCAGCTGCCTGTTGGGGTCCTTACACTGCACAGCCTCCTCAGAGAAACTGTATTTTATTGCTTTTCCTTTCTCAGGGTATTTCCAATGCAAATAGCACCTCTTTGGGAAAAATCCTGTTTGACAGTTACAGGCGCTCACTCTCTCTTCAGCAGGTTCCTAAACCTAAGGGCAATTGCTAAAATGCAGCCCCCCTGCCAGACCTCTTTGAAAGGGAGAGAGGGAGAGGATGAAATCAGGTTTTTATTGTTTGCTTTAGATCTTTCACTGCATCCAGCAATGTCTTTGCTCGATAGCTTCTACACCGGCTGTGGGGAGGGGTCTTTTTCTGACTGCACAGCTGCATTTGATTTATGCTTTGTCCTCGTTCTTCTCCGATTTTCTGTGCAATCTGGAAGATTTTTCCCACTGCGATCCTCTTTATTTTTTTTTGTTCTCAGTAATTCTCGCCTCACAATCCTGTCTGCCTGGCTGTGACATGCCCATTTAGTTAACTGAATTACTTATCACATCCTGCTCACCTGCCCCCACCCTTTGCTGCATGACCAGAGAGAAGAAACCTTATGTTTGGTCTGGAGAGGGAAGCTTTTAGAGTCACCATTCCCCAAATTTATACTAATGTTCCTGTCCCGTTTTCAGTTCCAAAGCGAGGTGTGTGACAAAAGAGCAGGATTCAAACCTAGACACAAGTATAGAGTTTTAAGAGAGAGATTTGGTGGGTAAGTCCAAGTTCAAAGCACTCCAGGAACACGAATAGTGAATAGGTCTGAAGTTGAGGAATAAAGTCTTTTAGCCACTTAAGGCAGCAGCTGGAATGTGCTGGGGAGGCTGAGCTCAGTCCTCATTAACTGCATTTGCCTTGGTGCTGCTGGATGGGGTACAGTCAAGGGCATCTTGAGGAAGCCCGTGTGCTGTTCCCCAGCCTGCACCTCCTCTCGCTCACTGCAGCTTCTCTTTGCAGGGATATTCATGTACTTGTCAGAGAAAGGACCCTCTCTGCACTCGGACGGAGAGAGGATAATCACTTCAAATACTTTGCATCTAGCCAGTCTGTGGCACCCCTTCATCTACAGACCAAACCAAAAGAAATCACATGCAAGAAATCACAAAGTACCAGATCAGCAGAATCATTTGTTTCTGTGGACCACGGGCACAACAGTACTCAGCCACAGGGCAGGGAAGGGCTTTGGGGGTGCAATAAAAAGAATGCAGAGACCTAGGAACATATTTTTGCACTGTGCCCTGTGGCTGGGCTCAATGTGCAGCCACAACGAGCAGGCCCCCAAAAAAAGAGGTCGTCTTCTGATAAAAGGCCCATTGCCAGCCACAGCAGGAGGTAAGGATTTCTCACTGCAATCTTCCCAAAAGCCCTTTCTCCCTGCAAGGTCTGGTTTCCTGGATGGGTGTTCACAGGGCAGCTTGTGCAGAGCAGAAAGGGGTACGTGAGAGCATATGAGCACGAAAGATATGTGGCTCAGCGCTGGCGCTCAGCCCACCGCCACGCTGAGTCAGCTGGGAGGCCGTGCTGGCTGCCTCAGGGCCAGGGCTCTCCCTTCTGCTGGATCACCAGCCAGAGCACTCGGGTGTGAGAAACCCTGCAAAGCAGAACGGTCCGGGGTAATTTGAGGGAGGGGGCTGGCCAGGGCGGAGGGGGTGAAATGTGTTTCAGACAGACAGAGCCCAGGATTTCAAAAGGCAGAACTGGAGCACAGAGAGGGCGCGAGAACCAATCTCCTCCTCCTCCACTGCTGTCTGTCTTTGTTTCCTTTTATCTTCCCTCAGCAGCTTGAATAGCTGCTGACTGCATGTCAACGCTGTTCGGGGAAGAACTGTGGGTTAATGGAGTCAAACCTCATCCCCTTTGCGTTTCTCCCCAAAGTCTAACCCTTCCTCTGAGCCAGGGACCGGGTGTAACTCCCTCCAGAGCCTATGGCAACTACTGCTTCACTGTAAATGGGTGCAGAGAGCGTGCTTTGATATTGCCTACCCAGGATTTGGGCACAAGCCTCCAGAACACTGATTGTTAGACACTGGACTGCAAAACTGCTTTGGGAACAAAGTTTGGGAGGACCGATTCCTAGCCCCCTGTTCTAAACACCAGGCAGGTTTTCCAGCCCTCTTAGCTGCAGCTTCGCTTTCATTCTGTACTGCATAATGTCACCTTGGGGAAAATGCATAGATGCTGCTAGTGTCCAGATGGGATTGAAGGAGGCCAGACTTCTACCCCACAGCCACAAAGGCAAGGTGGAGTAGTGCAGCTCCAGCAATGGGAGCTGGCTAGGGGCTGCTTTCCCTTCTGCCTCCCCAAGTCCCAAGAGATTACACAGCAGGGCTTAGCACAGGAATGAAAAGCAGCTGCCTCACGGCCTGTCTGCAGATAAAGGGCAGCAAAGGAATCCTGGCTGAATATGCTCCTGTTGGATCAGCGTGGGGAACAGCGACAAGCATGCAAGGTCAGGCACAGAGACAGGGAATCAAGGGCATTTAAAGACGCAACACATCCAAGAGTTTTTTTTTTTTTTCCCCCTTTTGGAAACCAGTCCCCATCTACAGAGCATCTTGGCTGCTGAACACTACACTGCTGAGCATCTACAACACAAGCTGTGCATTCACCTTCCTGGGACAACTGTTACTTCTGCTACTAAGCTTCAGCAGCTCTTTCTTTTGAGACACACAGACCCGTGGCTGGAAGCCTGTACAGCAATTAAAGTTAAAAAACCCAGCAGAGCCAGACTGCAGCTAAGTAATTCTTTATACATTCCAGAAAATATGCCCAGTAATAATTAGAACCAGAGAACTGGAGATACATGCACATTTCAAAACGCTTCATGCCTCCAACACATTCTGCCTCTTCATCTCCGTTACAATCTACAGGACCCGTACTACTTCCAGGCATGGATGCCTGCTCAGCTTCACTAGAGCAAGTCCCTGAGATCTGCTGCTATTTTCGACCTGCCCTTGCCAGCGCTCCAAAAGCACAACCAGCAGCCCCTCTGACAAGGCCAGTTCAAATTGCCTGTTGAGCGGAGGTCAGTGGGATGGCAGCATAGATAAGAATGGGTGAATTCATTTGCTTGATATATGTGACAAGCGGGTAAACTCTATTGCTCAAATTAGAAGCCGGTAAGTGGCATCTACCTGTACTTACATTTGACAATACTATCAGCAGAGAGTCAGAGAAACGTGTGTAAGTGTCCACCAAAGACTCAGCTAGGACCTAACTAAATTCACTTCCCTCAGGATCAAGTGTTATTTACAACTGTCCTCTTCAGAGACGAAGTGCTAATGCATCAATACGTACAGTACAGCAGATACAAAAGAGCCCACGGAGAATTTATCCATGAAAACCAGAACATGATGTTACAATGAAATCTAATATGGAGGAATGAGACCAGAATCCCTGCTTTAAAAATAAGTTAACCAGAACATGATGTAAGAGGTGATGTGCTTTTGATCTTTTGTATCCAGAGTAATCTGAACGCTGCAGAAAGCTACTCGATATCCCATGTGATCACCGTACAAGCAAAAAGACACTTTTATCTCAGGAGTTAAGTGGAAATAAGGAATTTTGGGTGGAAACGTCATCTCTGGCTTAACAATAGCTTTGCTACTACACCACTATAATTATACAGTGAAGTCTAACTGAGATGGGGACACTATCTCAACATTTTCCATGGGAGGTGGTGACCCTCTGAGGAAATCACAGAGCTGCTGGGTGTACCTGCGGTAGGTCCAAGAAGGATTCATCCACTAACTCTAATAAAGTGCTACTCCCAAGCTATCTGCTTGTTAAACCCTTCCTGGCAGTTCTAGAAGTTTTACAGTAACTTTGTGGATCACAGGGAAAGTTACAGGAAAATAGGGACGCTTTCTGATTTAACCTGGATGAGCACAGACTCTGCCAACTTCAAAGGATCTATGCCAGATCCACACTGCTGTCACTTGTGATTCTTCGCCTCTACCTTTTCTGCCTCTTGAATCTGTGTTTGACTGTTCAATCGTTTTATCTAGATAGTCCAAGAGGAAAATTAGCAAAAGGCAAACAAGCCCCTAAGAATGTTATTTATTTCTCTTGCATTGTCAAACCCACGCGTTTGGAGGGAGTTGATCAGACAGGCTTCCTACAGATCCACTATGCTTTCAAACAGCCACGAAGAGTTTATTGCACGAGAAACTCACAACAACACATCAGGTCCTTAAAGTTACAACTGAGACTTACATATAACTAGGACATAAATTAAATACCAGACTAAGCTCCTATTTCCATGCCAAAATCCACTGCCACATCCATGCAGCATTATTTCACTCCTGGAAAATCTGAGGGGGATCATAAGCTAAGTCATCAGGGATTCCCAGTCAGCTATTTATCCATTTAGAAATGCAAACAGGATTCATTTTACTGAACGCCAAAGTCAGAACAGCCAAACAAAATCCCCGATTTCTAACTTCTGGAAAAGTTTGTGAACACAACCCGGCTCCAGTCCTCCCACCCAGCCTCCCAGAGTGGATTTCATACAACATAGAGATCACTAGAGGCTTCCCTTACATACGAGTTTATTTAAAGAAGTTGCAGAGACTTGCAATTACCTACTTTCTAACCCATAAAACAAAAAGGAAGTCTAAACTTTAAAGCTTGCCATGTGGGAAAAAATGCAATTTAAAACCTTCATTTTTTTTGCAATTACCTTAAAAATAGCTCAGCGGCCATAAATAATAAAAGCAATTCAAGAATAATAAACTGCCAGTCTCACCCCATCTCTGCCCGGGTGTCAGCTGGTTTCTCTCCCGTCCTTTCTTCAGCTGCCTGAGATTCTCTCCACGTTTTGATTTATTTCTCCCTTCCTCTTTCTTTCTGTCTTTCTCCGGATCCGGATGCTCTTTAAATTTCCTCCGGAATTTCACTTTGCAATCTTGCTAGTTTTGCTGTTGACTCGAAACGCCCAGCAATCCCCGAGCGTGCGGGGCAGCGAGGGCAGGGGCCGCCCGGACCCCCCCGGGCTGCGGGCACCCACACCCAGCTCCAGCCCAG
>NW_008825502.1:212355-214497 GCF_000699105.1 Pygoscelis adeliae
GCTGGGTTACAGCGCTGCGCTGGGATTTTAATGGGCGCTGACTACCCGTGAAAACAAAAATCGTGTTATCTTAGTCTAGACATCTATCGGAAACAGGGCGCTCTTTGTTGTTCTGTCTTTTATGAAGTCATTTATACAAGTAGAAAATTAACATAAACCATGAATACTTTTTTATGAAATGGGAAAATACCCTGGGAAGAAGGGAGGCTGAAAAGGCTTGGGGAAGCGGAGTGGATAATTAGCAATCGGCCACTCCCAGCGTGCCGCTGTGGCCAGAGGAGCTAATGCAGCGCTCAGCTGCGATACCCGGGCACGGAGCGGGAGCGGGAGGAGAGGGGACAAGAGAAGCCTCTGCTCCCCGGGGAACCCACTGCTCCCCGGGGAACCCTCTGCCCAGGTCTCATGCCCACACCTCCAGGATGCTGAACAACTGGAGAGGCCTCATGGGAGAGCCACGGGAGAGAACAAAACACGCTCTGTATTGAAAGAATAAAAGTGCTTCATCTGTTCATCAAAGAAAAGTGACGTGATCATAACCATAAAAAACTTCCTGGTAAAAAGAAATTTTATACAAGAGTGCTTTTCAGTTTAGCCAGCACGGGCGTAACAAGCTCCAAGGGCTGGACGCAGAGGCGGAACAGGTCAGTCTCGGAATGAGACGCATTTTTAATCATGAGGGTGGAGATGCACGGGTAGCCTGGCCTCATGAAGACAACAGGCGGCCAGACCAGGGACGGATCTTTTCATGCCTGCTTCTTTTCAGCATTATAGCCAACAGGTCTGCAGCAGAGGTTTTGCAAACGGCAGCTGCTCCGGGCGCTGCTCGCGTTCTGTTCCGCAGGCAAAGCCCAGTGTGCATCCAGCCCAGAACTTCCACACGAAAGAAGGACAAGGGTGGGGGCCCGCCCGTGAGCACTGCCTATACTACTGTGTTTGTGAAAACAATCAGAATTGGCCAGTAGCAATTCTACTGGGCAGGGTGCAGTTATTCTGGGCTTTAAGTCAGTAGCTTTGAAGCTCGTAAACAGGTTTTACACAGTTTTTAGAGAAGATAATAACCATGCAAGCTTCTCATACAAACATGCCTCGTAAAGAACCCGAAGCTTGGCTTTGGCGGGAAACTATTTCCGCATTTCTCCCCAGACACCCCTACCAGTACACTCAAATCCCGACCGAACACCAACACTCCTCGCTCAGTTCCCACAAGTGCCTCAGTTTTGCCTTAAAACATGCCACTGCTCTAACACGAAGCTTCCCATGAGCAGACTCAGTGGTGCCGAGTTATGTCGCTGCTGGATGATCCCAGCCCCCTTTATGCTCCTTACTTATCAGGACGCCTTAATAGGAAACCTTCCCAAGAGAGATTTTGTTAATCCCAGACAGTTCTGCACATTAATTTCTCTGTGGGTTAATAACTTCAGAACTTGCACCAAAATAGTAAGCTCTGTACTAGTAATTTTACAATAAAAGGTGGAAGTAGCATTCCTAACTTAGCAATATTCATAGCAGAGTTCAATACCGGAGCCTAAACACTAGCAGTAACACCACTTCTCACACGCCGCTTTCAGCATTTTACCTCCACCCTTTTTTGTAACGTATTTACAGAAGGGAGCTTTACTGAGACAGGTGTAATTCCTCGTCTCCAGCGTCCCCGCTACTATCGCCCCTGTGTCTGGGGTTATGGTTTGCTGCCGGTAATTTTAAGTGTAACATCAGACAGGTATATTCCGAGCACACTAAGGCAACGCTCTGTTTGAAACGATGGCAGCAGCTGTCAGCACAGAAGATTTCTGGCACCAAGAAAGCCGAACCAATGCTAGAAGCAATGGGGAAGGTCTGTGTTTTCACAGTGTATTGGTGTACGCTCGGAAAAGTCATTGCAGGGTGGAAGTCGGAGCAGCGCTGGATGGCTGTTCTGAGCTGGCAGCTGAACAGGCAGCTCAAGGACTACCTTGGCTCCGTCCTCTTGCCCCATATTCTCTGTCCTTCCTACGTGCAGCGTGGCAACCAATGACAGGAGGACTAAAACTGCACCGAAGACGCTACTGAAAGTAGGGCACCGTATCTTTCATATCGACCCGTTAACTGTAACTTATCTACAACTTCTCTTAGAAGCTAATTATTTTACACATTTAAATTAGG
>NW_008825502.1:214538-226050 GCF_000699105.1 Pygoscelis adeliae
CCTTGTGAGGATTTTCTGAAATGGGGTTTTGTATTCCATCTGCACTTCCTTCCACTAAGGGAAGAGAGTAAGCGTCCCCAAAGATAAGAATGGAAATTTGATCACTTCCTATGTTATTAGTTACATACCACTATCCAGCCTGCATCATTAATTTCCATATAGCCCTTTGCATATAGGGAGTAGGAATATAGGTAAAGGAACCCTGCAAGGACATAGACTCCCTTTCAAACTGAGACGAGATACCCACCTCAGGTCTTGTTTCTGCATTGCACCGATACAATCGCTGAAATGCAGCCAGGCAGGTCTTGGTTTGCCGGCAGCTATCCAGTCTTCTAATTTTCAGACGTCCATTTTATACAGTTCTCTCGTCCACACTTCGTGTCTACGGCTTCACCTTCCTAGAAAGGCTGACGCTGTTCCCACCTTTACATCCTTCCACGGAAAGGGCAAACGCTGGTGTGCTGCAAGTAACAGCGTAACAGACAGACACAGTAATCTGTGAATTTGCTTCTTGCAAGTTCAACAACTGGCCTCACCTTCCTTCTATGGTATTTGCACATAATACACAAGAACCTGTTGTTATGAAGTGTAACAGAAGAATAATTTGATCCAGGGAGAAAGAAGGCATAAAAAATAAAGACTGTGACTTTGCTCCAATGTAAAGAAGCTTAACCTATTTACGTTTTAAAGGAGAAAAAACACTGACTAGCCGCTTGTCTGGTCTTCCTTCCTATGCAGGTATCTATGTTGTACACATTGTCTTCATTTCCAAGCATTCCTGTTTAACTTGAAAGCAGGCGTCTTGCTACAGCTGGTACAGCCTTCCATATAGGAGAATCCCTTTCCAAGCAGGTTTCTACTTCCACAGCTATGTGAAAACTGGAAAAAAATGTGCTGTGTCTAGCGGAGGATCAACCTTGTACTTCATGTGTCTGGCAAGAAACAGAGTGAGGCAGCGCAGCCTTTTGTTCAGGGACTTCTGTGATAAAGAACCCGTGTTATTTTCCAAACAAGAAAAAGTAAGAGAACATTTATTTGAAAACGAAGAAAAAAGAGTCTCAGAAAAAATGCTCAACTTTCAATGGCCTTTAACAAAAGGAGCTACAATCTCTGAATTTTGACCATACCTCAGAAATAAATTCAGAACAACGATGCAGTACGTAAGTTGATACATGACATTTTTGGACAGAGGAAGATGTATCATAAAGGTCACTAAAAACACATTAGAAAAATAAATGCGTGGGAAGTGTTTTGAAAGCTTAAATAAAGGGAAAGGAGAGGAAAATAGAGAAAGATAAAATATAGGAAGATGACTCAGGAACTTCTAACAAAGCACCAGATCTGACACCAATACTCACTATGGTCAGTGACAAATAATTTAACCTCACGTGTAAAATGAGGATAGTAGCAACCTCTTGGGGCATTGGGAGACTTAATTAGTTGCTATTTGTAGATTCAACAGAAAGTCTGAAGGTGAAAGCACTAAATACTAAGTATTATTAGCTTCTAAAGTATTAATTTCTGTAATTGGGCCATGACAACGTTACAAAAAAGTGGATCAGTGTCAATTTTTGAAAGAAATTTATTCTTATGGTTCTATCATGTCAAAAAGGTACCCAAACAAGGAATTTTGCTTTTAAAAGTATTAACTGATAACACGTCTATGTAATACACAATGCAGCTTGTCATCTTCAATTCAGAGCTTCTGACTCCTACCCAAATTCACATTCCACATTCCTTAAGAGGAAACATCATGTCATCTTAACCAAACAGCTCTGTGAGCTGCAAGCTCCCAAAGCTCTTGGTGAAACTTGCACTGCTATGCATTCCCGCTGTACTCCTTAAGAAAAGCCCACAAGCATTGATTCATTAACACAAGACATGTTCGTTTGTGTGGCTGAACTCTTCCTTACGCTGCCTGATCCCTCATTAGCCAGTGCCGGGCTTCCCAAGCCAGCTGTACCGGTGGTTTTTGAGCTGGTTTCTCTGCTCTTCCAAGGCAGAGATAAATGACCCTTGTAGAAGTTCTGAACCAACAAGAAAAAGAAAAGAAGAGCAAACCCAGCCCCCAAGAGTTTTAAAACAAGCTTCTCTCTTCGGCTGTCCACAGATTTCTGTTTTGCTGCCTCGTTCAGTAAAGAAGGTGGTACTGAAGACTGAAAACCCTCAGCTTCTGCTTCATTATGGTTATTTGCTGTGGCAACAGCATTTGCTTCCTCTGTCTTTTCTTGGGCATAAAGGGCATAGCGGGCCACAGTGATAAGGAATTCCTTCCCTTTGGATTTCTCTACTGAGAGACAATCATAGAATCCAGCCGCATCCACTGTCACATTAAATATTGCCATTCCTCCATCATAGAGGAGATATTTAGAGTCCTCGGCCTGAAGTCTGCTCCCATTAAACTTCCACACTACGCTTGCCAGATTCGACAGAGGAACACATTTAAGATGAACATTGTTTCCAAGGGTGAAGAGGCATTTTCTCACACTACTTTCTGAAATTATGAAGATAATTTTTTTTAAGTAAGAACGCTGGGGATTTAGTTTAACTGACATAACCAAATACATATTCAAATAAATATAAAATTTAATTCACCCGTCTTGACAACAGGTAATGAACAGGTAAGGGGTAAAGACAAAGAAATCCCATTACTGACAGGTCTGACTATCAGCGACATCTTGCTGGCCTTACTCCCACTGACATGTAACAGAATCAATACGGGACTAGAAGTTTAAGACTTCCAGACTGAAATCTGATTTTGCTTCACCCGTATACATAGCCATGCATGAATAACTTCACCTTTGTATGCCTCAGCTGCTGTATTGGTTAATGACATCTCTTCACAGAAATGCTTTGATGTTTAGATTTGCCTGCACAATGCTTGTATCAGCTATGTGAAAGTTCCCCAACTGTCCCACTGATTGCCTTATTATCATTTGTTGTGCAGTCTAAAATATACAAGACTAAAGACAACTCTGACTTTAAAGAGACGTAAGCGGAGGTAAGAGATACATCCTGCGTCACTGAAGAAAGCAATGTATCTTGCAACTCATTATGAAGTCACTGCATGATAATACCAGATCACACACACCTGCAAGTCTACATTAAAAGTGATTAATTTCCCAATCCCACTAAAAATAATAGAAATAATTTTAAATGGCTGATAACAAATAGCCTGATTTTTAAGTGTACTCTTGAATAGTATGTCATGTATCTGCACAGCAGCATCCTAAAGCAGTGACAGGCTTAACAGGACAACTGATGCGTTGTGTGATTTCTGCAAAGTGGCTGTGGGAGGGACACCGATAACTTCAAACGGGTCACATTTATGCTTCGCTTGAGAGTAAGAGTTTCAGTCTGAACTGAAGTATTCTGACATTTAGATTGAGAGGGTTAAGAGCGTTAGGCAGTACCAGCTCAGTGTGGGTGTTTTTGGTCTTAGTTCAAAACTAATAACATGATTTTAATTCTGTGGTTTTCCATAATGCAAGAATTCCAGTGAGCACAAAGCATTTCGATTGCATGAAGTTAAAATAGTCTTTCTTAAAACAAACGTTCACATACCTACACTAAAGCAGCTGGAAGCATCCCCATATTTCACACTTTGAATTAAATTCCTGAAAAACAAAACAAAACAAAACAACCCAAAACCCAAACAGATGAAAACACAGACAAGAAGCGTTCCAGCTTCTATCATTCCATTTCTAGGAATCATCCTAGTTTTGTGTTACAGACGTTAAGAGTGCACTGATAAAGCGATTTCACATCAGGCATGCAGCTGAAAAAATAGCTTTTTACTTACGTCGTATGACCAGTTTGATTTGCCAGTAGAACACATTCATTAGCAGACTGAGACCACGCGCAGTAAGGATCCCTTGCCAAGATGCAATCCCAGCAGTATTCGTAGCGGTGGCACTCAGAAACTGGAAGCTGCACCACTTGAGATAGGGACCCTACATACAGCATTCCCTAGAAATGCAGGAAGGAGTTCTTTCACAACAGTGAGTGAGATTTTAAGCTGTTATTTCCTAATATAGATTGTAAGATTTTCTGGTATTTATTAAAAATATCAGTAAACTACAAATCTTGTAAGAATAGATGGTGATATGAATGAGAAAAAAAACCCTAGCTTTCCATTGACAGAGTTCCTTCCCTGATTTTTAAATAAACATAAAGGCTTGTTTCAGTTATATTTTGACACAAAATCTTCTTCTACAGAAAAAAGATGTTTTGTGCTTCTGTTGTTAACAAATACATGATAGAAACAGAATCATGAGACATTTACAGGCTATTTAAAAGCCAGAAGAACAACACAGAAGAGCAAGGCCTGAGGCAAGCTGTTACAGCAGTCACTTTCCATGTGTAGGGACAGAAGTTCTACCTTTTCAGAAGACAGCTGGAGAGATTGTACAGGCTCAGCAGACAGAAACAGCTGTATCTCTTCCACAATGAACATTTCCCCCTCACAATTGAAAGCTTTATGCAAATATCCATCATCTACATAAAATGAAATGTATTTCTAAAGATAAACTTGTTTAAATATAGCATAACATTTCAGCCTGATAATTCATGTTGAAATTAGGTAGAGATTTAGAAGACATTCCTGGGCATAGGGAATTTTTGAAATTCTTCAAAGCAATTCTTATTTTTTCTTTCAGTAAGAGAGAAGCAATGATTTTTTTCAGGGGAAAAAAAGACCTCAAACAATCCCTGAATTTGCAAATATTATTATGTCAAGTCTCCTTTGATATGGAAAGTTTCTAAAGAGAGCCTTTTAATGTCCAACAAGCCAAACACATTTAATCTAACTGGGATGAAAAAATTAAACTAGCAAGACAGCTTCTGAATGCAAAACTTCAAACAGAGCTGATGAATACTTTTACTTTTTTGAAGTCTCAGAAAAAAAATCTGGAACAAAATACATAAAAACGTATAGTATCTTTTCCTAAAATAAAAGCACTTACCTGTTCCTAGAAACATAACATCGTGTGTTTGTTTATCCAGGCCAGTGACTCTGTCTACTACAATCCTGGTATAGTTTGAAGCTCTCTTCACTAGCACCGGTCTATTACCAATTGGATTTACGGAATTATCCATTAGAGGGTGATCTCTAACAAACTGCAAAACTTTGTCAGGCAAGTCAGAAGAAGTATTATACCCAATACTCCGGGCAAAATTATCAATGCACTAGAAACAAAACATAACGAACATGATTACAATTGCTTTTACATTTCACCAAGGAATATAAAAAGGTGTATTTCCTTCTAAACACTCAGTTATTTCTACTTCAAAAGATAAAAATCACTATTTTCCTTGCACTTTATGAACTAGCTAATAAGCCCACATCTCTTGTGGAGCAGAACTGTAAGCAAGGCAGCTTTTCAAGGAACCTTTGTATGACGGAATGAGAAAGCAGGTCTCTCTGCTGATTATAAACACTGCATTTATATTGGTAAAACATGAGCTAATGATTTGCTACCAAAAAAGATAATCCAGAGGCTGTTCTTGAATTAGAACAAGTAAATTCATATTTACAGCACCAGGACGTGGAACTGGCACTTCTCCCCTATATACCATCCATTTAACAGGGGAATGTTCCACAGTTACCGGTCCTTTGTAGCTTCCTTTGGAGAAGACTTCCTGAATATTTTTCATACTGTATGCACAAACAGCTGATATGTCTAATCTTCCCCTTAGAAGAAAAAAAAAAACAACAAAACAACACACAAAATAAAAGCAAGTTTTATTGGCTTTTATATAGAAAGAAATACTGTAAAATAACCCAATCTCCACAGTGCACACTGCTGTATCTTTTTCGGGATTAGTCAAAAGAGACCTAACACTAAAAATACTTCTCTGTTGCAGTTTTCATGATTCACTAAGAAGAGAATAAAACAAAGACATTCATAAAAGATGGTACTAAATATGTTTCTGTTAAAAATCAAGTAACCGCCCTCAAATAAATTAGAACAACTTAGCGAATGAGGACCTTTTGACAACCTTTCTTGTAAACAGACAGATGAGCCCAAGTATTATGGTAATCAATGTTTTGACAGGATTCTCCTCCCTTTGGCTCCGCGCTTCTGACACAGACCATTAATTCTTCTTCTAATCCCTCTAACTCATCCTACTGAAAAACACAATACTTTTCCTCTTTGCCTCCAATTACAATGCTTTTCAAAATGATGACTGAAAATTTAGGTAGACTTTTAGGAGTGTCTGGATCAGACACTGATGTGATTTCAGTTCTACCAGTGAATACCAAGCCTAAGGCTCTTTGCCACACCCAAAGGAATAAATGTTCTACAAATTCCTGTCTTAGGACACATTGAAGCCAACCTGCCATAACCAGAAATAAAACTCAGGTAAGCTCCAGTGGGTATAAACTGAGAGGTAAATAGCTGGCAGGAGGCTAAGCTGGACAGTACTGACTGTGCTGCATTCCAATAATTCTGATGCTTTTATAAAACATGAGAACTACCTACTCACGGTTACTTTGTCATTGGTATTTTTTGAGATGTAAAGTTTTGATACACTTCGTCTTGTTTTTCTTCATTAGTCAGAGCCTTAAGAAAAAGCTAGTTAACCCTAAAACTTGTAAGGTATTTGTTTGGAGTTCTGTTTTCATTTTCACAGAACATTACATTAGACAAGCAGGCCATGACACATACTTCTTTTGGAGCAGGAGAATAATTCTGCACCTTGAAATGTCAGCTGTTTCCTTTAGTGCTAAAAAGACCAGAAGAATCCAGGGCTTTGTGTATGTAATTATGTAATTTTATATGTAATTAGTTTTAATTGCCCCACCATCCGACTACAGAAAACGTAACTCTGAAAACTTGGCTTAGGAGAAGCTTTTGGTTAGTCTTTAATTGAAGGCTTTGGCCCAGGAACCAAAACCAGTTTGTTTCAGATGATTATGTTTGCTCAGTTGGATCAAGCTGTAAGAAAAACAAACATGGTCTATTAAAACATGCAGCACAAGTAGCTGGTACCTTCTTGTTCTGAGTTAAAGCCAAAAGGCTGTATTCAGGCTATTAATACTGAATGAGAACCCTTACTCAGTTCATTACAAACTTCAGTAGCATACGTAGCCCTCTGTCTCACCATTGTGGGGAAAAAATTCCATAAAATACGCTGTCCTGCCACTTCCTTCTCCTAAGTAAAAAGATGTCCTGGACAATATTGAAATGGAAGTTTAATTCTGGAATGGAACAGGAAAGGCGGGATTTTAAAAATGATGTCCATCTTCTCTGCAATATGCGTTTTCCACCAAGATCACCCTAAATGAAGGAATAACATCAACACTGTAGAATGTATAAAGAAATAGACGCAATTTTCACCTAATAGTGTTGCTGTGGGGAAAAATATAGTTGGCCTTTCAATACAAATCTCATTTCAAAGGCAAAGAAAAAAGGTTTAAAAGTCAAATGCAACCTGAACAGCTGGTTCTGTTCTAGCAGGAAAAAGAGGAAGCTAGTTCCGAAATAAAATGTATATGACAGAATTTTGTTTGTGTAGATACCCTTGTTAATCACTCGACTATGAAACTTCATCTGAAATACACTAAACAAAACTTTTATACTACAAATACTAACTCTGCAGATACGGGCAATTCTGGACACCAGAAGCTTGTCATAGAATTCAAATTCAACAGCTGTTTCAGTGAAGAACACATAAATTTTATCATCATCTCCATTTGGATTAGATTCACTTTCATGCACTATTTCCATGTTGACAAAGCTTGGTTCTGAAACACATGGATACACAAAACATTTTAAGTTTATTCCAAGAAAAACAGAAATGTCAGATATTATTGTAAAATTAAGTCTAACTGAACTTTTTTGTGGACTAGCGGACAAGGAAAGGGCTGAAAAGTATTTATGAATCTATCAAACATTAAGAGACGGAACTGTGCTTTCATAAACGGAAAGGGGCTGTGGCTCGTCTCATCACCGTAGTCCGTAGTCACGAATTTCTTTTAAATTCTGTCCTTAGTTCAAAAGGTCACACTACAAAATCAATATGAGTCATACTACTACCTTCTAGAGAGAATTTATACACCCAATTAAAGTTCAAGAGACTGAAATATATAAAAAACCTTCTTACCATTAAGCCATGATGTTTTGAACTCTGTTCTTACAGGATTTCTCATACTGCGAAGTATTATAGGTTCTGTTCCCAAGAAATTATTTGAAGTAGCTGAATAAAATTCCCCATCTGTAAAGATTTGGAAGAAACAAAAAAGTATAAAGTACTTATTTTTAAAATGCAAAGACATCTCATAAGGAACAAATTGGGGTTGACATGCAAAAATAGAATTAGGATAACAGTATCCAGTAACTTAGTTTAGGTGAGGAAAACCATTTCAGGTTGCATGTCAGTCCAAACATACCTACAAAAAGAGACGCATACTTTAGAGTTGGTTCAAACGGACACTTTCCTCTGCTTTCTTCAGCTCTTCTTTGCAAGCTTATGTTCGTCCCATGGATAACCTACGGCAAACAATCATTTAAATAGGATGAAAAAAATAACATTTGATAAGTACTCTTCTGGTCCTTCATAGTTTTATAATAGAATTAGGAAAGTTTCTAATGTTCAACAGGAATATTTTGAGAAAGGTGGTCAAAGATCTGCCATACTACTGAAATATCCTCAGTAACACCTGTATTCAAACATAATTACCATATGATCACAAGTTGGGTGATACGCATTGGTTCCACAAACATATAAGTTAGAGTTATTTATCTTATGAAGGAAGAGGATGTAGTTCTGGCATCTTATCTAAAATAGAACATAAAAATAAAATCTTCATAGTGTAGTGGATTGCATGTGAAATATCCTGGTGTCTTAATAGCAAGCGAACAAACCCAAGAGGTTTGAATGAACTTGCTTTTACTGTATTTATTGAAAAGAAGCTTGATAATGTAGCCATTTTCATTTTAGGTAATAACTTCAAGGGCGAAACAGAAGTTCCTACCTTGTCCTTTCCTCTACGAATACATTCCAGTTGTCTTTCCTGTGTAGCAAACCAGTATTCCTAAAAGCCAAAAATACTTGTAAGGTGGCATGCTGCAGTTTTTTTTCCCCCACAAAATTATGTGTAACAAAATCCCCAAATAATCCTAACTTTGAACCTATTGGGTAAATAAGCATTTTTCTATGTATCTCCATAATGTACAAGGCAAATAAATAACCTGAAGAGAGGTACTGCTTTGCTTAAAAGATTCTGTGATAACATTTCAAGTCTTGAAATAGTAATACTTTTATGCATTTAAAATCAGAACATTATGTTCAAATTAAGAAAACCACAGAAAAAGTATTTTCTTAAAGAATGCGGGGGAAAAAAAAGAAAAGTCTTTAATTTACCCTGGCTATTTCTCTAGAAATATTATTCAAGTCAAGAGCAAATACTGCTTGTCTGCCTCCAACAAATAACGTATCGGTTTCTTCATCCACAAGGAGAGTGGAAACATTGGATAGTCCTTCTTTCATAAAAGTGTGTGTACTTCCAGCTGTAAAACATAGAAGATAAGTTATTTTTAAAATATTTATCACTAAAATCACAGTGGTATGTAATAAAAATTCCGTATTGAAAACAAATTGTAACAGAACAAAGGTAAAAGCTTATACACATTTCCAGAACATTTTCTAAATAATAGGAAAGTATTTGAATAAATGCATGGACATCCTTTTCCCAATTCATTACTGGAAAATAAACAACACTATTATTATTATTATTACTACCTATAAGCCAGAACCTCCAGCTACAACAATTATTGTTCAGGCATTCCTCACTGTCATTTGGATGTTGCACCCGCAACACTTGAGGTGAAACAGTCCATAGCATTCTTTCTACGCCTGATAAAAAATAAACTCCCAACTCGGTGCTATGTTTCTTTCTGCTTGTGAAATGACTGTTTTTCACTTACTTTGGTATTTTACTGTTTTTCTGGGAATGCAGTTCCCAACAGATGTGTTTGTCTCTTGTATTAATTGCAAAACAAGATAAAGGACAACAGCAGTGCTACCCATTTTCAGAAAGTCAACTAGAAGCAAGTTCTTCCCAGTTTTTATTCCTTGTCATTAAATAATTACAGGCAGCAATTTCTTCATGGTTCTTGAAAATGTCCTGTGGAAGCCCTCCAAAGTAAGTATCTGTAGTCTTCAAATATTTTCTGAAACTTGTCAAAACTTCCTACGTTCTCCGTTCAGGTAAACTACTTCCAGACGTCCTAAAATTAAAAGCAGTTTAAGTTCACTGTAGTATTTGGTTACCTGCATTTTTATAGGAGATGGACAACCATGCCCTTTTACAAGATTTTGTAGCTATTACCTATATTTGTACTAATCAGAAGTAGACACTACTCTGATGGCAATTCTAAGCTGTTACCATCCAAGCTTTGCACCAAGCCTGTGATTCTCGTTTGCAAGCTGCGATGTTTCAGATTTTCTGCAGGGTATCTAAGTATTCTTTCACAAAGAGTAAGAACAAGTGGGAACATTTTGCAGCAGTCAGCTATTTCAAGCATTTAAGAAAAATCATAGCTAAAACTGCTTTATTTACAGTAATTCACCAGTTTTTATATATGTTATATAAAAATAATGTATATACAGATCAAATCAACCACGTTATGAAAAAAGAATTTATATTTTATTAAGTTAATTAGCATCAGGTACTCTTATGCCTGGAATTTTGGCAGTCCATCTAAATGAATATGCCCTCCAGCCAACACTAGAAGACTGAGCAAAATTAAAGCTAGGTAGTTGTCATCTGCAACTACAGAAACCACGAAGCCAGATTCCAAATCTGCTTTCATAAAGAAGGGAATCTCTGCTCTTTCTGCACTTTCATCTGTAACCAAATGCCAACAGCTGAGGAAACCATTTGCATTAGCATAAGCCAAGTAGAGTATTGTTTGGGTTAGAATACTTTTAAATTAGTAAATCAGGTTGGAAACTTCAGAAAACTATTAAGTTAACTTCTGTTAGCCCCTGTGTTGTGACCCAGGGTGTGAGTCTGCATAGACAGATGTTGCCCATGTACCAAGACACTTCCCTTGGCCAACAGCACCCTCCTAGGATGTCTGGTATTTGAGAACAGGCTTTTTCCACCGTCTTGTTTTATACTTCCCTGTGACCAGCTTTCTTCACAGCACCTGGGACGGCTGGTCCTGGCAGTAAGGCACACCAGGAGTTTGCAGCTGCCCTGTCCCATCGCATCTTTCAGTGGACAAATCTTAATTCTGACCCTGGATTCTCACAGCACGTTTTGCTGGGGGAATTACCTGGGAATTACCCAATTTGCTGTGGATTACCCTTCCCTGACAGGCACTTCTAGACTGCACGTGGGGTGCAGCTGAGCAGAGGTGGCCCACGCCCAAGGGACAGAAAGTGCGCGGCCGCTTGTGGTCCCGGGCTCCCCAAACTACGCCCCAACCCAGCATCACTCCACTGAGCCTCCTCACCCCTCTGGGGACGCCCCCCACACCTCGCTGGGCCCCGGCACCCG
>NW_008825502.1:226431-245068 GCF_000699105.1 Pygoscelis adeliae
CTGTGAAACGGAGGTACCGACCTCCCCTCGGCTCGGGGCTGTACGGAGACCTAAGGAGAAACCGGAACAAAACCGTGCTCCTCGCTTCACCGTAAAGCCCGTCCCGCCCGCTACCTGTCCTAACGTTTGGCTTCTCACTAGATCACCGTGGCGGGACCAGCGTATGGAACCTCCTGCTGAGGCGCGGGAGGAACACTTGCTTTTCTCTGCGTCAAATTACACTCCTACACAACTTATCTTGGGTATTTATGTTCAGTTTTGTGAAACGCACGTAATTTACGTTTGCATCTGGATGAAAACTGATCTGCATCCTCTTAGTGACTCGGATTTAATTACCAGGCTTGAACAGTAAAATAAACCATGGGTTTTTCTGTGCTCGGTGTACACGACAAACGAGAACTTGGCCTAACGCCCTCTGCTATCCTTCCTCCCACTGGCATCGGTAAATAACACACAGCAACCGATAAGGCATCAAATAAAGCCAGAACTTACGGATTCTCTTTTCATGTTTGTGTTGTGTGACCTCGCAATGATCTCGCATTTTAGATTGTTTTTCAAAATTCTTATTTCCCATCCAACAATAGTTCCGGTTTCTGAAATACGTCTTGTAAACTGTTCAAAGATAGAACTTTTGTTAACCCCACAAATCAATTGTCTATAAAGAACTTCTGCCAAAGAGGCAGCTGTTGTAAAAATTAGATTTTATTGCTTTGTATTTGCTGCTTTACTATTGCTTTATTACCCAGTGGCAGGATAATGAAATACGCCTTCCTCTTCAAAGTCTTGTCTAGGAAATAATTTTAAAGGAAATCAGCACAACCTTCTAACGACATGAATTAGGCACAAAAAGCTGAAGAGAACACACTCTGTGCTAGCGCTTTCTTAAACAGCAGTAACTTTATTGCCCACAGATAATGCAAACATTTTCCACACTTGCTGCAATTCAGCAAGTTACCTACTTAACAAGGTTCACAAAAACTATTTATTTCAGAAGTACCCTATTGTTCTTTGAGCATATTCTCATTTAAGGTGTTTATTATTGCTCAAATCTACAGTCTGGTTGTGATTGGCCACTCAGTCATGAGATATGCAGAATTAAAGATGATACAGGACTTTCACGAATTCATTTTTAATTAGAAAATACACCTGCTTGTAGGATAGAAGACAATCCAAAATAACAGTGTTTGAATTTCTGAGTCCAGACTTTCTTTGGGCACAATACATCAGGATTAACTTTAAAGCAGAACAGAATATCAATAGAAAAAAATACTGTACATTGATTTTGAGAAGTAACATCTCAGCACAGATTAAGTGTTCACACTAAGGATGCTGTAGTGTCTTCTAAAAAACCCCCAAAAATAAATAGGAAAAATGTCATTGGTATTACACCAAAGAAAAGCTTTGAAGGCAAAAAAAAAAGAGAAAACATCTCTTTTAGTCCAACACAATTACTCCAAACAGTGTATTATTGACTGTAGTTCTCTGACTCTGTCAGGGCACCTCCCCCAAAATGGGGATCTCCTCATTTCTCTCCAACGAGAGCAAACGTCCTTTCTTCTAGAACCAGGTCCTTAACGTATAATAAATTTTTGAAGGAAAAGGAGGAAAAAGGTGTAGCCAGGGCTTGAACTTGCCTCTGTAAAGCTTTTCCTAGCTGTCAGTGTAAAAGCAAGGGACAGGAGACCTGGCTGGTATCTTTCGCAAATGAACACTCTCACTTTACCTCTCGATAGAAGGCGGCTGCACCAGTGTTAAATTTCAGTTCGTTGCAATTTTCCCCCTCATATCCTGTCTAAAAAAGGAATTTGAATTTAAAGGCAACAGTAAACCACACACGTATGTAAAGAGAAAGTTTTGCTGTTTTAAAGTCAGTACACCAAGAAAATCAGAGAGACAACTAATTCCTGGGATACGTGAATAAAGGGTAAACCTCTTGCATTCTATCTGGGGCACGACGGTTTTGGTGTTCATGTGGAAAGTAACACTGTTGTGTATGGATTTAATGCACTAGAAGCCACATGAAAAAGTAACTAAGAAATGATTTAGTGGGTATTCTCAACAGAGACGTGTAGCAGCACAGAAACAGAGGGACCTTTCTTCCCTCGTACACTATGAAATCCTGCTTTACACTAACGTAACACTGCATAATCTCAATTCCACTTGTTAGTGCCAAAATGATGCATATCTCTTACAAATGGCCAAATTCACAAGCAAAACATTTAAACCAGAAATTGTTTAGTTCTATATTTATTGCAGATATTAAAAGATTAACAATGCTAACATGTTTACTTACACTAAAAAGAAATGTCAGTTATCCAATAACATAAGCATCTAATTGTTACTAGCTTAGCACTACTGCCAATTTGCACGGAACAGAAACTAGCAAATTGCTCTACAAGATTAATGGCAAAAACCAACCAAAAGACAGTAGACACACCACTGAAGTTAGTTAAAATGTTCACTGAAGCTTGCAGTCTTCATGGAAGAGAGCCTGGAACTAAAATAACAGAAAAGAAGCTAGTAAACTTTAAACAAGGCAATGTGTCTGCATAACAAATGTTTCACATGTACAAGTATTTAAATTTTTCAACTCAGAACTGCCTGCAAAAGCAGGTCAAAATAAAAGGAAATTCCTTTTGCAAAAGGAGTGTAAGGTCATCTCTTGGTAAAACAAGATACAAGTGGCAAACGCTAACCCACTTGAGAGCAACACTGGAATCTCAGCACCAGTACTGCTCTGCTGATACCTTGTCCAAAATTAAAGTTTGGCACAAGAAAGACAGACCATACTACAGTCATCCAGGGTAGCAAATTAAGATTTTCCCAACGTTCACCTTTATTCTCAAGACAGCATTGTACTCTGAATTGAATTGCACTCAGAAAGGACGGTACCATTCTCCAATCTGGATACCAACAATTTTCCCAGATTGGGTAAGCAGGTGTTTAGGAAATGCACCCCGAATGGTACTATGCCCCACAAACTCAGGTTAAATCAGAGCAGCGCAGAATGCTGATCTGGGTCTGAGAGAGTGGATTTCAATCTAGTGTGAAACTACACTTCGCCTTGTGCCTTTCTGCAAATAGTGTAACATATAATCAAGAATCCTTCCAAAATGTAAATGTGAAAGAAGAGGTGAACTGGAAGTTTGCAGGGAAATAAAAATTGTGAACACTGGCAGCTTCATCAATGAAACTAAAAGAAAAGCTAAACCCTCTGAGTGGGTCTGAGAAATAAATCAGAGGCCAACAGTATTGGTTCCAGAGCGTCATTCTAAAACAGACTGTGACTGGCAGATCTCCTTTTCAAAAGGCTCAAGTTTTACACTGCGTAACTGCTAATTAGGCACAGGAAAGAAAGAGGGGCAGTGAAGAACACACCCAAACAGGAATTTAACAGGTAACCATACACTGCCAAATGCTGTAATTGATGATCTTTCAAGTAGCCCGTGGTCCAAAACGTTTAAGGATTTTAAATATCTCCAAGTAAAGCCTATGAGAAATGTCTGGGCTATCAAATGTCCTTAATCAAGTCTGACAACCAGATAAACTTATTTGTATGTATAGCCTTCGTGCTTCAACTTCTTGTCATGTAAAGGTGAAGACACACGTGATGTTCATGGAAAAACAGAACTACCAGCATATTTTTCTATACCTGCCATGGTGGTTTTATTTCGTGATTATATGCTTCAAGGCAACTGAAACTGAGTGATCAGAAAATTACACTGCGACATGATTTTGTTCTCATGGTTTCAAAGACCCATACAGTAAAGAAAAAAAAAACCCTTGCACTCATAAACTAAAACTGGTTGTTACAAGCAAGGAAAAGGTTGTTGCTACAGAATGAAAATGAAGACACTCCCTTTCAACCAGCAGGGTTTTTAATGGAGAAAGAATATCATTTTGTTCTTTAAACAGCAGGCACAGGCAAGTTGATAACTGAAGAACACGTTTTCTTGCATATTTGTCAGTTAGGAACTTGAGACGCTGCCACATTACTGTGGGGTGCTATTAGTGGTGTACCACAAGCTCTTTGCTCTACAAGAAGCATGGTGCAGGATGAAAACAACAGCAAGACAGCACTCACTCCTAGTAAGCAAAACATGCGTCAGCTCAAGATAAACTCTTTAAAGAAAACTTCAGTGAAGTAGGTTTTGGTACTACAACATTCAAGTGAAGACTTTTGACTAGTTTTAGAAAGGTAATGATGGAGAATGAGTACACTAAAAAGTGCGATATTAAATTCTGTCACTTCCAGTAATCCAGTCACAGATCCCTTATTGATGTGCAAGTCGGGAAAAGATGAATGATCAGACCTTGAACGTTTATTTGTGGTAACACTGCTAAATCTTTCATGCCTTCAGAACTGCTTCACCAAGCAGTTAGGTAATGCTTTTTGTTGAAGCACAGCAGATTAATCCAGTCTTCTCTTTCAGTAAGTTCTGGAATAGTCCCTTAAAAGTACAAGCTTTTTGTCTTATTTCTTGGGATTTTTCAGTAAAAACTTCTGGAAATCAAATTTAATAGAAACAGAAATGGCTCTCTAAACTGATGGTCTTATAAAACTGATGATCCACTTCCAGATGACTTCCGAATATCTGACTTCCAAGTATTTTCTTCAGTATTTTCTGCTGACACATGAATTGCACCTGCTCATGGCTTAAACTTCTTTGAGAAGGAAAGAAATTATTCAAGAATTTGTTGGAGAAGAGCTGCAAATTTGTGTAAAACCAAAAAGTACACTTAAATATGTACTACTTGTTCATTACAATGAAAAACCTTAGCAGCCGAGGTTTTCAAGGAAGAGTTTAGTGTTCTCAGACTCAGATGAACTCAGTTATTCATCCTACACTTAAAGTCTAGAATCCTATACAAAATAAGCACGCAGGTAAAGACTCTTCTTAAAATTGGTGTATGGAGGAAAGGAAACTGCTTTATGCAGACTCCAGAAGTAGATCAGAAGATTAGCCCATCAATAAAATGTAGTAAAATAAAATCTGAACTCCCTTGCAAGAAGATCTGAATTTGAGAAGATTCTTGGCTTCAGAAAGGATCAGAGCCAAACCAGGCTAGTCATATTTTTCATGTTGCTTTTTCCGTTTTTTTTTGGTAAGCCATCTCATCACAAAACAGGCAAACTTGGCCAAAGAGAGAGGTAAACAGGCACTTCCGAGAACAAAATCAGTTGTTTCTTCCTCAGAAGATGACATCCAAGTTGTTAGCTTGCACTATTAAATACAAGACTAACTTTAATCTTGGAAAACGTTTTAATACATTAGTATTCAAGTCCACTACTATAGAACAAAGTGTTCTTCATACTGGCATACTCTGCTGAAGATCTTTCATACAGCAGCCTTTGCATATCCGTGCACTTTCTAGCGAGCCAGTCTCTTATGTCAAACCTAGAAAGTAAGATTTGGGGTAATTCAGCAGTTCAAAGCAGTTCAACGTAGGTCTGGATTTTCATGAAATGTTAAGAAGCCAGATATACTCATGGAAACAGTAATATTTTCTTGGTAAAGGAAGACTTAAAAAACCCTGGTATTTTAATGTTTGCAGGAATTCATAAACCAGAGGCGTCCATTGCACATACCTATTTACTTGCTCTTTTCTGCCTGTACATTTGTATCATTCTTTGACGGAAAACATCAAATGCATCTTCTTTATTTTCTTCCCCTGCAACACCCAAGCCCTCCCCTGCAGAGGTAGCACCCCTAGGGAGTAAAATGAATAGTTAGAACACTCTGTTTCTGTTACATTTGACAATGTGCAGAAGAGATCTAAACAATAGTTTCCAACATAGACACAATTCAAGTGAAGAGTAATTCTGCTTCATTTGGGGGAGGAGGGGAGCGGAAGCTTGGTACCTGGCACACCAGATCAACTATAAAACAATTCCCACCTCCCATTACACATGCAAATACCCACCAGAAGAAAATGCTCCTATGTCATTAAGGGAGCAGTGAAGATAATAGTCATCTAACAGATCGAATTCTTACACGAACTCTTGTATTAACCACTTTATTCATGGTAGATAGGATCCTCTGTTGAAAAGATGGCAAAAATTGCCCTATTTCTTACATTTAAAAAATGACAGAAGTCAGAGACTTTGAGGAATGAGTAGGAAACGCCACATGACTCTGGATAAAAGATGAAATTTTTACCAAGGGAACATAATGCTTCTTGCTTAAAATTTCTAGCACACAAAGCAAGCTGAAGTCTTGTAGGACACACATCACAGACAAAACCTGGAGCTCCTGCCCTTCCAAGAAAAATGAGTCGTTAACTCATCTCTCTTCATCCAAACGTGCCAACAGAAGCAGACAGGCCTCAACAATATCAAAACAACTTTCTGCCCTGGAAGTAGATGGAGAGGACGACCCACAAGAATGCAGAGATACAAATAATTAAAACCATCTCTTTCTCCAGGCTATGTGCATAGAACGTAGACATTACAAAGCTAAGATTAATGAAACCTCTGCCACAGGAATGATCCTCTGTGCCAGTTTTATCCTCCAAGTCAGTTACATTAGTATTCTCTATTAAAGATTTCATTATGTGAAGTAAGAAAATTTAAATTGCCCCGTGTACCGAAATTGGGATTTCTGTGCTATCAGGGTAAAATCTGAGGACCTTAAGTAGAATAAAGAAAAAAGATTCTTATCCAATTTCTGTAATAACAGGTCCACTTAAGCCAAGGAGATTGTTGTGCAATTCTAAAAGAATATTCACAGACTCTAAAAAGCAAATTCAACTTTATAGTCCACAGTAGAAATCCTGGGTGCTGTTTTTTCTTCTGAATGGTACAGAGTCTGACTTGGCAGCTGTATGATCAAGTTAAGTTACGTTTTAAATTATGGTTAGAAGTAAAGTCACCTAAAAGACCTCTCAAAACTTTGCTTTTTTCACCTTTTATAGTATGACCTATTTGAAGCACACTCTCTTCATTTGCTGTTTCCATTACACAACGGTTGCTTCATACTTCCAAACAGAAAGTTTTGTTTTTCTATTTGCAGCACAGTTCCTCTTCTAGATTACTTTCAGAATAAAAAAAACTAATCAAAGACATGAGATAATTACTCAGAGGAGGGTCTATCCCATAACGGTGTTCTGCCTTTGAGTGCATTTTGATTTTGGTTTGGTTTTGTTGTTTTTTTTTTTAAAACATCTCTTGAACCATAGACTCGGTCGGACCCACAGCTGTGACAAATTAGTTCTGAAGACAGGGAACAGCTCACAAGACTAACCATGAAACTCCATTTAAAATTTCTGGACCCATCATTTCCATAAGGAGTCACCATGCAGTTCATGTATCTTTTACAGTAACATAAATAAAAATCTCCTCAAACCTGCAAATATGACTTGCTCTCATAGCCAAAGACAAGCTTTAAGCTTTCCTAGCAAAAAAGGGCCTCAAGTTTCTTTGTGTGCTGATGTATATGCACAACTGATGTGCTTGAATACATCAGTTTTAGATACCAGTGTTATATAATGATTGAGATATGCTCTACACTAGAATTGGAGTGTCTCCAATTATTAATCCATCCCTTTTTGCTCAGAGAATGAGATTAGACAGCATGTGGACTTTTAAACAAGTCATCAGTAGAAAAGCTGGTAGTTTTCAAAAGGGGAGGAAAGAGTAGAGGCTACAGATTACTAAATGAAAAAAACCCCAACCCTGCACTGTATCAAAGCAACTAACAAGAGAAAGCAAAATGTTAAATTGCACTGGTTTCATCCTCACTGAGATTGTCCCAAAGTGTTGTCCGAAGAATGACTTTGATGGGAAAGTAAAGAGGAGGTGCATGCCGGGAAAATAATCAATAATATGGAGTTCTCTCTACATTACAGAAAACGTCAACAAGTTTTTGTAAGAGGTGCAGAAAGCAGTTCTTCACTACTCTTTGCAGGTGTCTTTACAAGAGGGACATAGCAATGGACTCGAGCTGGAAAAACTGTATTTTCACATATTAAAAATGCAGTTCTTAAAGATGGCCAGAAACTTTTCAAATGTGGTGGGCTAACTGTCAGACCAGATACAATTAAATAGCTCATGATTAGCTGTGCAGCGACGCTTGTGCCAGGAGCTACAGAAACAAAAAAATTACTCATATATTTGGTCCCAACAAGTTTTGAGGTTAAGAACCAAGGTTCTAACCCTGGTGAACACAGGAGAGCTACAGACGAAGTAAGCTGCTTTCTCATTGTCCGTTTGCTGCTGAAGAAGGAAATGCGGAAAAAATAGTGATGGCCACTGGACCACAGGGAGCACTAAGGAAAAAAGAAAGCAAACCACCAGAAGTATCCCACCAACTAAAACGACCAGTACTGTCCAAGGCATGAAGAGAAAATAGAAATCCCTGGAGAAAGAAGACTGTTAAACCACAGACTACGTGTGTGGACTAGAAAGCATGTCATATGGGTTCAGAGAGAAATAAATAGTTTCTGCCTCCTTATTCAGTCAGGGAGTTGGAGGAGGTATTATCCATTCTCCGTGTTGGCAGCAGTGGACACCGGATACAGCAACTTTAAAAGACAAAATGAAGATTCAAAAACAAAAGTGTATTTTAAAGGAAAAAGCACACTTACCTTCTGGCAGATGCACTTACCTCTTTCAGTATGCAGCGGAATGAATCACATAATTAGAGTGAAAATAAATTTGTTGCTTAAACCTAGGAGTACTGTGTATGACATTCGTAAAGTCTATTTGTATATTATGTACCTGGCGTGGTAGCAAAGAGATCCCCAGGATACTACTATGTGTTAAAAAAACAACAAAAAAACACCTCCTGAAGAACAGGGGCACCCATATATCTTTAGAAAGTGTCTGCACGCTGCAGCATTCATGCTGTAGCCCTCAGTGATGTCAAATTGGATGGCAAGAAACAGCCACCTTCCAGACCAGACTTTGCCCAGCCTGGCCAGAAAAACGCGTGAAGTCTCCACGCTCAGCTGTGCTGAGGCCAGAGGCCAGCGTCAAGAGGGAAACAAAACACTGAGCTGGCCACATCTAGGTGGGTTAGATAAACATAGTTACTATTAGAATCCCAGCCTTTTCCAGAGCTGCCAAATTTCTGTAGTGTGTTCCCATTACATACACTTTTACAGGCTCTCTGATTCCTTTTCCTCGTGTACCAAGGCCATGTCCTTCTTGCCAGCCCATCTTCTGAAGCATCTGGAAACCCACATTCCTGTTTGTCAGTTTCTTGTGTGAAAATTCTAAATCTTTTGGTTTCTGCAGAGAGGAAAAAACCAGAAAAACAAAGGGATTTTTGTTATACAGGGAGATCATGTATTAAAAATCCTTCAAAAAACCCCAACCAACCCTATAAACTAAGTGTGTTTGAATTTCTGGATATACAGAAATATCTTCTAAGCAGCACTTCCCTAGCTACACAGAAAAAGTCTATCAAAGAGTAAATATCTGCCTTGCCAGTTTAAAAAAAGAATTAACAAATTTCTTTCAGGTTCTCAAACTGTTTAATTACATTATTAAAATAGCAAAGACTACACCTTCATATTTTAAAAGGTATTTATGTTTTTTAATAACAAATATTGAATGATCTGATGACTGAATCCCTATTACAAATACAGCAGCAGTCAAATAGCGTCTCTCACCAATTCTGGAAAATTACAACATATTTTCCACACAGCACTGCACTGATTTATTTTTTTTAAAATAGGAGACAAGATTAACACACAGCTGTCAATAGCGCTCTAATCATAAATTGTTTAATTTTGACACGGGCAGTTAAAAGACAACAGCAGCCATGGCTCTCCTCAGATTTAGTCCAGTCTTTTTCAGGATCAGGCTCTTCAGGTTTTAATTCGATTTTATGGCAATAACACATTTTCAGAGGCTGTCTCTTGTAACGGCAGTTGATTCTCAGAATACAATGGCAAACCAGAGGAGTTCTTTACCTTCTTCTTCTTTGTAACTGGGCAACCACGAGGCCTATCATAAGCAATTCTGACAGGTTCATGCACTGCAAGTCAAATCAAAGACAAAATTCAGCTGTAAAGAAAACCAATTTTAATACAGAACTCCAAAAGTACATCTCAAGTGGGACTCTTAACTCAATGCCTTGGCCTAAAATCAGAACCAACAAGAAAGATCAGAATTAAAAAAAAAAAAAAAAAAAAAATGGTAAGACTTTTTTTCCCCCTCTGCCACAAAAAAGGTAATTAGAAATGCATGTATGTAGGTTTGGACATATCATGCCAGCAATACAGTGATGGATGATATACTATAAGGACTTTAGATCTTTCATTTCCCTGAGCTTCTGTAATACCCTGATAGAAAATTCAGACTGGACTTAAATGAGGTTATTGTACATCATTTTCATATCACAAATGACAACCTTCATCAATAAAAATCATTATGCAAAGACGAGACATTTGTTAAAGTAGCTGCAGAGCACATATGATCAGTTTTAAGCTACTTATCTCTCGATTCTTGGAATATCACGACCCACCCCCATTGTGGCCATCTTGACAAAATTTGACGGGCAAATCCACAGCCTAAATATATTTAGTCAAACACTCAAAATATGTTCAGTGCTATAAAGTCTGTTAAACCTTCCATACACACATAATTTAGTCCAGTCTTTTTCAGGATCAGGCTCTTCAGGTTTTAATTCGATTTTATGGCAATAACACATTTTCAGAGGCTGTCTCTTGTAACGGCAGTTGATTCTCAGAATACAATGGCAAACCAGAGGAGTTCTTTACCTTCTTCTTCTTTGTAACTGGGCAACCACGAGGCCTATCATAAGCAATTCTGACAGGTTCATGCACTGCAAGTCAAATCAAAGACAAAATTCAGCTGTAAAGAAAACCAATTTTAATACAGAACTCCAAAAGTACATCTCAAGTGGGACTCTTAACTCAATGCCTTGGCCTAAAATCAGAACCAACAAGAAAGATCAGAATTAAAAAAAAAAAAAAAAAGAAATGGTAAGACTTTTTTTCCCCCTCTGCCACAAAAAAGGTAATTAGAAATGCATGTATGTAGGTTTGGACATATCATGCCAGCAATACAGTGATGGATGATATACTATAAGGACTTTAGATCTTTCATTTCCCTGAGCTTCTGTAATACCCTGATAGAAAATTCAGACTGGACTTAAATGAGGTTATTGTACATCATTTTCATATCACAAATGACAACCTTCATCAATAAAAATCATTATGCAAAGACGAGACATTTGTTAAAGTAGCTGCAGAGCACATATGATCAGTTTTAAGCTACTTATCTCTCGATTCTTGGAATATCACGACCCATCCCCATTGTGGCCATCTTGACAAAATTTGACGGGCAAATCCACAGCCTAAATATATTTAGTCAAACACTCAAAATATGTTCAGTGCTATAAAGTCTGTTAAACCTTCCATACACACATAAAAGAAACCCCACAAGAACTACTAGTGTGAGTTTTTTTAAGCAGCAGGCAGAGGTTAACATTCACATATACTTCAAGAATATTTGAGGAATGATGTTTGATGCAAACTTTGCTATTGCGCTATAATACAAAACTGTTACACAATTTATTCAGATTGCCTTTGTCAGTTGAATGAACCTTTAAAATGAACATTGTATTCATTTTTTATTAAAGAAATGTAATTCTCTTAGCCAATAACAGTCAGTAACAAAGTACATAAAAATCAGGAATTCTGTACTGATACCTACAAAATATCTTTTAAGTAACACTCACCTTTTGGTTCTTCTATGAGGCAAATCCTTTTAGATGCAGGAATCATACCAACTTTCAGAGACTTGCTGCTGATTCGTTTGCGAGGAAATAGGGTACCAGGAGCAGGAGTTGATGCCTGTGTCGACAGATTTGGTATAGCACCATCAGATGATGCGGCTAGCTGCATTTCACCTGTTGAAATTTCCTCTCCTGTTTTGGAAATCATCTCTTCAGCTAGGTTTTCCACACTTCTACCTGCTGACATGTCATCCTCTTCTCCCTCCTCTGCTTGCTCCATTTCCATTTCTTCCAAAGGCTGGGAGGTATCCTCCTCAAACTCAGCTTCCTCCTCATTATCTTCTTCCTCCTCTTCTTCATCCTCCTCCTCTTCTGAAATATCCAAATTTCTCTCTTCAGGTTTAGCACCTTCCCCAGCATCAGTTGCTTCTGACACAGCACTGAAGTTAATAGATGGACATAACTCATAGACTTTCATTCGGTAAAATTTGAAAGCAGAACTGTTTCGATCCTGTAGAAACCTGACCAAAAATTACAGTGAAAATAGTGTCAGAAAGATATTTTCTTCAGCTAGCATGAAGCAAGACATTAGAAATAAATATCTTATTAATTTTTTGAAGGGATATTCCAGGTGTGTTTCTGTAGAACTGCAGGATTCCCCAACACGTACTACAAACAGCAATCATTCCCCTCAGTTCTTACAGACTGCTTTTTAACAGCACTTCTCAAACCGTGTTGTAAAGAATTCAGTACAATTATCTTCATTATATAGATGGAGAAACTAAGACAAGATGCTAACTCTGGATGACCCAGAAGGCAAACAGCAGACCCCAGAAGAGAATTCAGGTCTTCCAAATTTCAGTCATGCAGTCTATGTGGAAATAGGTGTATTGATTCTGAGAGACAGAAGAGATAATAGGGCTCCATTTTTGTTGGCATAGTATGACTAGAAGAAAAAATAACCGTGCTAATTTATACTAGAGCACTTAGGCCACTGTAATCAAAGCCTCAAAAAAATAATAAGATTGAAAATACTTTGGCAGAACACTGTTTCAAGATGCAAGCTGATTACTTAAGATATAAAAGAAAAAATACATGTATCAGTGCATGTCCGCATTCGGGAGAAGTGTTTTTCTTTCTTAGATATTTCAGATATTCACCATTAATGGAGGTGCTGAGCAGGACAACAGGGAGTATTGCTCAAAACCCTCTCTTCCTTAACACATTGAATAAAAGCATACATCTCAACAAATAATAAAAGGAAATATTTCTTTCATAATTGTTTAGATGTATTTTGATTTTTCTTATTGGCTCATTTACACAGATAAATGCGCAGGTTACTCACCAAAGATCTGGGTTATCTGCACTGTTGTCTATGCTGAACTGCTCAATTTCTGGTCCTACCTGAGCAACAAACTTGGCAAGCTTCTCAGCAGTTTCCATTGTTTTAGCATCCACTGCAAGAAACAGAATGCTTGTTATCTATAGCTTCATACAGAATATGCATCACAGGAAGGTCAATACAGTTGAGAAATATCACCTTTAGCAAAATAAATGATTTTTAGCACTTCCAGCAGAACATTCTATGCAATTTTTTTCTCATATAATTTACAATCTGATCTTGAATCTGCACTTACCATCAGGAAACTGAGAGGACAACGGTGGGAAAAGTTCAGGTGGCGCTAATAAATCCTCAGAATCTGCCCTTTCTTCTGCTGGCAGAGACAACTCTGAACTGGCGGCACATTGTGAGGATGAGGTTGTATCGAGGGAAGAATTCTTCTCAGACAGGCTGGTTTCTGATACAGAAGGCTTTGACTGGACTGAACCTTGAAGATGCTTGTCTTGGTGCTTCAGCACCGTACCAGCTGAAAGCACAGTCTGTGTCCCTGTGGTTGCTCTCCTCACCTTCCTTCCTCGAATACCATGTTGTGTGATAATTCCAAGCCTTTTTCTTTTAAATAGCCTTCTCTTAATACTTGCAACTTTCCTGGCATACAACATGGCCCTGACTGATTCTGTTGCAGATTCTTCTAGTGTTCTGCCCTCACCACCCACTTCCTTTCCAGATGATGTCCGCCTTTGCATCTCCGATAACTTCAGTCTGTAATACTTGTATTCTAGACTATCTTCATCAGACAAGAACCTAAATAAAATCATATAAATAAAATGAAAGCCTAAGCTGAAAGCACAACTAATCCCAAATTCTCAGATGAGAAACTCAGTAGCAATTGATCCTTTTTTCCAGGGGTCTACACAAGTTGCTACATGAATGTTACCCTGCATAGGTTTTTCTCAGAGTAACAGCCAACTCCACTTCTAAAGCAGTAAGTAAATATGCCAAGCAAATAAATGATGGAGGGTTTTGACATAAATCATTTGGCTAGTAATTAATCAGCTATGCTGCAATTCACACATGAAAAGATACTGTCATGTTAAGAGATCATTACACTTGGAAGTGTCTCAGCTTTCCTTTTCCAACATTATTCATAGAACCTAGATCCGTAAGCCTGTTACCTTACTGTATGTTTATATTAACTACATTTGCTTACTATTTTCATCTTGTAAATGTAAACTGCTTTTAACATCTTGTATTTGGACTGACATACAGTCATTATTGACAGATCAAAAGGAACGTGGTCTACTAGACAAAACGGAAGCAACAGGACAATTTCCAGGGATATCAGGAAGTATAATTACCTGAGGAAACATTTTCAAAATGTCTGATTAAATACACAATAGGCTTTGATCTTACACCCATTGAGTGAAATACTGAATTTAAGTAAATATATTCCAAGTATCTTCAGCAGAGAGTAGTATTACAACATACTGTTCAAACACACCTACCAATATTCAGGACAGTTCTTCTGAGCATTTCTCTCTTTGGCAGACAAGGTTCCTGAAACAATGCTATTCACTAGCTGTTCAATTGTCTCTACAACTTTCCGATCAGCTCGCTGTGGGGCTGTAGGAAGAAATAAAATGCAGTCATTGTATTATTCTCATCAACAGTGTATCAATATGTCGTCTTTGTTATTCTTTGACACACTGACATTTGCAATTTTTCAACATATTAATACAAAAAAGGCTGCACTTAATACTAGAATAAATTAAGGAAACCTCAGAAACTTTCCAATTGTTTTCTCAACTCAACTCAGATTCTAGAACAGTTTATTATGAGAAGCACTGTGGTTTAAGAAACTTATCCTTTGCCATCCTGGGCAAGTTAAGCCATCCTTTAAATGGAAATTACGTACTGCACCAAAAGGATTTTGTGCAAAATAAGGATATTTGAACAGCACTCTGAGGGGGAGAGTTGCAAATTATTAGTCTTTCAGCGTCAGTGCTGCAAGACCTCCCTGCGAAAGTATCTGAAGTTCAATTAGGAAAAACCAGATGAGTATAGTAACGAGTAAGAATGCTTTAGAGAGGGTGAACTAGATGGCCCAATACGGTAGAGGAGATAGTATTCCTACAGATGGTAGTATATAAACAACTTCAAAGAAATACGCCTGCATCTGATAAATGCGGTAACGGCAACGTCTCCAACTTTGCTTACATGCAAATACTTACTGTGTGATGTAGCCAGTTACAGCTGTAGTCCTGGCCTCCCTACCAGGAAGTTGTGAAGCTGGAGGTTAGGGCAGCTGAAGCAGCCAAGGGCACAAGGTGAAAATCCTAGATTTAAAGTATAAGCACGTGCAGGAGAGGGGAGGGAGACATGCTTTCATCCACAAAGCTGACAGCGATTGCTACAACAGACAGTATTTACTACCTGCCTGAGCACTGCTAGGGATTTACATGGAATTCCCAGAATTAGGAATTCCTGAGCTAATGAAACCATAAAAATTAAGACAAAATGCTAGCGACAAATAAAGAAATTATATAGTGCAAAGTATCTTACAACAGTTCACTCACTTTTAACTTTTGTGTCAGGAGAGGGTTTCTTAAGCTGTACTGTGGACTCTGGTTCAGTTTTTTTCATCTGAATTGGATATCCACTTTTCTCCAACCAAGCCTTCAAGTTTTCAATGTACTCTCTTCCGAACAACGTTGAATCATCGAAGTTCGGGAACAGTGTTGGTGCTGGAGCCATCTCCTGGAGCCCTACGGCTTCAAGTATTTTCTCTTGCCTAAAAACAGATGCTAGCGCGAAGGTCTGACCCAGAAGCGCTAAAGACTTACGACAAAGAGAAACAGTGGTCTCAAAAGCACTTGCCATTTCTCTTGGATTACCAAACCCGCTCGTCTTTATGCTTAATTCGTAAGCATTGCAGGCCATAAGCAGCGGTGTAACACCTTTTAGGAGGCGGTCTTGTAGCCTCATTATGTATTTATCAAAAGGTTTTATTATTTCAAAGAAGCAGTTCTTTGTTTTCACAGCACCCTTGTCCAATAGCATATTTAAAAACTCATTGTCCACTTTGGGAGTTTTCAGAGCAGCGTGTTGTAAACTCTTGATAGTAAAGAAACAATAATCTCTGTGTTCTGGCTTTAAGGAGCATTTGAATGAAGCAAGCATTTTTGCACAGGTTTCTGTCTCTAGCTCAAAGAGAGCTCCAAAGAGCCGGGAAAATTCTGCATCATTTTTTATTGCATGAAACCCAGCCCATTTTATAATTTCTATTCCAAATGTTGAAAAAATGTCCGATTTGTCCACAAGGTCAAAATTGAGATTTCTGAAAACATGCGCAGGCTTTGGGAGCCTGAGAATAGGTCTCTGGGTTGTTATAGTTGGCCTCTGATTAGGTCGTGGAGGCAACTTTGGATTAGGGCGCTGGATGGTCACCGGCCTCTGGTTAGGTCGTTCAGCAGTTTCTGGCATTTGATCAGGCTGCATATTTGGCTTCTGATCAGGGCCCGGTTGCAGCTTTTCAGTGTTCCATTTCTTTAAGGGAGTTTTGATATCTCCTTTGAATACTTTAGTTTTAACAGCGCCCCTTGTAATACGCTTTCCTCGCAGAGCTCTTCCCCTGCCAATATTGCCCCTCCGTATTGGAGGTCGGAACTCGCTGTCAGATTGAATTCCAAAGTCCACATCATACTCCTGATTTTCCATGTTGCCATATTCATCTTCCATGAGTCCTGGAGATCTAAAATCACCTAAAATATCCGAAGAACTAAAGTCAGTTTCGTGTGGTCCGGTGGATTCCCAAGAGTCAGGAGGGCCGTAGTCCTGGTCGTGAGAAGCCAGGCCCCCATACTCCCGCTCATGGGAAGTTGGGCGTCCGTACTCCCGATTGTGAGATGCTGGGCGCCCATACTCCCGGTCATGCGAAGCTGGACGCCCATACTCCCGATCGTGCGAAGCTGGACGCCCATACTCCCGGTCACGAGATGCCGGGCGGCCAAATTCCCGGTCACGAGACGCCGGGCGGCCATACTGTTCATGGTAATAGTTATCTTTCCTTATGAGAGGACTAGTAGATCTATAAGAAGGTCCCGGATAGTCATCTCTAGGGTCTTCACTCCACTCATCATGTGGATGGTGCTGGGCATTGTCATGAGTATACCTTCCATCATCATGAAAACTATCTTCGTATCTTGGTCTTGGGACTGGCCTTGAATGAGCTGTAAGGATAAAACCACAAATACACCAATGCACCGCAAGTAGTATTAAGAAAAAAATTTAATAAACACATTTAGACACTTACAAGAGTCAACTTCTGAAGAACAGTACACAAATCTAACTTTAGGATATTCCCATTTGCTTTCTTACATACATCGAGTAACTCATAATAAGCAAAAAGCAACAAATGATTAACAATGCCTAAACACGCACGACAAAACAATTTATTAAAAATTCTACTCTCACTAAAGCTGAGACGCAAGTTCTGCTATAAACCCTATTTTCTACTTGCTCACAACTTTCTCGGTCTAGGAAGATGGCAATGTTGTGCTTATAATGCTTTTACTCAGATTTCTCAGATGTAAAAATATCAAAAGCATGCACTTTCTGTTTCCACACTGAATGTTGGAATTCCACAGTTGAACAGAAGATCATATTTTCTACAAACTCATACACAATTATCTAAGATAACATTAAAGCCAGAAATATTAGAATTCCCTGCAAAGTATCCAAGAATCCCTATCCCCTAATTCCAGTAGTTAAATTCAGAAAGTAAAGAATACTTGAACAAATTAAGTATTTAAAATAAATGATTTCTTTGGCGCTTATACAACTTTAAGAAAACAGAAGAGATCTCATTTTAAAACTCTCAAGTTCCTATGAATGTAATCCAAGTTATTTTTCTAGACATTTAAAATATCAAATTTAGAAGATAAAAGAATTTGCAGATCATGTTTTGTATACATTCACTAGATTAATGTCCCGCTTTTATCTTTTTCTCCAAAAATAGCATGAAATACGAGGACCCAAAGGCTTCAAATGCACTCCTACATTTATTTAACTTATCAGACATCAAGAGAATTCCATCCTGCAGCGATGTCTCCGGAGACCTCCCTGAAATTGGACCCACTCTCTGATGCAGCCTGAACAGAATTCCTTTGTTTGAAATTCAATTTTTTGCCTGGAATTTGCATTCCACATTGAAATAGCATCAGTCATACCAAGCTATTAACCTCTGAAATAAAAATGGATGTGGAAAAGCACCAGCACAAGTCCACGTTTCAGGCAAATACACATAAACGGAAGGCAAGAAATCTAACATAGCTGTTACCGGAATAGCTGGTATGATCCACGGCACGTCACGCCCGGGTTTCATTACCTTTAAAATGATGGATTGTGTCCTCTATAGTATCACTTCGGTCCATGCGATACCTTTTAACTTTGTCCTGCACCACAGCATCAAACGTCTCCCGTGTGATCCGCCGAGAGGCCATTTTTATCCTGTAGCAAAACAGCACAATGTCGTCCCTGACCGGGGCACGGACGCCGGGGAAGGTCCCCCCGCTGCCGAGCCGCTAAC
>NW_008825502.1:246247-253531 GCF_000699105.1 Pygoscelis adeliae
TGCTGTCGGTGTCGGGGCGGGCCGCCCGCCGTGCCCCTCCGGCAGGCGAGGTGTGGTGAGAGCCGTGTCACGGTAACACACCCATCCACAGCAGAGCAGCAGCGGCATCCCAATCCAAATCCCGGGCCTCTGAAATTCCTCCTTATTTCTTTTAATTGGTATATTTCTGCCCGTTAAAAAAAAAAAAAAAACCATCCTTTTGACTATATAAATTTGGTTTCAAGTTCTGTGCTTTTGTTTTGGAAAAGAGCAAGTCACTTCCTTTGTTCCTGATTATCCTTAGAAGGTTTTGCACCAAAACTAATTATGGACTATCTTAATGACAGGACGAGGAAGCAGTTTACCCCATTCAAGTAAAATGGGATCGAAACAGATTGCACAGGAAACGTTTGATGATGCAGTGCAAGAAAACATTACAGAATTTGAAATGGATCCGGAAGAGGCTGTGAGAGAAGCTGTGCAGCAGTTTGAGTCCCAAGGTATTGTAGATTCATCTACTTTTGCAGTTCAGGTTATTGCAGACTGAGGTTTTACATATCTCAAAACTTAAGAGAACCTGCGCGCAAAGATTGATCATCCAGCATTGAAAAGAAGCCTTTGTGAAGTGGAACATAGATACTATTAACGCTAACCTAGTTTCACGAAGTAATTATGACTGAAAAACTGCGTTAGGTGAAACTGCAGGGTGCAATTTGGTGAATGGAATTAAACTCTTTTTTTTCCCAATTGGCATTTAGCTAGAATTGATGCTTTGTTCCAGGACATATTTGACCATTATAGTTAGCCAGAACTTTGGCAGCCTTTCAGCATCTTTGTGCATTGATCTATGCTTTACAATAAGTTTTTCTTTGTTCGCTGTGGTTGACTTGACAAATTTTACCCGAGCTCCTGCCACTAATATTAATCTTGTTTTTGTTTTTCCTTTTAGGTGTTGACCTAAGCAATATTGTGAAAGCTGTGCGGCAGCCTGCCTCTGAAAATGGTCAAAAGCAAAAGCATGAAATTTTGCTGGTAGGAGCACAAATTTATGTTGTCTTCTAAGGATCAGCGTTATGTAATAGTTTAAGTAATAGACTAAGCATAATGAGACATACCTTCTACGTCTGCCTCTGTCCCATTTCTTTGTGAGCTCTTCAACAAGCAGTTAATCCCATCTATTCTGCAAACTAGGAATAATATAAAGGTTCAAAGAGCTAGCTTGCACTTTTCAGTGGAAGTATCTGTGTAAGTGCAAAATGCCAGTATCTCCTGCCTAGGAAATGCAGAGACTGCCCTCTC
The DNA here is from genome assembly GCF_000699105.1 of Pygoscelis adeliae. Classification (NCBI taxonomy): domain Eukaryota; kingdom Metazoa; phylum Chordata; class Aves; order Sphenisciformes; family Spheniscidae; genus Pygoscelis; species Pygoscelis adeliae. The sequence continues at coordinate 247,526 of NW_008825502.1, forward strand.
ATAACTTAGAAGCAGGTTCTGCTGTTGTCAGGTAAACTCGAACCACAGAAGAACTTCAATGAAAGAAATACAAGTAACCTAAGTGGTAGCTGTTACCTAGCCCTTCTGAAGGTAGATGAAAAGATTGAATACAGTCCCTCACCAGCAAGAATATAAAAATAGTCGTGCGCACCTCTGACCCCTGTGAAATGTGCTGGTTGGACCCAGTTCACCTACTGCTGGTCGGACTGGCGTACAGAGATGGCGTGACGTTGATGGCAGAAGTACAAGTACGCCCCCATTCCTCCAAGGGTCCTGTGCATGAAGACAAAATGCTGCTCTTTGAGACAGCCGTTTCTTAGATATGTCAAACTAAGTTTAAATTTAAAAGAAGACTATTATTACAAACAAACAAATTTGACTGACTGTAAGGAACTGTTCTTGTTCCTTCACAGTTCAGATCGAAAAGTAACTCTTGTTCTCTTCTTTAGACTTTAGATTCCCTTGGGAGAGCCGTTGCTGACTCTGATCTTGCTGAGATGGCCGAGCAGCTAGTGGTCTTTACTGATCAGTGCAAAGAACAGCTGGCTTTCCGCTACCTGGCTGGGCAGAATGGTGCCTATTCTGTGGTATTCTCTGCCTGCCAGCTGGCTTCAGGAGACAGAAATTTAATGCTGAAAGCCTTTTATACTCTGTCTGCCATCTTGGATGGGCAGCCAGACCTACTTGAGTCCGCTGGCCAGGATCTACTGCTACAAACTCTGAAAGAATATAGGGAGGATGCGGAAATGACGCTGGCTGGGATCCGATGCATTCGGCATGCCTGTCTGAAACACGAGCAGAACCGCCAGGACTTTGTGAAAGGTGGGGTTCTCCCACTTCTGACTGGAGCTATAGTCCAGCACGGAGAGAGTGCCGATGTCGTCCGAATGGCCTCCTCAGCGCTCAGGATCATGACGTTTGATGATGACATCCGCGTGCCCTTTGGTCATGCTCATGATCATGCCAAAATGATTGTGCTGGAAAATGATGGGTTAAGAGTCCTCATTGAAGCTGCAAAAGGTAAAATGAACCCCGTGACTGTTGATCCCAATTTTGAATCATCTGTGCTTTCTTATCTCAAAACTGTGCTTTGTTGTAACTTGAAGCTCCCCAGAGATGATGCAGAAATTTGCCACTAAAACGATGTTTGATTCTTTTGACGAAATGTCCCCCAAAAGAGAACAATAATACGACTGCTCCAGAGGCTATCAGCAGCACCAAGGTGACAGTTATCAGAGCTATTTGTCAGTCTATCTAAGAAGTATTTTACAGCCCAGTGCAGGTTTACAGGCGCGTTATCCCTGCTGAGGTGCTGCATTCTTGCCAAGGAAAGATACCCTGTCTCAGCCTAGATACAGCGTGAACAGGATGTCATCTGTGCTTATGTGTTTTAATACATAAAGGGAAATTCACTGTTCCCTGTTTGTTGTGTTTTTTTTTTCAATGAAGCAAAGTAAACCACCTTGATTCTGCAGCACCCCTCCTTCCTCGTAGTTACTCCATTCATCATCTCTCCTCTGCAGCATTCACAGATAACTCCAGTGTTCTCAGTGAACTGTGTGCCACCCTTTCTCGCCTCTCTGTCAGGAATGAATTCTGTCAAGAAATTGTGGACCTCGGCGGCTTAAATTTTATGGTGGCTCTCCTGGCTGACTGCATCGACCATCCGGTGAGCGATATAAAGGGTACTTGGGAATGGAGGTAATGCAGCAGGGCGTGCTTTTCGGTTTAAAGTCCTGGCTGTGAATGGGCCTTAGACTCTGCATTATTTTAGGTGCAGTTAAGGGTTGAAACCCAACCATTGATCTCTATTTATGGCCTTATACACAGAACTAGGTTACATGTGCTTTGTAACCTAGAATGTAGTAATTCTGAGCCCCGTGCTCATAGTTACTTCCTCTGTCCTCCACAAGCAGAACTCAGCTTGCTCCTGGAAAAGCTGAGCTTCTGGTTTTCCACCATTCTAGCTAGAAGAAATTCAAGAGGATTTAGATGCTTGGGTCCCAGAGGCTTGGTGTTTGATTCTTTAAGCTTCTCTGAAAACCTGTGCCAAACTAACAAGGTTCCTTATTACTCTGTCTAGCAAGAAAATGTGTCTGAGATGTGAGTGACTGAGAAGAGTGTTGCTGTTCATAACTGGGAATTACAGCTGTTTGGATGGAGTTGCTGGGGGACGTGCTGGTTGGCTTTCAAAAGTCTGTAAAACTCTCTCTGCAGCTTTCTAAGCTGTTTTTTCTTGATGAATGCAGGACGTGGTGAAGCAGGTGCTGAGCGCCATCCGAGCGGTTGCGGGTAATGACGACGTGAAAGATGCCATCGTTAATGCTGGGGGAACGGACCTCATTGTGCTCGCTATAAGCCATCACCTTGCCAACCCTCAGGTACGCACCGAAGTGGTTGATGAAGTCCCACCGGGGCTGGGAATGGAGATCAGGTTTGGGCTACATCATGTAGCTGTGTTACCTCGTCTCGCGTAGGGGAACAACGCACAGCGTTGCTCTGACTTGTGATAAACAGCTTATGCTGAGAGCAGATACATTCTAAGTACAGTTGTAAAATGATTGCAGCTGAGCAATGTATTAAACCTTTAACATCCCGTTGTTGTAGAGTGGTTAAGTGCGTGCTTTGGCAAATATTTGTGTAAATGTAAAGGTATGTCCACCTTATTATATTAGGATTTTTTCTTGTTCCTGAATCAGATGGATACTGGATATAGTTTTACACCTCTGAGGTGTAAAACTTGGTTTATGCCAGAGAAGCAGGATGTTTCAGTGGAAGAAACTTATAAAATTAAAAATAAATTTTAAAAATCGTCAAAAAAGAGAACAAACTCCAAACACTTTTTTCCTTAAAGCAACATTTTCAGCCCGTGAGTGTCTCTTGCCCTTTGTCTTGCAGATCTGTGAGCAGGGTTGTGCAGCCTTGTGCGTGTTGGCTTTGCGCAAACCTGAGAACTGTAATGTCATCATGGAAGGCGGAGGGGCATTGGCAGCTCTTCAGGCTATGAAAGCACACCCACGAGAAGTGGCCGTACAGGTATTTGCCTCAGAGCACTTGATTATTTATTCAGGATTGGTGTTGCCTGTGTTCACTGCATCATTGGGATTTTGTCCTTTTCTTGGCAAATACCAAAAGGTTCTGAGTATGTTGGGAATGCAGCATCTAAATGCAGGACTCCCGACATCTGTCACCCTGATGTGATCGGAGCAGAAGTTACTTTGGGTTTCAAATCCACCTGAATTCAGGTTCAAGCGATTGTGGAATGCCATGCTTCTCTTCCAGGCATTACTTCTCCTCCTCCTCGAAAGAGCAGGATGAGGATAGGCTCCTTCAGACCCAGCCTGTGCTACGATGTTATCTGTCCTATAGGAGACGTTGCCATCTGTTCTCCAGAGTTGAATAAAACACCTACATGGCAAGAAGTTAGCCTCTGGTTTCTCATGCAAGTCTCAGTAGGTCCTGTGTCCACTTTTGTGCTCTCCAGAGTGTTAAAATACCATAGAATATATTTAGTAGTTTAAGCTAACTGCCAGGGAAGGTGCCTGGAAGAGCATACAAGGCGGTAGAAAAGTGGGCCTGCTGTAACTGGAGAAGTCTGTCTTAGCATTATTTAAAGAAGTACTCGGTATTGCCTGGCTGGTGTTTGAGATTTGCTGCTGTTCTGACAGAAGCAGAAGGTTTTGTTGTATAAACTTCAATGAGAAATAGCAGCCGTGCTTTTGTCCGTGGATTTTATTCTTCCAGGAAATAGTTTGTTGCTGTCTACAGCATCTCACGTTTGGTTGCCCAGAAAAGATTCTTTAGTCGGAGCCACGTCTTCTTTGTGTGTGCCGGCATCCTACGTGGATGGTATTCCCTACCATCCATTAGCAAAGATGCTAATATCTCTCGTTTACTTCTCTCCTCAGAAACAGGCTTGCATGCTGATCCGCAACCTGGTTTCCCGGAGCCGGGACTTTTCTCAGCCCATCTTAGAGATGGGAGCTGAGAACCTAATAACAGAAGCTCGCGCAACACACAAGGACTGCGATGACGTGGCCAAAGCTGCACTGAGGGATCTTGGCTGCAAAGTGGAGCTCCGAGAGCTGTGGACAGGTCAGAAGGGAAGCCTAGCTCAGTGAATCATCGCTCCACTGAGCAGTGGAGCTTCAAGACGTCTATGTACGTGAAGTCTAAGGGGGGAAACAAAGTGGCATGGATTAATTTGCAGTTACATTTGAACTGGAATGTCTGAAGCAAATGCCTGGCTTGTGAGGCTGTGGTGAACTTTTTATTGGGAGCTACAGCTGAAATGGCTTTATGCATTCACAGGCTGCAAATCAACTTTGTGTTGTAATCATTCCCCGAATCATCTAATGCCTGAAGATGATCTGCTCCCCGCTGTTATTATGTATGTTACTTGTGTACAGAACAGGGCCGCTCCCACGCGCTCTGTTCTATACAGTAAGAGCAACAGTGGATCTTTTCTGGTAGGAGTTTGGTACATTCCGTGGCAGCTGGTTCTGATTTGTTCCTCCGCGCTCTGCTGATGGAGGCTGGCAGCCTGATCTGGTAATGGGATGGCTGAGGAGGAAATCCCATCATTTGTGAATGTGTTCTGTCCTGTTGTACTGTTCTACTAACTGTTATTTTACTGCTGACCATATTCTGTGTTGCTGCTTTGTTTTGGATTTTCAGCCAACATAACATTTTAAACAAAAGCAAAGTAAGGATTTGGGGTAGTATGGCCCAAAGCAACAGACTTTATGATGTTGCCATTTGCGTCCAGGAGGAAAGTTCATGTTCTCTTTCAGTGAGATGAGCACGTTGGGGACTGGTAGCGAGGATGGTAGTTTCAAAGCAGGGACAAACTGGCAGCGGCACCACACAGCGGGAAGCCAGCACTGGGGAGCCCGGGATTTGCTTATATCTTGGCAGGGCGGCGCTTCCCTGAATCCAAGAGTGATTGATTGCTCACAATTAGAGCGGTGAGTGCTCTAATTGTAATGAAGAGGCCGTGCGCCTCGTGGACTGAAGACAACTGTGGACTTGGGGGGCAAAACAGGAGAGGTGAAACATCCGGAAAGGCTTTGAAGTCTCAGCTAAAGGCTTCTGTGTGCCCCCAGCCACGTGGTTCCTATTTCTCGCTGGGCTGTGTTGTTACCAGCTCTGCTCTGGGCGCTGAACCTTTCCCCTGCGCTGCTGCTGATGTTGTACTTGAGTGGATGTTTTCTAACGTGGTACTCTCTGTGGAAATGTTGACCTTATAAAACGTAAAAATGTACAAGGGTGGTTGGCTCTTTATGGAGCCTTTCTGAGACGGGAAAAGAAAGGTGGTGGAAATGCCTTGCTGATGAGTTTGTAAGTAAAGCCTCCTGCAGCCCTGCGCTATCTGCCAGCAGATAGCGAAGGTCATTGTGTTCTTCAAAGGCTTCTAGCCCCCGCGTGAGTGTTTGTATGAGGAGAGGCTGCCTGCGTCTCCTCTCCTCCTGCTGTGTAAACAGCTCGGTGTGTTTGTGCACTGCTCTGACCTAGCCAAGATCCTCCAGTGAAGGTGCCTCGCTCCTTTGTGCCAGAGCGGGCAAGCAGAGCTGATGAAGAAACCCCGAGGTCCCAAGTCCTGTGGGTGCCCTGTGTTGGAGAGAGCCTGACTGCTCTGGGGAGCGTGTTGGGTGCAGCCTAGCGCTCTCGGGCTTTGCCTCGCTGGCGGGTCTGGGGTGGGTGAGGAGCAGCACCAAAGCTTAATGTGGTGCTGCGAGAGAATCAAACATGGGATTTCCCCCACGGTGGCAGGAAAGCTGGGATTTGTTTTCCTTCCGCTTTAAACAAGCGTTGGTGTAAAGCTGAGCTGCTTCTAGCTACGGTCTCTCGGTTTTAACTCCTGCCTGGGCCATGGGGAACGGACAGATCCGGGGTGAAGGGGCTGTCGGGCAAAGCCCTGGCCGGGAGGCAGCTGCAGGCCAGGCGTGGCACGCTGCCCCTGCAGGACCCACCAGCCGGGCGCTG
>NW_008825502.1:254611-255744 GCF_000699105.1 Pygoscelis adeliae
GGTGCGAGGCGGGGGTCTGTGTCAAGGGCGTCGGGCTCCTCTTCCCTTCAAAGTCTTTTGATCACAGCAGGGCTCAGACGAGCGTGTGTCTCCAGACGTGCGCTTAGGTGCGGGATGTGATTTTTTTTTTGTTTGTTTAGTTTTTTAAGTTGATGTGAACCTGAGAATAAGGCAAGCTTGTGTTTCTCTGCTGAGGGGTAGAAACCAGAGGGTGTGGAAGACGTTAAATGCAGATCTCTCGATGTCTTCTGCTTCTAGCCTACTTCAGCATAAGCAAAAAGTTGCAGAGCAGGGGTCACTTTCCTGCTTCGCCTTCAAATGTGGACACAGGGGAAGCGTCTCGGATTGGGTTTAAATTGTAACATAAAAAGACACGCGGAAAATGCTGGAAATGATTGTGCAGGGTTAACAAACGCTGTTCCACCTTCTCTGCTGCATGCAAACGTGTAACTGGCTGTACTGCAGGCGTAGCAGTTGGTGCTGCAGTTGCTTTGTTGACCTTAAACCTGCACTGCCCTGAAGTTTGGAGGAGTTGAAGATGTGTTTGTGTTTGTGGACTGTGTTTTTCCTGTTGGCTGTTAATTTAGCAAACTGCGTAGAGTGGGTTTGGAGTCTGCTGTCGCTTGACTTTTTTGTGTTGAGTTCTTACGCTCCATGGTCCCATTAACTGCAAAGCTTTTTCTGGAGGTTGCGTGCTCCTCCGATGTTTTTCTGTGGTTTGATGAATTTAGACTGTTTTGAAAACATTCTGGTTTTTAAATGACTCTAGTTTGGGAGAAGGGTGTCTGTGTGTAAAGGAACAGAAGAGATGTCTGTGGGTGTTGGAAAACAGCTGAGGGAAGAGAGACTGTGTAATAAGGGGTACCGGAGGGTTGGTATAATCATACCAACAACCTGTGGGTGAATGTATTTAAAAATAATCCTGTGATTGGACGTTTAAAACACCAGGGCTGGGTTCTAGGTAACTCTGAGCATCTTTACATCCTTCTAGAGCTGTGGATGCTCAATGCTTATTTTTCTTTCCCCTAGCAAGTCAAAATCATTGTTTAGGACCTCTGAATGTTGGTCTTGAGGAGAGCTGCTGCGGAGGGGGGGACAGGGACTGTCCTTGGTGTTGGCTTTCAGCGGGAACT
>NW_008825502.1:255762-257067 GCF_000699105.1 Pygoscelis adeliae
CGGGCAGGGGAATTTTAGCTCTTGATAGCGCAGCAGTATGAGTCAGGAGCTGCAATAATTTCTTTTTGCTTGACCTGCGACTCTAGCTAGTACACTGACTTAGGCAGTCCCTACTGCGAGCGCATGTTTCAGGCATATCTGGTGTGTTAAACTTTGCTTCACGAGGTTACATAAAACATAAGGTGAGCAGCCTCAAATGTGCGGTTACTTGGTGAAGCAGATGGGCTTGGTACAGGTCAGACAGGTTTGCTGTTAGAAAAAAAGCTCAGGAACCAGGAATAATTTTCTTCTAGTAACTTTGCTGCTAACTGTAGGAAGATGCATTCAGGTTTGTACCTTCCTTATGTGAAACTGATACCAGCATTTCACGCTGCGGTGCTGTTCTCTGTTTTCCAGGTGACATGTAAGTATTCCTGGTAGCTGTCTTACAAAGGGAGATTACTTTTTGTGTTGTATGGAAAGGTGAACTGAAATGCAGACAGCTTGCTCCAGGTCACAAAATAAATGAGTGTTGGAGGAGTTCTTTGCTCTCTAGTTGAGCTTTAAATCCGCTGTTCCTTGCTGAGGTGCAGTTAACGATGAAGGTGTGTCTGCGTCACGTGTTAGTGCTGCTAGGCCCAAGTTACCATAAGGTAATTAAACTTAATTGAAATCTGCAGTGCTTTGGCTAAGCAGAGCTGATGCTTAATTTTTGTACGGTTTAGAGTGAGTACAACGGACGGTGGGGTGGGTAACTCGCGGTCTAGCATGACTCCGTACAGTCAATGTGGAAAGCATTGCCGTTAGGAAATGACACCTGTTTGGCACACTTGTGGGTCGTTCTGCTTAATGGTAGAAGATTTTAGTTCTTTATTTTCTTTTTTTTTCATAGGCAATTTGAACTGCTGGGGTTTTAGAGCAGAGATTGTAATTATCCGTTATTGTGTTGAAATAGTTCCTGGCAAAGATTGCTCATGTATTGACTTGGGGGTTGCTTGTATTCCAGATAATCTCAGTTTGAATTCAGAAGTTTCATCTGTGCTGGGGTCTGTCACTTTGGGACCTTGTGTGTGCCAGTGGTGACATTCGGGTGTATATATCTAGGCCCCACTGATGGGAAAGCCGGTATTCGCATGGGCCTGCAGGAGGCCTGCTGACCGAGAGGTCATCTATAATATTTTATTGTCATTTCTTTGTGACGTTACCTTTGAGAGATAATTCTTGAGAGGAGTATTCAAGCCGGGAGGATGCTTCGGGTTTTGTGTGTGCGGCTGTTTGTTTGTTTGCTTTTTTTCCTGCCTTCTGTTCCTGAAGGAAGGTGATGGC
>NW_008825502.1:257097-280023 GCF_000699105.1 Pygoscelis adeliae
GAGCCCCTGTGATTCAGTCCCCTTGTTTAAGCGCTCCATTCTCCCTCAGATAAAGCTGTTATCTGTCTTGCAGATAAGAACTGGTCTTCAGTTTTTGGCTGTGGAAAGCATAGTTGAGGTGTTCCCAGCAACAGTCTTTTAGCGACTGAAGAATGAAGCACTGTTCTTTCTTGCCAAGATTTTCTCAGATCTGTGGCTCATGCCTTCCTTCCAAGCTTAGTTCAAAATGCGTCTCCTGGACTCCTCTGAATAATACAGCTGGCTTTGGTAGCAGAGGTTTAGATTTAACCATTTCTCAGTGTTCGGTAACTGGCTTAATTCAAGTCAGATAATCTAAAACCACGCAAAGAAGTTGTATCTTTATCCTCAGTTTTATTGGCAGACTTGAGTTATATCTGGCTGAGGGAGGCAGGAGAGGAGCATTTATTTTGTACTTTGGAGCTAAGAAAGCATGTAAAAAAATTTAAACTCTTCTAGATACTGTAATTTAGTGAGTCTTTTAGTCAATGATTCTTTAAAATCATGCTAACAGTTTCTGTACAGACCTTTAAAGGAAGAAGTGTCAATGGACTATTCATAGCTAATGTTTTGGGATCAGATTTGTATGCAACTAGAAGATGAATGTGGCTGAAGAGAGTTGAGTCTGCAGGGCATATCTGTTTTTGATTTTTAATGGCTTAATCAAACTGGAAGGCAAAGACGGACCTCAAGGGGCCGTCTAGTTATAGTTCATCCCCCTGTTCTGAGCGTTTCAGCCCTTTTTTCTGTGATTTTTCTGTGATGCTTTTGCTCCAAGGGTGAATTTAAGGCTGCAGTAATCTCAGCTTTTACCACATCTCTTTCTCTGTCAGGCTCAATTGCTCAGTTTAGCAATAACAATTGAAGGAAACCTAATTGAGCAACTTCCCTGGGTACTGCTTAACTTCAGCCTGCCTGGGAAAATGTGTGAAAATTTCTGCAGGAACTCACTTGGTTTTCTTTTTTCCTAATTTAATTATACGCTTTCATTAGTGATGTTAATGACATAATCACAAAAAAAAAGAAGAATTAGGAACTGGATGGCTGTTGAGTAATAAGGGGAGCTGGCATATCTGAATGGAGTTATACAAGTGACTTTACCTGAATGAAATTGAAATTCTGCCCCAGAGGTGAACTGTGACCTCACCCAAGTCTGTGTAGCAGTAATGTCTGCGAGCTGTAAGTGTGGTAGGTGCTGTATGTGACTCCCAGTTATTGAATAAAAAAGTGTTCAAGCTGTACGCACCTTGTTTTGTTTCCTCAGAAGCGGTTATCCATCCTTGGTTTTGCTAATGATTAGAGAGAAGTGGATAGCAGGACTGAGTTTCTTCTGCCTATCTTACGAATGCAGTGCATTTTGTGGGCATCAAGTCAGCAGCTCTCGCCTGCTGAAACTATGTGGTTTTGCCATTACCTGTCTGTCAGGACACTCCCGTGTCCAGGGCTCTAAGCTACTTTTATAATTACTACTGGGGTTGTTTGAGGAAAAAGCAAATGTTTCTTAGCAAATAGCTGCCGTAGGATTCAGAGAGCTGATGGTGCTGTTTGCTTTGCAGTGTATCTGCTGTTCTTGCTGGATAGGCGACATTCTTTCAGAAATCTTAGTGTTTTGAGACAGGTCTAAATTCCACTGGAGTACATCAGATGAACTTGTTTTTCGGTAATGACACATTGCAAGCCAGTCTCTGGGCTGGATGCCCGGGCTTCTCCTGTTTTCTGACTGTGTAGTAAATGTGAAAACTGTAATGACTAGGTCTGCTTTTGTAGTTAAGGTCTTTTTCTATTAACAGGTAGTTTTGGGTCTGCCCGGGTGTTGGCAGAATGGGAGTGGTTAGGATGTTGGTGAAGCTTGGGGAGGATGGGCAGTGTGATTTCTGCCTCCGTCAGCTGCGAGTTTTGTGCAAAACCTGGGTCGTCTTCCCTCCTTCCTGCTGCTGCTAGAAGTTGGTGGTGTTGATCCGCACAGGAAAGCGTGTGCGTAGCTGGCAAAATACACACCTTGTTTTTGCTAACGATTAGAGAGAAGTGGATAGCAGGACTGAGTTTCTTCTGCCTATCTTACGAATGCAGTGCATTTTGTGGGCATCAAGTCAGCAGCTCTCGCCTGCTGAAACTATGTGGTTTTGCCATTACCTGTCTGTCAGGACACTCCCGTGTCCAGGGCTCTAAGCTACTTTTATAATTACTACTGGGGTTGTTTGAGGAAAAAGCAAATGTTTCTTAGCAAATAGCTGCCGTAGGATTCAGAGAGCTGATGGTGCTGTTTGCTTTGCAGTGTATCTGCTGTTCTTGCTGGATAGGCGACATTCTTTCAGAAATCTTAGTGTTTTGAGACAGGTCTAAATTCCACTGGAGTACATCAGATGAACTTGTTTTTCGGTAATGACACATTGCAAGCCAGTCTCTGGGCTGGATGCCCGGGCTTCTCCTGTTTTCTGACTGTGTAGTAATGTGAAAACTGTAATGACTAGGTCTGCTTTTGTAGTTAAGGTCTTTTTCTATTAACAGGTAGTTTTGGGTCTGCCCGGGTGTTGGCAGAATGGGAGTGGTTAGGATGTTGGTGAAGCTTGGGGAGGATGGGCAGTGTGATTTCTGCCTCCGTCAGCTGCGAGTTTTGTGCAAAACCTGGGTCGTCTTCCCTCCTTCCTGCTGCTGCTAGAAGTTGGTGGTGTTGATCCGCACAGGAAAGCGTGTGCGTAGCTGGCAAAATACACAAAGGAGGCATTTCAGGCAGGTCGTGCCGTAATGATGTGAAGTCAAACTTTTAAAGAAGGCTTAATTTTGAAATACGGAACTGTATAATAATCTGCAAGCCTTTACTTTAGCAATGTGATTTTAACTGTACATGCCCTAACTGGAGAATTTGTGCTTATTTCTTAGTTGTGATGCTGGTCTCTGAAACTCATTGGCTCTTCTGCTGAGGAACTAATTATCTTAAGACCGTGTAATTTAAAATACGTTCAAATGAAATAGCTGAAATACAGCATCGTGATTGGATTCACAAGTGGTTTGGACAGCTAGAGCTGTTTTTTTCTCTGAACCCCCACCCCCTTTTGGGCAATGAACTGGCACCTGCCTGTTAGACATTCTTCCTAGTAGGTTGCTTTTATCATCTGAATAACTTGATTCTGTCTCGCCTGTCCTTTTAATCAAAACCACCACCAAGAAATGCAGAATGTCTAACTTGTCAGAGAGTCAATTTGACAGCTTGATTGAACTTGCTCAGGTATTCATTAAGTGCCGCTAGAGAGAGCTGGGAGAATGGAACGGAAAGACTAACAATGCTGTAGTTCTTAATGTGCAGAGCATATTCTGTGCATCTCCTGGTATGCAGGGAATGAAACTTACTTTAGTGCACAGATGTTTCTGCAATTGCTGGAACACGGGCAGGATACCTGGAAAGAGTCCCAGGGCTCAGAGGATCATCACAAAGCAGACCATTGCAGCCGAGTTCGTCAGGTTGTCTAAGATGCCACTGCCAGAAACGAAGGGCCTGAGCTTCCCTGTTTCGCAACTTGGTAAATAAGCTTTAATCTGTGACTGTGAATTAGCATGGCTAAATTACAGGCAGTGTTTTCTGATGCAGTTGAAACTGGATGCCAGAGTAAGTGCTTTGTACTTTCAATAAACTATCATGAATTTTGTTGTAAAAGCACAGTGTACGTTACTCATTAAACCTCTTTATCTTTTGAACTCGCCTTAGCCAGCAATTTTGCTTTCTGATTATATATTCTCTTAGGGAAGTGGTTTGCTCTACAGCATGTAGTACTGAGGAGTCTGGATCCCGATGTGTGACAAGGACCCGTGTAGCTACAATATAAATAACACAGAAGTGTGTTATAAAAAAATAAATCTAATCCGCAGCTATTTTTTGCTTGTTTCCTGTGACTTTGTAAACATAAGTAATGACTGTGTACGGGGCTATACAAAATACAAGGATTTAAAAAATATCCAGCTGCTCCATGCTGGGTTTCAGTGGATTACTTAATGAGCGAGTCAGATTGCCATATATGCAAAATAATGTCTGGCTTCTAATGGCCAGGCACTACAAATTTGCACTGAAACTTTAAAGCAAAGCTTTGTTTCCTGTGGCTCCTGTGTGCATTATTGGTCATAACAGCCAGGATTCAGTTAATAACTCACTGATATCAGAGTCCAGCCCAACTCCAAAATAAAATAAAGCTGCATTGCTTTGCAGAGAGCAAATGTGAATAGAAGTAATAAATGCTGTTTTTACATTTAAGCCTCTGCGGCTTTGGGGCCTATATTTATGTAGAGCATGTGGGCAGTTTTAATATGTAAAATTGAGCGTATAGACAGGTGTTTGTAAGATCGGGGCATTGGGCACTAAAAATAAAAAAAGAACATCTCTGAATAGGATCAAAGAGAATATTGTTGAGTAAATGGATATCATCTTTATGCATGTGCATGTTCTAAAATAAGTCCAGGCTTAATAATGTCAGTTTGGTATTTAAAATTTCCTTTTAGTCATCTCTTTCTCAATCATCTTTCAAAATCGTGTTTTAAAATAAAGTTGCATATTGCATTTCTAAGCTCTTCAGCATGACTTCTACTTTTGTGGGCTTATTTTTGGTAGAGATGAATCCGATACTGTGACCTACATTTCTTTATTTGAGATAGCTAGGGATAGTATGTCTACCTGTGATTTCTTTCATGCTTTTGCTGAAAGGCATTGTTTTACAATACATTTCCCAGGAACGTGAGATGAGAAGGAAGGGAAGTAACTACAGAGAGTAATTAGAAATAATCAACAGTCTGTTCTTCAAAATAATTTAATGAAATGCTCTGCTCCATAGTGTTATGAATCATCTTTGATCTTGATCCTTACGGGAGTTTTTGTTCACATGGTCTGATGTGACCAAGCTTCCATGGTAGAACTTTCCAAGTGCAAACGTTGATGCTGTTTAGGTCGTGGTTTGGACTATCAGATGTTATCTTTCGTTAAAATTTTGAGTTATTACTCCCTGAGCAACATCCTGCGATCTCCTCTTTCCAAAAACACCCTCAGGAGTTGTAAACACATTGATGCGTGTCTTCCCAAAGCTCTAGCAAGTGATGTCTGGCATTAAAGATACCCAGGTGCGTTTGTCCTCCCTTGGACTGGGTGCACGGGTCATCCATAGCTTCATCATCACAAATTGGTCATGCGCGAATACAGACAAGGCTGATCTGTCTCTGACTTTGCGTTAATATCTCTGCCGCAACCAAGGGGTTTTGAAAGTGAAGTCTGGCACTAATTTGAGAGCGATGCGGGGGGAAAAAAAAAATAGGTCAGCAAGTATGAAAAGTGCTGACAAGCATATAATACCTAGAGATTGTTAAAAAGGAAAAAAAAATAGCCTTAAGACGGCCTTTGCAAGTAAGCAAGCTGTTGTGCCTGAGGTTTCCTAGGCATCAGAGCAGGGCAGAGGTGAAGTAACTTGCTGGAGGACACGTGAGAAGGCTGTGGCAGAACTGGGGAGCAATTTGGGAATTCAGATCTCCTAATACCACGTTCCTCGAAAGGAAGCTAACAAAATGGAAATGTGGCTGTTTGAGCAGGCTTGTTGCTTAGAAAACTGATCTTTGTAGTTGCACACCCCATTAGTGAATAGATTCAGAACTCGGAGAGGCCACCTTTCTGTGCTAACTCAAGTTTTTCAAACTTTAGCTCTTTCATTTCTGCATATTTAAGGGTGAAAAAATTGCATCATAAAAAGCAGAAATATTAGAAAGTTAGATGCTAAAGCGACAGCTTCTATTTAAAGCGTTATCTCTGCATTTATACTCTGCAGCTAAGGTTAAACTGACCTTGCCTTTCATGAGACAAGTGAGAGCATGTATCACAGCAAGAAACATCCGTGCAAACTGCACTGATTCACTAGCTACAAGCACGTGTGCGTTGCAACTGTGAAGAAAAGGGAGTTCTGAAATCACTGATGTGCTGCTTTCAGTCAAATTGCTAGCATCATCAAAATAGCCTTTATGGCATGTGTGAGGCATTGGATCTATCTGTTTCCTAAAATAACCTCCAATTGCTTACGGCAGGCTTTTGGGACTTACTGCTGTGACTATTTTTTCCATTTTCCAGGGCTGGGTTTTAAATTTCTATATGCCTTCTCCAATATCTAGATGCTCAGCAGTCAGACCGAGCAGCAACCAAAATCCTCACTGTAAGCGATGGAGGAGGACAGAGCAGGATCTGATTCTTCTCTCTAGAAATCATGGATATTTTTATGATGAAACTTGCAACTGAGTTCCTTGTGGGCTGAAAAGAGTGAATATGGTTGACAGAGTTTTTATGTAGCGCCAAAGTATCACACACACACACACACCCATACACTTGCACCTTAAAGGAAGGAAATGGCACTAGGATCCTGGAAATGCTCCTCAGCTGGGAGCTTGGGATGGGGGTTTTCCTACTGAAAATGGCCCCGGGAGTAGGTCGCTATTCCTTCCTGTACAATTATTTTTATTACCTGCATATTTCCTACTTTTGACACTAACTCTTGCTTTGTCCTTGTTTTCAATTTAGGAGCCGTAGCTCTTCTGCCCACTTGTAAGTGCAACTGGTATGGGTAATGGTGTGAAAGAAGGTCAAGTGGATTTCAAACAGCAGGATGTGGAGCCAGTTACATCAACCCATCTCCCATCAGAGGTAAGAGCAGGAGATTGTTGGGTATGTGCAACGGGTGTGAGAGAAGAGCTGTGTGGCTACTCTAGAAAGTAAGTAGCTCAATAGGATTTGAGCTGTGGAGTCCTGAAAGAGTTGCAGTGTATGTGCAAGCCACATAACATGTAACCTTTGCTTTCTCTGAGGACAGCCAAGCAGCTCCAGCCCTCTGGGAAGAGGCTGGGCATCGCTCACAGCTGATGGACAGGCAGGGCTGTGTTCCTTGTTCAAATTTATGTCTTGTTATGTCTTTAGTGGCAGAGCTGGGAAGAGAGCCACAAGTCTTGGTTTCCCCGCTCTTGCTGCTGTTACTAGACTCCTGCTAGAAATACTGGAAGAGATGCTGAACCTTGGTCTGATTTAGACCAAAACAGGCTGAAGTTCACACAGTGCTGCCTTTGCATGGCTACCCTTGCGTTTAGCCCCAGACAGGCAAAGATTGGAATGGAAAATTGAACTGAACCATGTATTTTGGTAATAAGCATCAACTTCTTAGCTGTGAAACATTCTGAAAAAAGAAAAATGTTAACTCTTCTTCATGAAAACACAAAGCATATCAAAAGTTAACATTCTTAAGCCTTGTCTTGACTTGTCTTTCAGTCCGTGACCTTCACGGTGTTAGATTTAAAGTAATTTACTTGCTTTCTGCCCCTGTGTTGTGAGAAGATAGCTGCTTTATAAATAGGAGCTGTGGCAGGAATGTCAGTAACAAAAACACTTCCATTCCATTTATCGTAGTAGGAAACCTGTCTTGTTTTATTCTTAGGATCTTGGGAACAATGTGGGAATAGGGCTTGTGTGTTACTGGAAGGGCAAGAAAGAAACTTACCTTCTGTACATGGCTAAATGATGAGGAGGTAGTGGCTTAGTTTTTAGAAATCTTAACAGAGAGAGAACAGTACATGCAAGCGGTGACAGACCTTGGAACTTTGCATCTTGGCAGACAAGTCTAATCTTTGTTCTTCGTGATCTGACCAGGAATTTACTGTGCTTGAAATTTTGAAGAGAATTTTGATCCAAGTCCTTGAGAGGGGGTAAATGCTGCAGCAAAGGTAAAATATTACAACTTTTGCTTAGGACTGACTGTGTCAGACTGAGCAGTGCTTTGTTCCAGGGTAACCAGGAGAAAAAGAAAGTACTCAACTCCCTGATGTCTGGTGCATTGGCTGGTGCTGTTGCTAAAACTGCAGTGGCTCCACTGGATAGGACAAAAATCATGTTTCAAGGTGAGTCCTGTTGGCTTTTGCAAAATGCTCGTACTTTATTGTTAGCAGAATCCAAACCAGCTTCTCTGATCTGCTCAGCCAAGCCTGTTCTCCAGTGCTTTGTCCTCCTTCAGTCTGCAGAGACCTGGCAGGATGCAGACAGAATAGCGACATTACCACAGTGAATCGAGTCTAAAAACCTATTGTCTGATTCTTGGTAGGATTACTGCAGGTGTCAATCAGCTGTGCATCTGGCCCGTACTATTGGATCCAAGTCTCATGGTAGTCAGCAAGAGTTTTGCTATTTCAGTGTAACGCAGATGCACGTATTGCTGGTCAGAGGTGATGCCTGTGGCTCGTGAACGTTGGCTGGCCACGTGTGTTCTGTGACATAAGGGAAAGTTTTGGAGTGCAGAGTAAATAGACACTGTAAATGTAAAGGCAGCATTTGAGGGGATGATTGGTAACACTCCGGGTTTCTGTGTCTGTTCAGTTTGGAGAAATAAGGTGGGGAGGGGAAAGGAGCAATCTAAGGATGTGTGGTGACACTGGAGGGAGGTAATTGAGCTGTTTGAGTTTCTTGCTTAAAGGCTGGATGCCAGGCTGTGCCTGCTCAAATGTATGCAGTCTTTTCTGCTGCGAGTTGCATCGTATTGCAGCCAAATTGTTTTGGTTAGATTTGAAGTTAATGATGAAAAGTAGTGCAGGAGGCATTGAAGCTGGCATACCTATCTCTGTATTACAAAGCCCTTTTTGGAACCTGTAGTGTGTAACTGAAAATGAAATTAATCTAATTGGAACAGAAAACTCTCACATGTTTAGCGGGATTTGGGATTCAGCCCCATCATAGGCTCTGTTCCGTTCCCCTGTTTCAGTGCAGGAACTGTCAGCTACACTGATTGTCCCGAAGGGAAGGGTGCAGACAGTTAATACAGTAGACATTTGGTGAGGCCAAGAATTTTAAATCTGGTTGACATCCCAGATGAAATGAATTGGGTAGGTTTAATCTAATCCCTGGATGCGATTTAATTTTGAATTGACTTTCATTTGACATGATTTTCATTCTCAGCATAGCGGGGGCTGAGGTCTGGAATAGCGGGGATATAGATCAGGGAGTTCAAGCCGTAGAGAGCTAAAGCCTGGGCTGGCTGCAGGCTGGGATTGCATCTGTGACCAGATGCTCGTGCAGCAACGAGTACGCGCTGTGCTTTCTCACCAGAACAAACACTGTAGTTCATCTAAGGTTGGAAATGTCAGGATCAGAGGTGAGATGGAAACTGCAGAACTGGGGTGAGTCAACAGCTGTCTGTATAAATCACCGTTAATTTGTACAGGCCTACATTTATAAAAAGACCTGTTTAGTTTGGCCCATTAAACTCGCTGCAGAGGATATGATTAAAAATTGCCTGTTCAGACCAATTTCTTGGTATCTAATGGATTTCTTAGTCTCTTGCTCTCCTGAGGGGTTTTCACCCTGGGGCTTCTTCCCTACCTGAAGAGGGAAAGCATCGTTGGGTCATGTGGGTGTAGGAAGGTTGTCCCTTGAACTAGAGACTGAAGAATTTTCCTGCGGGAGAGGGAAAAGAGCTCTTTTCCATTGCAGAGCCAGCTGCAATTGCTTATTGAGGTGTTTTTATTTCTTAAAAAAAAAAAGTGTTGAATTGCATAAAGGAGGAGCGTGGTGAAAATGTATTTGCATGTGATTGTTTGATACGCTTGAGAGGTTACAAGTCTCAAAGGGGTTTGAAAGAAACTGCAGTAGACACTTAATTGGAACCATGTTTCATTAGCGTTGCTGTTCGGGTTTTAGCCTGGGTTTTCTTCCTGCTGTAGGAATGTTACAAAACAGAGCTGCTGTATGCCAAATAAATCTTGCTTCCAAATGCCTTGTGTATTACATAGTTAAAGAGATGCTGTCAGTTTGAATGGATGCAAGAAAAGAAACTGAGTGTTCATTTGAGTTTTGCTAGGATGAAACCATTCTTGCGTGGAGCCTCACTAAACAGACCCGTTCTCTGCTGAGTTCTGGCATTAGGCTGGAACCTGTGCATGGAAATGCTTTACTAAAATAAGTGGTTGGTGCATTTTTTTTTTTTAATTTTTTATTTATTCATTTATTTTTAGTGCTTTAAAGTAAGAAGTGTGACAGAAACTGAGCGTTTTCATAACAGTAGGTGGAAAAATGAACTTATATGCTAAAGAGAGTTTGGGAGCACTTACCAGTCTTTGTTTATTATAAAGAATCTCTATTTTCTCTTGCACTAATTCTTTTGCTTCTATTTTTATCCCGTAGATAAAATGCCTGTAGAGTTTATTTGATCCATCTAAATGTATTGCAAGACCTAATGCTCATTTTTTCTTTTCAGTGTCTTCAAAAAGATTTTCTGCCAAGGTGAGGTGATGTGTCTGTCTCCTATTGACGTGAAGTGTTTGATTAATGGTAGTAATAGCCCTAACGGCATCTTTTGTTTGTATTTATTTAACTTTCTTGCTTGGGTTTTATTAGCAGCACTCACAGTGAAAGAGCATAGAGGGAAAGACTGGAAACAGTATTGTTTATAATACTCCTTAGGACAGTGCTCTTTCATGTTCATGTTTTTGTCCATGCCTGGCACAGAGGGGCCTCAGTCCTCGTTCATACTCCAGGTTCTACCTGTGACACGACAGTAAATGTTGTGGCATAGCTCAGGGCTTTGTTTTTTTGGGCGTTCTCCTCTAGTGGTTGCTTTCTTTCCCCCAACCACCACTGGAGTTGTTTCAGAGTATATAGGAAATTTGAGTTTGGGAGCTGATCGCTATCACGGCTTGCTGAACGTTTTGTTGCATGTGCGTTACAGATGTTCCATGTGTGCTGTGCTAATACGTGTAATCCAAATGTTTCTGTCTTACACTAAGAAGATTAATTTGGCTTGAGAAATGGTTTGTGCAAACAGCAATCCAGCTCTCTGCCTTGCCCTCGGAGGGAAAATGAAGATGTCTTGAATGTAAAACTCTTTCTTCCTGGCTTCGGTTCTTTTTCGCTCTAATGTATCTAATTCAGTCTCCCTAGAGAAGACGTTTTAGTTGTCTTATTCTGGAGTCAGGGTTGTGAGCGTAAACAGCTGATATCAGCTTACTGTGGTTGGGGTGGGAAGGAGGATTTGGAGAGGTTAAGCTATAGGGTCACCTTTTCGCCCTCTATTGTTTGGACTCCCTCTTATCACGATCTCCCTGTCTGACCTTTGATCCGTTGCCTGCAGGAAGCCTACAGGCTGATTTATCGCACCTACCTCAATGAAGGCTTCTGGAGTCTCTGGCGGGGGAACTCAGCCACCATGGTCCGCGTGATCCCTTACGCTGCCATTCAGTTCTGTGCGCACGAAGAGTACAAGCAGCTCCTGGGGAGCTACTACGGCTTCCAGGGAAAGTAAGATGCAGCGTGGCTTTGATCCTTGCAGAGGAGGATGGAGCAGTTTGTGGGACCGTAGATTGTAGGGAGGGAGCACGTTTCTCTGCTTCGTGCAGGCCTGCTGAGTTGAAAGCCCTGTTGGTACAGAGTTGTGCTGGCCCCTCACTTGATGGCTTCACAGAACAGGGGGTGTGAGGGGGCTAAGCAAAGGGCTGGGCTTCTAGTCTTGCACAGGGGAGATCTTTGTGAGAAGATGACCCTGTCTTCTAGAGGCATGAGCAAGAAGTGGCCTAGACATTGAGTTAGCACTTCCCTGTGCTGAGAGTGGGCAGGCAAAACAAAGAGCTTTTCTTTGCAGGAGAAGCAACAAGATCCAGCCTTGCGCTGTTATCTGAGCCATGCGCGTGGCCTGAGCCTCTTGCTCTTGGGCATGTAGTGTCTGAGACACCCCAAGTCAGGCTTGCTGTCCTCAACAGATACTTCTCTAAGCCTATGTCTTGAATGGCTGTGGCAAACCACAGCTGCTTCAACCCCCACCCACCCAACTCTCTTCAGTACACAGGCAGGGAAGGGATTCAGTAGCTGATAGAGTAGAGCCATCCTCAAAAGCCACATAGTATTTCCATCTCCAGGTGATCTGTTTGGTCTCTTCTCTCACCTTACTTTAGAGCGCTGACACCCTTTCCTCGATTCATTGCTGGCTCTCTGGCAGGCACAACGGCTGCCATGTTAACCTACCCCTTGGATATGGTCCGTGCTCGAATGGCTGTCACGCCGAAGGAGATGTAAGTGCCTAATGAAAGCAAGTACAAGCACCATGAACAAATGCAGAACTTTCTTTTAAGGTCAG
Organism: Pygoscelis adeliae; assembly: GCF_000699105.1. Classification (NCBI taxonomy): domain Eukaryota; kingdom Metazoa; phylum Chordata; class Aves; order Sphenisciformes; family Spheniscidae; genus Pygoscelis; species Pygoscelis adeliae. The sequence goes on from NW_008825502.1 coordinate 269,232, forward strand.
ATGACTTTATTCCCATTTTCTGGGTCACTTCTTGCTCGGAGCCTTTGGTGTAATAAACCTCTTAGTGCTGGGGTCTGAGCGCTGATTAAATGACCAGAGCCCTGGTTAGTCCAGGGACTGGAAGGAGATTGATACTGAAAGACCTCACTAGTAAAACCGGTGTGTTGGTTCTTTAGGAGGCCAGCTGGCACAACGCCTCCAGAAGAGATCTAACAGACAGGATAGCATGTTGTGATAGGGCTATAGGAGAGCTGGTGACTGGCTTCTCCATTTGCAGACAGCCTTCGGAAATCCCTTCTGAGCTGTTTGAGCTCAGAGACGAATTAATTAATTGTTGATCCTTCAGAAAGTCCTGTTGGAAATATTACTGGTGTGTGCAGTCACTAACCAGCACAGATTTGGTTTTCCTGTGTCCACATGCTAGGTACAGCAATATTGTTCATGTCTTCATCCGAATATCCCGAGAGGAAGGATTGAAGACATTGTATAGGGGATTTACACCAACCATCCTTGGAGTGATTCCATATGCTGGGCTTAGCTTCTTCACCTACGAGACACTGAAGAAACTACATGCAGGTAACGGCAACTTGGTTTGCTTTCAAATGAAATGGTGTAGGCTTTTGGCCAACTTGAGATGTTTGAATTCAGTGGTACAAGTCCTTTTCCTGGCCTTGAAGCCAATTGCAAAGTTCTGTGCTTGTGGAGGATGCCTTGTGCTTCCCTCTCTCCAATTCCAGGCTATGAAGAAGGTGAGCTGCAGAAAAGCGGTATCTCTGTCTTGCAGAGGAACAAGAAGGTGCAAGTCCTGGGTGCAGAAGGACTTGGTTACATACCAAGTCAGCTAACAACCAAGTTGGGAACAAAATCTCGGGAGCTCTGGCTCTCAGCCCACTTGACCTTAATCATGTGTTTATTACGAGAAGCTTTCTACACTTTGCTACTTTCTCTTTTCCTAGATCACAGTGGGAAACTGCAGCCATCCCCTCCGGAGCGGCTTTTGTTTGGTGCCTGTGCAGGCTTGATTGGCCAGTCAGCTTCTTACCCCCTGGATGTGGTTCGCCGACGAATGCAGACAGCGGGGGTTATGGGACACACATACAGTTCCATCCTTCTCACCATGCAGGAGATTATAAGAGAAGAGGGACTAATCCGTGGCTTGTACAAAGGACTCAGCATGAACTGGGTCAAAGGTCCAATTGCAGTGGGAATAAGCTTCACAACCTTTGACCTGACGCAGATCCTTCTCCGTAAATTACAGCACAGCACTAATGTTGAAAGGTAGTAGCTTAATCCCCACAGCCTTTGCTGGGGAAAAGTACAACACGTGTAGAAAGAGCAATGCTAGCATTCCCTCACTTTGTACATGCTGTCCTGCAGCTGAGAACTTACCTTTCTTGATTGTTTGTTTGTTTTTTCTGTTGTTTTGGGGGGTTTTTTTAATGAGCCTATGGGTTATTTGGAAACCTCGACCTGAAACTAACTCTTTCCTAAACAAAATTCTTCTCACAATTCTGCAGAACCGAGTCCTCTAAAGTAGCTGCCTCACCCTTCTGTTTTACTCTTCGATACCAGGAGTGGAGCCTCTCAAACAAACATGTGCTGCTGCTGGCTCCTCACCTGGTCTCTGGGCAGATGAAGTGGTGGGTGATGAGAGAGAGGACTCGGTGCTGTTGGAATGACCCCCTGAATCTGGGAAGTGACTGCTGCTCCTGGTAGGCAGTTTTTAGTTACTGAACATGTGTTAGCTGGAGGCAGTCTGCCAAGTGCAATATTGCAGTTAGTTTGTAGGGAATTCCAGATTCCTCTGACCTGTAAGCATCGGTCTCCATAAAACAGGACACAGCAGGATTTAACAGGTCCAGGTCACTTCTTTTGTTCTGGAAGTTGAATGTGAGCTCCGGCTGGAAATGCTGTCCTTCTTCAAATGTTCTTCTCATTTCTGGGTTTTGTTACATAAAATATCCCTTGCTGGCAGTGTCCCTCTGAGATTACCAAAGACTGTAGACAGCAGGGGAGGAAAGTTCTGAGCAGTTTTGTAAATCAAATTCTCATGTTTGTTGTCAGTGTTTGTTGAGTTGGGGCTGTGCCTGGATTCACAAACTGGATTGAGTCGAACTGCAGTAGTGCTTTCGGGCTACCCAAACCCTTCCGTTGTTGTCATGGTCTTAAAGGCAGTGTTTTCTGAGGGATTTGGCAGACTGTAGTGTTGATGCACTAGAAAAGGAAGTGCTACATACTTAAAACTTAAGCAGTTTTATCCTTCAGTATTATTGTTGCCGCTTTATGCACGATGCAAGAACAAACATCTCAGACGCACGTGTGATGCAGACTTAGCTATCCTGAAAGGCCGTTCACGTCTGGTGAATACAGCCTAACAGTTGACTCAAGCTGCTGGCCCTGCTTCTGAACAACCTTGTTGTCTTCTGGTGCCTGCTGTGTACGTTGTGTCGCCTCCGTTCATTAGTCCACATCTAAGCCCGCTTGCTTTTATTCCTAGGGTTCTTCTGGACCAACTGTGTCCTTGGGAGAATGGGCTCCACAACCGGTATTGGCCCTTCAGAAATTATATATAGTGCCAATCATTTCCAGTTGCAATTTGAAAATGAATGGTACAGTACCTTTCAGTGTTTCTATTTCAAGTCCATCTTCAGGGAAATGGAGATTTAGGGGTGGTTTTGTTTTATGTTCCATTCCTATATTAAATTTGGAGTGCAAGAGAGGTCAGAGCAAACTTTAGACTTCTCTGAGAATCAGATTACATAAGCCAAGATTAAAAATCCCTTTCCAGCTGATACAGTCTGTAATGTATAAAAGAAAAATAAGGCATAATTTAAAAGCTGTCTTTTTCTGGTGTATGTATTTTAACCGTTGTAGTTTGAGCCTTGTGTCATGGCTTTATTAATGGGAATGGAGGTAATTGCACAATTGGTAGAAATAGCTTTCTCCTTTCTTTTGTCTTTGCACTTGTTCTTTGGAGCGTAACTTGCTTCTAATGCCAAATATTTCCCTAGGGATTGAGCACCTACACTTCCATTTTGTGGACATGGTGGAGAGCCAGCAAACTGAAGTATTAGCATGCATGTTGTTCCCAGAACACATGGGATTGATCATACTTTAATGGTTGTGGATGGGTGGGGTATTAACCTCAGTAATTTCTGCCTCCAAGCCCACAAATGATGATTTCCATTGTGAAACTTGACTGCAGTCACTGATTTACCTTGTAATTAAAGAAATGTTAGGTGTTGTTGTTTTAAGAGTCTTTAGAGATGATAGCCATGAATTCTGTGTGTTTTTTGCTCCCATTGCTAATGGAAGATGATCGGCTGTTCTCTTCGTTTGGGTGAAATGTTGTTTAGTCCTTTGCAAGAGCTCTGATTTCTTTTCTCCAATGGAGAAGCCAGTTACTTCTGCTCTTGTCTTTATCTTGTCTGGCCCAGTGAGGAAATACGACGGCAGTTGCATCCTACCACAAAAGTGAGGTACAGACCAGCGACTACTTGTGTCAGCAGTTGACCGAGCGTACATGCGTGTATGTGTGTCTGACTGTGTACGATCCATGCCAAGTTCTCTCTCAGCTTGGAGGCTGCCAGTTCAAAGCACAGTCCTTTCTGCACAGCCGATGGCTGCTGTATGAAGGCGAGAGGAAGCTGAACTGTGGCATCCAAGTTAGAGCGAGCTCCTTTGCTCCGCAGTACGGTAGGTCGTCTCAGAGGCAAGCGCAGCAGACCTTGTCTCATGAGATGTTGAGCATCACTGAACCCTTATGGCAAGAGAGGTGGCTTAATTCCTCCTGGGTCCTGACTGAGGAAGGATTTACACTGGATGACTAGCCTCTTGTTTGGGACTGAGCGGGAGGGCAGATCCGCACAGGGTACCTTCTGCCACGTCAGAAGTGCAGCTAGTGTATTAAATGAACGGGAAGCCTGTGGAGGAGTCGGGTTCTGGCTGGCTGACTCCGGCATCACCCACCTTGCAGCTGAAACGCAGTGCAGGCAGCTCATCTAGAGCCTGGGGGCTCTGAGCTGAGAAACAAGACCTGAAGCACAGCCAGGCTTGGAAGCGTTGGGCTCAGATAAGTTGTTCCTTAATTAGCAGCTGCACCTGATTTTATTTCAATGGAATTTTAGCCAAACACATTTTTCCAAGTTTTGCAGGCTGAGTGTTTGTTCAGAGACAGATCTTTGAATTCAGTCTGTAATGGTTTTGGTGCTTTTGTTTCTTGGGCAAAAGTGTTCAGAGCACTCTGTGTTATTGCTTTGGGTTGTTTTAAATAGCTTTTTCCTTTTTTTCTTCTCTGATTTGAATGTAGAAAAGGAGAAACAGAGTGTTCTGTTCCCTTCTCTTAATGTTTGCATGAATTGAGACGTGTTCCAGATCTCTCTGCAGCCTGGAATGAGTGCCCGAGGAGTTTTGGGCATGCTGATTTGGAAAGGGAGGGTGCCTGTGTGCTGGCCAAGAAGGTCCATTGCCTTTAGCTCTGAGAAAGGAGACAAGTCTAACAGGAATATTCTCTAGTCCTTCTTTTCTTTAGAATTTCTCTACGACCCCAAATTCCCCATTTTTTTCATTTTAATCTTCTCAGATTCCTTGCTTTTATTTTCAAGTTGTGTTTCTCATTGTTCCTTAATGCGTTACCGCCAAACATTAATTTGTGCTTTTTTCTTTTCTTGTCTACTCTCCCTCCCTCCCTGCTTCTGCACCTTTAGTCCCGCACTAGCACTTCGAGAAAATCAGGTCCAATGAAATGCATCCAAAATGACGAAATTGCAGCTTTGATAGCGATGCCCAAACAGCCCAGCTAGGCTTCCCAGTCACAGGCAGCGATGCCTGGGGGGGCAAGAAGTTAAAGGCACTAGATGATGGGGCAGAAGGTTTTCTTGAAAGGTTCTCGAACCTGCTTGTCCAGCCTAGTGCCTTTCCTTCTCCTAGCACCTTTCCTTCACAAGCTGTGAAATGCTGCTGCTTCTTATCGTTCCCTCTTTCTGTACCTCCACGTGATGCCTGCTGTGCTCTGTGAAGGTGGCTGCTGCCTGGGTAGGTAGCTCGGGGAGAGCTGGTCCTTCTGGGAGCCTTGGAGGGTCAGTTAGGGAACTTGAATACGTGAGAGGTGGGATCGGAGTTGGCTTCTTGCAAACCCCTTTGCCCTGCATGCCCCGGGCAGACCTCTGCCAGTTCCCCAGGAAGACAGAGCCGCCCAAGAGCCGTGGTGGCAGGACCGTGGTGGAAGGATCAGGAGAGGAGTCATGGCTTCCTGAGGCATTAAGTCACCGAAAGCCATGGGGTGGGTAGTGTGGTGTAGCATTGGTACTCCATGGAAGCTCTCCGAAAGCAGTTTCATACCTTCTGTGGAATAGTGGTACTTCTGTGAACTTCTTATTACCTTCCGCCTAGAAGGACTCGAGCACTATCATCTTCACCCTCTGGTGTCTTTAACACAAAAGCAGATGAGGCATGAAAGGAAACTTTGAGCAGAAGCACTGTGGCAACCCCCGAGCGAGTCTGGTGCCAGTCCTGGGCGGGCAGGAGGAGGAGGAAATGCAGTGGGATAATTCCCATGCCATTTCCCAGTGCCTGACTGGGTCACTTGGGCTCCGCAGGGAGCCAGGGCCTGTGTTACGGACCCTCCCTACCTGGACTGGGCCAGAGGAGGAGGTGGCCTTCCTACAAAAAAGCCTTTTTCTTATTGTAGGGGCTGATTCCTCCTGCTACCCCCGTCTCCCCCTTAAATGCCATGTGATGCAGGGTTTCCCAGCACTGTTCACTGCCTGTGTGGTCTATGCATATATTAGCACAAACACTGTTAAATGCCTTTTGTCAAGACGTGTCCTCACCATCAATGTGTGTGTGTATGTATGTGTGTCAGTTTTGACTGCTTTTCTCGGATCTGGAGTTCTATTTTATTGCAGTGAAGACACTTTGTTATATAATGTTTATATATTTTAAGATTTGTGCCAAGAGAGGATGTATATTTAATAAAAAATATAATTGACTTTGCAGGCTCTCTGAGGGTGTCTCCTATTGTATGTTGCTCATAAGAGAGAGGGGCCTGGCACATCTGGGTGGATTTATTGAGAGACTAAATGTGGGGGTGTCTGGGTGGGGGGCGGCTGTGGCTGGGGGTACCTCCTGTGGGGCTGACTGTGCCCCCAACCACACAGGTCTCCTGTGCGCGGAGCTCCCTCCAAAGTTCCTCCCGTGGAAGCCGGGAGAAGCCTGAAGGAAGGAAAGCCCCTCTGGAGCTGGCTCGAAACCTGTGGTTCCTCCAGAGGAGGCCTGTGCTGTCCCCGTCCCCTGCGCCGCAGTGTGGGACGGGGACGGGCGTGCAGTGGCAGCAGGTGGCACTGTCGGCTTAGGCATGGCCCGGCGGCTTCCCCGAAGTTGGGGGTCCCCCGGCTGCTGCTCAGCCCTGCTCGGCTCTTGGGGCTTTCAGCTGCATTTCAGGTCTAGCGTGGATGTGCCGTTGCAATGCTTTGCCATCTCGCGCTCCTTGCAAGGCAGGGAAGTCTCAGCAGTGAGGACGGATCCAGCCCTCTCGCGGTAACCTCCCCGTAGCCCACCGCTGCTCCCTGCGAGGCGGAGCAGAGCCCACGTCCCGGTCGTACCCCAAGGGAAACGGAGACCCAGAGGCTGAGACTTGCAGTAAACCTTGCGGGAAGCCTGTGGCAAAGCGGGAGAATGGTCCCTGTCCACCTCCCCCGGACCCCTCTGGACCCTGCCGGTTGAGGGTAGCGTCCCTGCCTTTGGCTTTCTGGCTCCCTGCGTGCAGGGGAGCGTCCACCCAGGTTGGTTTGGGCTGCCAGCCACGGAGAGCGCTGCGATTAGAAATTTCTCCCTGCTCCAAGCAGGAACAGCTCCGCAGGATGCAGGCAGTAAGGATGGCAAGGGGATCTCATTTTGGAGGGAGGTGGGGTGGGAAGGCAGGGCTCACTGCTTTCTTCCCTGCCAGGGCATGAAGGAAGACCTCCAGAAGCTGCTGCGATCCAAGCCCTCTCCCCAGACCGTGGTTTCTTGCCAAGTTTGGCTCAGCGGGAGCCGAAGGTGGGTGTGCACTAGGGCAGCAGGGGCGATGCGAGGCCACATCTGGGTCACAGCAGGGACTCCTGGTGCCAGTCTGAATCCTGGTGCCAGCGGAGCCTCTGCAGCTACAAAACCTCTTGGTCCCAGCTGCTCCCCTCTCTGCTGAGAGCCTGAGCGTGGCCCTTTGCAGAGCAGAGCCCAGCCCGTACCGCATTCTAAATCAAAGATACAAAGAGTAAAAATAATTCTGGGGTGAGGAAGATGGGGGGGCTCTTTCATTTTATTTGATGTGGCCCAATTTCAGTGCCTGTGGATCTGTCTCCTGCTCTTGGCTAGTCTATCAGTCATTGTCCCCGCCTGAGAGGGTCACGTCTGGGCAGATCTCAGGGGAGGAACTGTCTGCATGTCTGAATGCAGTACAACCCCAGGCCCTAGCAACCGTCCTCCTGCTGCGAAGGCTTCCCTGCCAGCTCAGCCCCCGGCTGCTTCCTCCACATGCTTAAGGAAAATTAGATAAATGAGCCATCAAGGCAGTCGGACTAGCTTTTAATGGGACGGCGCAGGCTGGAACAAGTCCCCTTGCATCCTGGCCCTGGGGGAATCATTTCTTCCTTGCACCTTTCCACCCACGTCTTGGTGACAGTGCTGCTGGAGCCAAATTCCTCCTGGCCCTGTGCTGGTTAATGGTGCTGCTCTGGGCTCTGGTTTCCCCAGCTGTTTGCTAAAGGGGAATTTCCCCATAATTTTTTTTGCAAAAGGGCTTTTACTGTGTCTGCAGCTCGGGTATTCGGGAACCAGGCGGAGGAGGGCTGTCCGGATTAGCCCTGTTAACACTGGGCAAAGGGCTGCCTTCTCATCTCAGCCCTTAGCAAGAGGGAATTAAGACCATTACAAGGCTATCAAATAGGATCAGAGCTCCTCTCCCTTTCTCTGAGCAGCCCAGACCTGCTAATCCTTTTTCATGCAGCTGGACCAGCACCCACCATGTGGTGGGAGAAGAGCCTGGCTGAGATGGACAAGGGGCTGCAGACACCCCCCTGCCCCCCCGCAGCCGCCGTTGGACTGAGCAGCACTTTATCAGCGCGGGTGCGATCCCAGTGCCGAGGGGAGGAAGGGCCAGGGACAGGCACCGACTCGGGCTGTGATGGGGTGAACGTGAGGTCTCCTCCTCGAGTGCGATGGGGCCGGGCTGCAGGGTTTGTTTAAGTGCTCAGCCTCTTCCCGTTGCTTTGCTGCTCGCCCGCCTGCCCAAAGGCAGCTGCCCTCGCACTGTGGGACCCCCTGCCCTTCTCGAGGGGCTTCAGGGCCACAAAGTGCAAACAAAGCAGCAGCTTTCAGCGTGGCAAATGGACTCTGGGTTACTTATTTATTTCTAGAACGGCCAACAGCTGAGGCGGCTGCTGGGCCTGAGGATTTCACACGAAGCAGAGGGATGACCCCCAAGGAGCTCGGACTCAGCTGGCCAGAGCAGCAACCCTACAAAAACACACTCAACCTCAGCCGGTGGAAGCAAACACTAGGCAGAGGAAACTCCAAAGTCTGTGCTGGCAAGCCACGCTGTCGGTCCAGCCCGGCTGTGGTGGGGTCTCCACCACGCAAGGGTGATCCTTGCCGAGTCCTCTGCCTGGCATGTATTGCCCAGGGCTGGCAGGAGTGGCTGCCCTTGAGAAAAACAGAGCAGCAGAGCCTCGGGCAGCTGCAACGGGTCAGAGCAGGCAGCAGCAAACCCCGCTGCGGGGCTTCAGCTCCTCCATCACCATGCGGGGCTGGGAAGGGGAAGAGGGACGCAGCCCGGAGCGGCAGCGGGGCAAGAGCAGGCACAGTGGTGATTGGCAGCAGGAGCAGGCGATGCCCACGCCAGCCCGCATGCATAAAACCCGTCGTGACAAGAACCGATGACAGAAGTGTCCCCACATGCGTGTCCACGTGTGCCACGGGCACCTGCAAAGGGGGAAACCAGCCGAGGCAGGAGCAAGGGGACCAGCAGCTGGGCACCACCTGCACCCCAAGGCAGGTCCCAGCTCCCTGCAGTCAGGAGGCTGCCAGGTACTGGTGGAAGTAGAGGCCGAAGAGGCTGGTGACGACCTGGCAGGCGGCCACCCACCAGGTGAGGAAGGCGAAGAATCCGCGGAAGAAGAGAGGGGTGAAGATGCCTCCCAAGATGCCTGTGATCTGCTCCACCGCGGCACGCACGTCCTCCCTGTCCTCGCTGCCGGGACGTGGCGGTGCTGCGGTCGCTGCCGGAGGGAGGGGAGGGGGCTCCGGGTACAGCCCCCACGAGTGGTGCCCTGCATGACAGAGGGGACAGGTCCGTGGGGGTCGATCCCTGCACTGCAGCCCCATCCCCGTGCTACAGACGTGCTGGTGGCCGAGTCCCAGCACGCTCGCTGCATGCAGTAGGTTCGTGCCAACTGCAAACCATGTCTTGAGAGCCTGGGGACGCCTTGGATGCTGACGGCTTGACGATGACTTGCAGGTCTCATCCTGTCCCTCCCGAGCCCCCGCATCCCCCCCGACGCCTCCTTACCCAGCGTCTTGAGGAGCAGCGTGCAGTGGAGGGTGAGGATGATGGGTCCCAGGTACTGCAGGCTGACCACGGAGACGTAGCAGTAAATCCTCGTGATCTGTGGGCAGTGGGGATCAGCGGGAGGCCGGTGGCCGTGCCCAGACCCCCGCTCCCACCCCAGCTCCCGTGTCCGGACCTTGCGCTGGATCTCCAGGACGGCGATGCGCCCGGCTTCCTTCCTCATCTGCTCCACCCAGCGCTCGGCCAGGCCCAGGTACGCCTGGAGGTGGTGGCGGGTGACAGCCAGGCGCAACAGGCAGAGGCCGACGACGGTCCAGAGGCGCGTGGTGTTGTAGGCAGAGTCCGACATGCTGGGGCAAGAGGAGGGGGCTGTCAGGGAGATCTCAGAGTCCAGAAACCCCTTGTGCCCCAGAGGGGGTGTCTGATGGGAGAGGTGGTGGGGAGGATGAAGGGGCTACTGGTGTCGGAGGAGGTGGACTGGTGCACCTGTGCCTCAGTTTCCCCTCGGAGCAAGGATGCCGGGACACAAAGTCGGACCCGCTGCCGGTGCCCCACTTACATCTGCACCGTCTGCTTGCCCATGGGCGCGTGGAGCAGGAAATCCCGCGAGATGGGCTTGATCCACATCACCACCACAAGGAGAGGCGCCAGGAAACTCAGGTGAAGCAGGACCCTGTGGCGGAGCTGTCAGAGACCCCCATGCAGCCTGGTGTCCCCCGCTCCCTCCCTCCATCCCTCCGCGGGCAGGGACCGGTCCTCGCCCACACCCTCTCCACCCTCTCCCACCACCCAACCTCCTCGCCGCCCTGCAGCCACAGAGTCGGGGGGTTCCCGGCCCCCCGAGATGCCAGCGCCGACCCCCTCGCCTCCTTCCCCGCCCGCAGATTTCACCCAACTGGGTCAGGGGCTTGTCGGCCGCCATCCGGAGAGCGTCAAGGTGCGTCTGGGCCAGGCGCAGCCCCGGGAAGGTCAGGCAGGCGCCCAGGAAGGAGCACAGGGCCACCAGCCCCAGCTTGAAGGCCAGCTTGGCGAGGGGCAGCCTGCAGAGAGAGAAGGCAGTGGGGGGGGGACGACAGGGCGGCTCCATCCCCGGTGAGCTCTGGACGGGTTCCCCCCCCAGGCTTCCAAAAAACCTCCCCAAAACCCTGTTTCCCTCCCCGCCCTACCACCCACTCACGTCCACTCCCAGCCCCGCTGCTTCAGGATGCTCTCCAGGTTGCTGCTGACGCCGGCCAGGCCTGTGGAGAG
>NW_008825502.1:280416-281026 GCF_000699105.1 Pygoscelis adeliae
CCAGCGGGACCCGCTGCTCATTAGCACATCATAAACCATCCATGTCGTTAGGCCACCGCCACCTTCTCCGCGGGGAAGGCTCTCATTAGGCTCCTTTACAGCTCATCAGTGAGCGGTTTATAAATCCATAAATTTAAATTTTCCACCTCAACTGGCTTTTAATGGGGAAAAAACAAGGACGGCGGGTTCCCTCTCCCGCCCATCGGCAGCCTGGACCTGGCGGGTGGCAGCAATCACACCCCAAAAGCCGGCAGAAGGATACACGGAGAAGACAACCGTCAGCAGGCACCAGAGCACCCCGATGTTCGTCTCCTTCTGGGGGTCCACCAGGCAGTAGTAGCCCTCAGTGAAGACGTACACGGCGGTGGAGTAGATGGCAAAATCGACGAACCACTGGTACTCCAGGAAATAACGCAGCACTGGTGCGACAGAGGGACACGTCACCGCTCTGTGGGGACCTGCGTGGGGTCCCGGGCATGGCCGAGGGTCCCGGGTCCAGGGCGATGCCCGGTGCCAGGACGCCTGGGTCCTGCGTGCAGAGGGAGCAGGGGGTGCACGGGAAGGGTGCTGGAGCTGAGGCTGTGGGGGTTACCGAGAGCATCCACGGCGG
>NW_008825502.1:282227-282901 GCF_000699105.1 Pygoscelis adeliae
CGCTGCCTCCTGGGAGCTGTGGTCCCCGCCCGGCCCCGGGGCCGCCGGTTCGAGCCCCGCCTGCGCTGAGCGGGGCAGCGGCACAGCGGCTGCATGGATGTACCTAAATTAAATCACGTACGTGTACATGCCCGCACCCCCTATGTACATGTGTGCACACCTGTGGGTGTGTGTTTGCACCTGAAGGGCCCCTTCAGGCTGAGGCTCTGCGATACCCATCCCTGCACGCAGCCCCCGGGCACTGTATTTCAGGGGCAAAAGAGGGCACAGGGGTTTGGGCAGCGGCGGCTCCATCCCCGTGGCCTCCCCCTCCTCCTGCACCCTGGCCCGGGGCTGGCTGAGCTGGGACGTCCCCCCTCCCCAGCGCCCTCCGTGAAGCAATGATGCCACGAGGCAGGCTGTAGCCATCTCGCCTGCCGTGTCCTTTTGCCCATGTCTTTCTTGCAAGACAAACGGGCTCCTCTCCTGCATTTATCCCCCCGTTGCTCCCAGCTGCGTCTCCCTGCGAGCACTGGAGGAGCCGAAGGTGGACGAGGCCAGGGCAGAGCCCGCTGGGTGCAGCTCCTCCAGGCTGACGGTGGGGAAGGGGCTTCAGGGCCCACCACGATGCCAGCACCTGCGTCACGGCGGGGGGCTGCAGGGCTTTCACCTGAGGTCCGGGGGATTTTTGGCTG
>NW_008825502.1:284503-286802 GCF_000699105.1 Pygoscelis adeliae
ACCCCGCGGCCCTCCCTGGGGAGGGGCCTGAGCCGCAGCAGCCCCGGCTGGACCCGGCACCGGCTCCCTGGCTCCGGCACCCAAATGCCGAGGGAGCAACCGGAGTCACCAACCTCTGCGGTGACGCTGTGAATTGTCCCCTGTCTGCTCCTGGAGCTGCAGGTCTCCAGGCTCTGTTTTTGCCTTGAAATTTGACTCAAGGACAGAAAAATGGGGGCTGCAGGGCTGGAGTGAGTCTCGGGACCAGCGGCCCCAGCTGGGTCTGGAGCAACCAGTCAGTGCACTGGGAGCTGGTGGTGTTGGCTGGGTGTTTGTCCCTCCCGCGTCCCTGTTTGCACAACCTGTCCCACCCGTCCCCCATCAGGGCCACCCCCGGGGAGCCCTGTGGACCGGCAAAGCGGGGCCAGACCCAGTTCCCAGGTCTGGGGTGGAAACGAGGAGAGGGAAAGGGAGCGAGGGTGAGGTGAGATGTGCCCATCCCCATGCCGGCCAAGCCCGAAGCCGGGCTGCTCCTGCCTCCCCCCAGCCCAAAAGGGACAGGACATTGTCCCCTCCGGGGCTGGGGGAGCCCCTCGGGGCACCCCTCACCTCCTGCCGTGGGGAAGGAGAGGGCTGGAGAAATAAAAGCTTGACCCGCTGGGAAGGAAACACACCCTGGACACCGGGTCTCGCAGGGATTTGGGGTGCCCTGCAAGAAAAAGGGGCAAAACCCTGCTCAAACACCAGCGGCACGAGGGAGACCAGGCTGCGACACGGCTGGGGGCTTTGAACACCTTTAATGCACGTGATTTTTTTTTTTTCCCCTTTCGCCTTGTCAAGCTGCAGACCTCATCCTCCCAACGCCTCGGGCTCGGTGGCAGCGGCTCTGTGTCCCTCCAGCTTCCCGGGATGTCATCTCGTGGTCCGTGCACCCCATCTGGCACCGAGGTGTGGGGGGGACCCCTGGGTGGGACCCCCCAGGCACGTCTGGCTTCAGCCGTGGGGCTGCTTATATGGGAAGGGAGGGAGCAAGCCCTTACCCTGGAGACGGAAAGGGCATCTGCACGGATCCTGCCCACACTTCAAACCGAGCCTTGGCTTTTCTCCAGCCTTTCTTGGTCACCTGGAGCCCATGGCGTCCGCTCATGTCAACTGTCAATGGGAGAAACCGGTGTGAGCCCAGTCCCAGCCCAGTGAGAACCGGGGCCGAGTCCCCACGGGACGGCCGGGAGGTGACCGTGTCACCACCATGCCGACTGCCTGCCCGAATAAATTCTGCCATCCCTACAACCGCAGTCCCCATCCCGCCATGCGCCTGGGGACATTTCTAATGGGGTCTGGCAGTGGGGACAGGCAGGAGTCTGGGGTCAGCGTGTATTTAAGTGGCTGGTGACACCCTGGAACATCTTGAAAGAGGGCAGGTGACAGTGGGAGCAGGAAAAACCATGTCGCTGCCGGTGTCTAATGGGGAGAAGAGCTCCCACCGGGGCAGGAGAGGGGGTTGTGTCCTGCAAAACTCATGCAAGACCTTTAAGGTGATGCTCCCAAAGCAGCGAGAGCTCTGGGGGGACCTGAGCACTGCTGTGGGGTTCACGGGGTCCCCACCCCCCACCCCGTTCCCACGGGCTGCTCCAGAAAATCCTTACCGAGAGCCGCGCTTTGTGCCGGGTCTCTTGCGAACAGGCTCACCCTCACGCCGTCCCCGGGACATGCAGTGGCACCTCTTCACTCATGCCCTTGTTGCTGCCGGGCGCTTGCGGGGGGTCCCAATGCCCCGACTGTGGGGCGCAGTCAGCAAAGCCCCCGGTGCGCTGCCGGGCAGCTGCCTGTGGATGAACATACATGGCGTTAGCTGCTGCCTGCACTGGGGCTGCCACGCCACGTCGCGGTGCACGCACCCCTCCCCTAATTCCAGCTTCCTCCTGCATTTCCCCCTCCTCCCCACGGCCGCGTGCCCCCCTCAGCCTTTCCCTTACGCAGCTTTGCAGGGCCTGAGCCCGAATTCGCTCATTAATTGGCCAGTCGGGGCATCCTTGTGCTCTCCCTTCACGTTCAGCCTTCAGCGTTGCTTTATGGGGTGCTAAAGCTGCGCTGACAAGTGCTGCATGGCATAAATCCCCGAGAAGCGCCTGTTCTTGCTGGCTCGCCCAGCCCTGATCCCCTGCGAGGGCTCTGCCAGCTTTGGGGTTCGGGTCCATCTCCCTCCGTGGTCTGTGTGTGTGTGGGAAATCAGTGCAGGCGGATCGGAGGGGCTCCTTCCCCCAAGCCCCTCTGATCCGGTGCTCACCGATGCCCTGAGAGATGCCCAAGGGGGCAAGCA
>NW_008825502.1:286898-288145 GCF_000699105.1 Pygoscelis adeliae
AAGCTCCTCCTGGATGTTTTTATTCCTGGGCTTTGCCAGAGCCTGGCTGAGCTCTCCCTCCGGGATGCTGCAAAGCCACCGGGGTGCAGGGAGGACGCTCGCTGCCAGAGGGGTCCCCTGCAAAGCCAAGCTCCCTGCAAACCCAACCTTTCCCACCACAGTCCCACGTCAAACCCCCTTCCCGGATTTCCCTCATCCCTTGCTTACGCTGACAATACCACATCTGTGCCCCATCTCAAAGGAGCCTTGTCCGGGGGGATGCAGATGCCCCGGATCCTCCTTTCCGGGGCCGGCTGCATTGCTGCCTTACGGGATCGGGGCCACGCAGGGGGGCTGCCCACGCTCCCCAGGAGCTTGCGGTTCACAGTGGCACTTGCTCTGCCTCCCTGCAGCCAAGAGGGTCCCCGTCTGCCCCCCCCCTCCCCTATCTCGTGGGCGAGACCACTCGAGACGAGGACCTGTGCAGCGCCTGGCACAGGGACGGCCGGTGCCGGGATGAGGATCTCAGCAGCTCATCCAGCGCGATGGGAACGGGAAGGGCTCGATCTCGCTGCTGCACACAGTGTGAAATTAATTAATTAACCGACGTGTGTTTTGGGCAGGAAAACCAGTATTTCTTATTTATTGACATGCTCAGCTAATTTCTCTATTCCCTAATGAATTGACCAAGCCCAGCTGCTTACGGGGCACAAAGCAACCTGTTCGGACGTTCCCCCCGACCTTCGCCGAGGCACAGCGAGAGCCACCGGCATCTTCTCCCTGCTCCGACCCGGGGGCAAGACGCAAGTGACCCCCTCACAGAGCGCCCAGGCAATTTGTCGGCCCAAACCTGGGTTTGTGGCACGGCTCAGCACCACTGGGGCAACTGCCTGGGGGGGGAATAACCCCGTGAGATGTGGCTGTAATGTGGGAATTGGGGTGCCCGGGGGGTCCGCACTCCCTCCTCCCCCAGCTGCCCTGCCCTCACGAGGCTGGGAACAGCTTGAGTGTCCAGGCAGGGAATTCATTTAAATAAATTTCCATAGGGATTAATTTCACCCCTTCTCCAGCAGTGTGGCGGAGGCGAGCGCGTGTGTGTGTGTGTGCATGAGAAAAGCTGAGCCTGTTTTGGAGGAGCTGGAGAGATGAGAAGGGTGGGGGGCACCATCCTCTCCCCACTGCCCTTCATCCCTCCATTTCCAGCTTCGGGAAGGTTTTGAGCCCGTCCTCGCCCACGCGTGAGCCCAGCCCAGCGGGTGCTCGGTGCC
>NW_008825502.1:288608-293260 GCF_000699105.1 Pygoscelis adeliae
CCGGCGCGGGGCAGAGGGGGTGCACGGGGATGCCACCGGCAATTCTCGCTGCTCAACGCTCCTGCGTCGCCGAGTAATTCAGCCCGTGGGTCCCCCCGAGCTCTGCTCACTCGCAGCCCCGGCAGCCTCTCCTACCGCGAACAGGGATATTGAGGGCTGGGAAAAATGCTCCTGGAGCGGCCGCACGGTCCGCATGCTTGGAAATCCCAGGAGCCGATAATGCCATGATGTTTTTTGGCTTTTCTAGCCCTCCCCAGGACCCCCGGCGCAGGAGACACCATTTCAGCAAGGAGAAATGATGATCCCCCGCCCCGTTAAACGAGTGCAAGAGCATCTGAATGACAGATGCAGGTTTTTTTCCATTCTGCTTCGGATTTGGGATTCAAAGCGCGCGACAGATTCAAAAAACCGGGGTAAATAAATCAGGTCTAGTGAACACTTGGAAACAAGCAGAGCGATAGCTATTTTTGGCTGTCAAATTTGGGAGGTTTTAAGGCTCCTTCAGGGCACAAACTGCTGCAAGAATTCATTACGCTGCAGCAAAATAAAAGCGCGGTGAGGAAGGAGAGTTTCCTTTCTCCTCCCGGGGAGATGGAGACGGGCAAACCCAGCAATGCCAGGCCTGCCGGGGGTCTTGCACCCACAGAAATACTGATTTTGGGCTCTGGGGTGGAAAACGGGGACCCTGGGTGATTCTTGGAGGGAATGTCCCCGTGGACGGTCTGTCCCAGGAACCTGCCATCGCTCCCAAGCGAAGCTTTTTTCCATTGAGGATGGACATGTCAGAATTAAACCCATTTCTTTGAAAACGCCAAGCGGAGCACAGAACGTCGCTGGGATTTTTTTGAAAACTAAAAAAATACCCTTTCCATCTGGATTTTTTGCAGGAATCCCAATTTTTAAGCGACTCACATGCCCCTTTGGAAAAGCGAGGCTGCTGGAGGGGCAGTTCTCACCATGCAGTGCCAGCCCCCACCAATGCTCTAAAGCACCCGCCCCCCCGTTTGGTTTGGTGCTGCGGCACCCGCTGGCACCCAGCGCTGCCCCAGTGTCCTGCGCCTCGTTTGCTTGACTTCGTTAAGGCTTGGAGAGGCGGGAAAGCAGGGATGGAAGGAAAGCCCGCAGCCCCGCTGGCGGCTGGGCTCATTAGAGCAATTTCGGAAGCCTGGGCTGCCCCGCAGCTGGGCACGGCTCTGCCTCGAAACCCCAGGAGCTCCAGAGCTGGGCTTGCAGGGGATGGAGACCAGCTTTTTTGGGGTGCACAGTGTGCCCCAAGCCCCCCTTTTTTGCAAGAAGAGGCTCTGCATGCTGCAAACCTCCTGTTCCCAGGGAATCCACCCTTGCTTTGTGTCCCCAGCCTGGCCCGGAGCCCAGAACAGGAACCCATGGTCCATCCCAGGGTGGGCGGCCCCCATGGGTGCTGGGGACCTGGCCCATGGGGCAGTGGCCAAGTAAAATGAGCTGAATTATAGTTTAAGGCAAAGCTCAGCATCAGCATGGAGGTTCTCTGCTCTTTGCCATGGAAACAAGCGTTGCTAAGGGATTGCTTAATAGGGAGTAAAATATTCTAAAAACCTAAGTTTGTGTGGCAGCAGGATTGAACCCCCCAGTCCTGGGGGGGGTGGATGGGGCTGTCCGGGGCTGCCCTCGCAGCAGCTCCCATGTGCAGCTGAAAGCTCCAGTTCTCCGTCCGTACGGACAAACCCCTGGCACGGGGAGAACTGGACGGAGGGTGCTGGGTGATTTGGGGTGGGCACGGGCTCCCCGGCAGCGTTGGCACGCTCCAGCGCAGAGCTGGGGATGTCAAGTCTGCCACCCTTTCAAACAAGCATATATGTTATTAAACAGACTCACAAAAGGGTCCCCAAGGGATAAAGACACCAGCGCTGCCCCCTCGGAGTGGGTGCAATGCTGGGCTCTTGCACGGTGCCTCAGTTTCCCCTCCGGCATGACCAAGGTGGCTGCTGCCATCAGCACCCCCTTCTCCCGGCATCCTCCGTGGGCACGCTGAGCCGGTGATACCCGCTTAACTTTATTAATTTTATGGGCATGAGGAAAGGGGCTGGGGGGGGGGGAATAATGTGGCCACCTCTGCCCTTGCCCCCCGTCCTGGCTCCCCGCGGCAGCTGGGCCGTCGCGCCTCCGCCGACAGCTCAATGGGCGCTTTGTCTGCGCCCGCCGGCCCCGCGCAGCCCTGTCGCCCCCAATAATATTTATGGAGTCGGCGGTCACCTTCTCCCCTGCTCCCTGCATCTCAATAACAGCCGGGCTGGTGAGATCCAGGGAATCTGGGAATTTATAGTCCGGAGAGTTGCTGCTCTTTAGCCCCGTGGGGTGTGGAGTGGCGGATCCTGCCCTTCGGATAGCTCGTGTGCGTGAATAACGTGCCCCAGCTTGGTTTCGGGTACCGTTCACAGCCCTCAAGTCGTTGGCTTGGTTTTTCTTTCCTTAAAAAATGCCTGTTTAAAAGCAAACAGGTGGGGGAATTTCCTCGCTTTTCCCAAGTCTTGCAAAGCCGCTCTGCTCCCAAACCAGCTTTGGGGGGTGGAAAAGGCGATGAAACCGCGCTGCTGATTTATTTTACTGTGTTTCTGCTCACTGCCCAATTCCTCCAACAATTAAAACAATCGAAAGCTCCTCTCCAAAGCTCCAGCAAAGAATATTTTAAGGTCCTTCTGCCGGAGATGCTGCGGATGGGTGCAGGCCCGGTACCCCCGGGTGTGGGGGGATTCGGGTCTGCCCTGAGCCCATCGAAGCTCCCAGGAAGCTCCCTCGGCACCCCGGGCTTCAAAGCAGATGATTTAAGCAAAGGTGCTTGTTCAGGAAGGGATCGACCAGGGAAACCTTAATATTTGGGGAAGAAAGAGGAGGATCGGTGAAGGCGCAGGGCACAGCGATGACCCTGGTTTGCTGGGATTTGGAAAATCCTAATAAAGGGTAACTTCTCCCTGACAGGTGATTCAGGCCAAGAAGGCACCGGGCAGGAATCCAAGTTCCTGCCGAGTCACTTCGAACGCTACCAAAACCAGGGCTGAAGCAGTGGATCTCTGCGGGCGGGAAATTGGGCCAATGTGGGCTGTTTTGGTTGTTCCCAGATGCTCCAGCTGCACAGAAATGGGTCAACTGAGTCGGATGCTACCGCCGCTATTCCCACATGGATAAGAGTGAGAGCCTCTCGGCGTGGATCAGATGCTGAGTGATGGGGAATTGCCAAGGCCCACGTCCTTCCCCGCTTCTTGGGGGAAAAACCAGCCCAGAAAGGATCCAGCAAATCCCCCAAATGACTCGCTGGACACCTGGGGAGTGATACCGACGACTCTTCCAACAGCCGGGCTGGATCTTCAGGGATCCTAAATACCCCCCTGCGATGTCGAGTTGCTCCCACGCACCATCCCCAAGGCACGTGCTGCCCCGTCCCGCAGAAACTGAATTTTGAGGCTGTTTCACTGGACTTTGGGAGATGTTCCAGGAGCAATTCTGTGCTGGCCGTGGGATAAAGCTGGTCCTTTCCCAGATTTGCTGTCATCTTCTGATAGATCCTCCAGTTTGGAGCAAACCAGCCCCCGGCTGATCCCGGTGCCAAGCAGAGCAATCCTCCAGTGCCGACGGGTGTTTCTGTGCTGGTTTGGTGCTTCCTTCTGGTAATTGAGCTGGGAGGTAATGGGCAGAAAGGTGCCGGGAACGCCGGGTATGTCCACAAACCTCCCTGCATGGAAAATCCTCCTGTTGTTTAACCCCAGAGTTGCAGGTACCGCTGTGCTTCAAGCAGGGTTTTTCCGGGGACTGGGGGGGATGACCCGTCCTGACCCCCAAACACCGCACAGGAGAGAGGAGGAGGAGGAGGGATGCTGGGGAAAGCAGAGCCGTGACTGCCATGCATGCTGAGCTCCTTTATAGCCGATCCATCAGGGGAACAGCTACAACCTCGGTCCCCCCATTGCACCGGGGCACCCCGGGGAAACACGAGCATCCCCCAGCATCACCCCCTGACCCGGCTTGAGCCGGGGCAGCTTCCAGCCTATTTAAAAGAGGAAACCAATTTATTTTGCTCCTCCTCCGGTGGATGCGGGTTGGAAGGCGCCGTGGAGCATCCTGCCGATGCTCGATGCCGAGCCGTGTTTGCGCAGCCCGGTGCCGCCGCTTCCCGAGGCCACGGCGCAGGGGCTGGTCCTCGCTGTGCCGCAGAGCATCTCCCGTCGGCCTAACGCGCGGGCGGCTCCTTCCCATTCCCCTTCCCCAGGGCTCGTTCAGGGAAATGCTGCGTGACACCGGCCCTCGAGCGCTGGCGGCTGGAGATGAATCTGGAGTGTCACCTCCTGCCACCGCCCGCGTTCCCAGCCTGTGGAGCGGATGCGTGGGAGATAGCACGCCCCTGCAAAGAGTGGGGTGAGCAGAGGAGGACGGGAAAGGGAATGTCCTGGGAGGCAAATATAAACTGATTTTAGTGAAGCCGGAGCGCCAGAGCTCCTTTATGCAAAGGGTTTGTGTCGCTCTCCGTGCAGGGCAAGAGCAGCCGGGTGCTGACGGGGCTGGGGGAGGATGGTTTTTGGAGATGCCTCGGACACCGTGGGTTTAGTCCAGGTGGGAAATGGGGGTTTTGCTGCAAGAGGAGGGTGCGGGAAGGTGGTTGGGGCACAGGGAGAGCAGGGGAC
>NW_008825502.1:293928-295938 GCF_000699105.1 Pygoscelis adeliae
ACCGGGTCGTTAGACCGTGGCATGCACACGCACACCCCTGCACAATCAACACCCTACGGACGACCCCTGCCAAGCGAGCCCCGGCGTCTGCCTGCTCCAGCCTGGCTTTCCCGCGTGGCCGTTGGATGCATCCGCATCCCGCAGCCTTGCAGAACCTTCCCTGCCCACCATAACGTATTGTTTTGTGAAACGTATGAGCGGGGTTTCGCTCGCCTGTCGGCAACGCTCATAAAAGCATCCACGCGACGGTGAAGGGCAGCTGAGGTGGTCTCACATCTGCCTCGCTGGGACCGCTGTCAGGGGGGCTTTGCCATGCTAATGGATAATTAGATAGGCAGACAGACTGACAAGGATCCAGATGGATGGATAGATGCCACGAGGATCTGGTGACAGATAAATAGGCAGATGCTAATGGGCAGCGCAAACAACAGCTTAGACTCCTGCTAATTCCCACTGTAATTTTTAAGCTCTCTCCATCCTCCCCCCTTTTCCCCCCTCTCTCCCCCAATGCAGAGCTCTCACCAGCGCATCCATCACCTCTATTTCTATATTTTTTTTTTGCACAGAAGTAACATAAATGGTTTGTAGGGGCTCTAAGGAATAACGAGTAGCAGCGAGCTGAGGTGGGCGTCGTGCGGGGGCTCGGGGAGGTGAAACCCCTGGGGTTACCCTGGGACCGGCCAGAGCCGGGCTCGGCTGTCGGGGCGTCTCCCCCCTGCCACCCCCTCCCACCATATTTTTTTTTTAAAAAAAAAAAAAAAAAAAAAAAGAAAAAAAAAAAAAGAAAAGGTTTGTCCCTTTTCTTCCACCGCGGGGATGGGAAGAAAATTTTGAATGGAGGGGAGGAGGCCGAGGTGGATTAGAGCCAGAGAGCCATGGCCGAGCGGGCGGTGGAGACAAAAGAAAGCATCTTCGCTTGTTTTCCCTTGCCGCGGGGAATCCACGTGGCGGTTGCGGGAAGGCGGGGAAAGTGGGAAAGGGAGATAAATCCTGCTGGAAGGCTTTCGGCGGCACCCGCACTGCGCGGGAGATTTATAGCCCTGCACTTCACAGCCACCTGCCTGCGATGGGTGCTGCTCACCTGCTCCGTGGGGCCGGGCTCATTAGCCGGGAGCCCTGGTTAATGAGATGGGGGGGTATGGGGATGCTCATGTGGTTGTAGACCTTTGGGTCCTTCCAGCTTGGCAGGGCCAGCACTGCCACCGTCGCCACCCCCCTGTCCCAGCCTCGGAGGGGCTCAGCGCTGGCGCGAGCCGGAGCCTCAAGCATCCTCCTGTGGGTACCAGCTCCGTGGCTGCCACGCTCTGCCTCCCGCTCGCGCTGCCTGGGGTCCTCTCTATCTTATCTACCCATCTTCCGCTTTATCACCTCGCCCTGATTTGTCTCTCAGCCCATCAGCCCCTCCGTTATCTGCTCTTTCTTTCACTCTGCCCCTTTTCCCCTCCATGTTTTTTATTATTTTTCCTGTAGTTCTCTCTCTCACTGGTTTCTTTCCTCCCCTGCTCTATAGATTTCCCTCCTCTTCCTCACCCTCTCTCTTCTCCTGCTCCTTTTCCCTCTCTCCAGTGTATTTTCTCTCCCCTCTGCCATCCCAGGAGGGGTCGGCAGGACCGTGGCAGTGGGGACAAGCGTCCTGGGGCAGGTGTCCCCATGAAGCTGAGTCCCTGGGCTGCCAGCACAGGCGGGTCTCACGGTCCTATTTCAGGCTGAACTGCGAAATACAGCCCAGGAGATGCCATCGGCGTCTCCTGCATCTCGGGAGAGAGCTGGAGCCTGGTCCGGGATGAGGACAGCCCGGGAACTGGTCCCCAAAGGTGCCCAGAGCATCACTGCCAAACTCCCCGCGCCTGACCCGCAGCAGGAACCGGAGGAGAAAAACACCATTTCTCCCTTATTTCACCCAAACTGAGGCCAAGTGGGAGGTTGGGGACGGGGAAGGGCCCCGGCCCCCCCCGTGTCCGTCATCGCAGGCGCATGAGCCGCGGGGAGCGGGTGTCTGCAGCGGCTGCT
>NW_008825502.1:296055-300006 GCF_000699105.1 Pygoscelis adeliae
GTATATATATCACACACCATATCACCGCATATAGACACACCCCCATATATGTGTGTATATATTTTAAATATATATATATGTTTAATCTCAGCCTTTTTCTTATTTCAGATGGAAGCAGCTTGCCGACGCAATTAAAAGTTTCACCAGAAATGACCCTGTTGCAAATACTCCGGTTTTTAGAGAAGCCGATTCGAGTTCTCAGCAACTGGCTGGGAAAGCGCCCGGGGGCTTTTCTGACGAGCTCCCGCAGGTATTCCCAATTTCCTTCGTTTGCTTTACGAGGTACGGGGGGAAAAAAGGAGAAATATTTTCCTTATAAATACAGATATATGTATAAAAAATATTCCAGGGATTTTTTTTTTTTTCCCTGCGCAGATCCCTTTTTCCAGGAGTTTTCCAGTCTCTGCACCATCGCCTAGCTCAGGTGGAAAAAGAGCCAGCAGTTACGGGTCAGGGTGACTGGATGGACGCTATTAAGAAATGTGGGAATGACAAAAGCTTGAATTCCCAGTTTAAAAAAATTCCTTTTCTGGGCACAGGTGTTGAAAGCACCTTCAATTCTTGATTCTTTTCCTTCCCATCACAAAATACCCCGGGAGAAATCCCCAAAGCAGCTTCACCCATCCCCGTGCATCAGCCAAGGGCAGCACCCGGGTGACACCAGGACCCCCACGGCCCGTAGCCGTCGGCAAAAAAAGACAATATTGGGACCGTGAGGATCAGAGAGGCTTAAAATACGACCCAGCTTTGGGAGAATTAATTTTGGACCAATTTCTTGCTGTGGCCATCACCTGCCGAAATCCCACTTCTCCTTTTGGGTAGCCGCCCTCATCCCTCTGCGAGCAGCTGGCTTTTTTGGGAAGGGGCTAAACGAGGGCACATGGGGTACGGACACGGCCATTGACCACGACAGACAGACGGCATCCCCAGGACGGACAGACTTGGGCGCGAGAAAGGGGGCGGCGATGGCATTGCCTAGACACGGCATTTAATTAAGATGCACGAGCAGTACTTTGGGTGCAAAAAGCGGAGGGGGAAGGGTTAAGGGGCGGCGGGAGAGAGGGGTGAGAAGAAAGCCCGAAGAAAAGAAGGGACCTCACAGCACCCGACGGGCCTTGATGGCTTAATTACCATATTCAAATCTAATTAATTCCCCTTTGCATAAAAAGGCCACGGGCGGGCGTGGGACCAGCCTTGCAGATGGCGTCTCATGCTCAGCACCATTTTGGGGCTGCCGGCCATCTTAGAGCGAGGAGGAGGACGGCTTCGCCCGCGGTGCCGAGCGTCTTCTCGGGGCACCCGTCGGGCACAGGGCTGCGCCGGGTGCTGGCACCAACAAGCCCCATCAACCATCATTAACATTGCTTTGAGGAAGAAGAGGCTATTTAAAAGCAGGGGGGAAGGAATGAAGCAAAAATGTATGGGGAGGGGGGTTTAAAGCGATGGGGCATCATAATTTGGGGGTATTAGTGTGCCCCTCGCCCGCGGTTGGGGCTCCCCACTCCATCCCTGCATCCTGGGGTCTCCAGATGGGACGGCACCGGTCTCCGTGCAGATGGAAATTGCCGATGCGGGGATTAGCGTCCCTGGGGGTATTTGCTGGAGGGGGTGGGCGATGGGGAGTGAGGCGCGGCGGCAGTCCCGGGGAGATGGACGATCCCATGGGGATGCACCCCGCGGCCGCGTCCCCCTGCTGGCCAGCAGGAAAAGCCAGGAAAATCTAGCCTCAACAAGCAGATACCCAAAACCCCTCTTGCACAGGCATTGTTTTGGGGAAAAACGGAGGATAATATTCCTCATCTCCCCATCGCGCATCTGGAGGTGAACCAAGCCCCGAGAGCGTGGGCTGCCGACGGGCACCACGGCAGCGCCGGCACCGGCTGCCAGGCTCACCCTGGGAAAGGTGAAAGTTATTTTTCTAATGTTTTGGACAGCTTTGCCGTCACGTGAAAAACTCGGAGGAGCGAGGACCTCAGGGGATGTGGTTTTTCTCCCTTGACTGACTCCCAAGGATGCGACGCTGCTGCTGCTGCTGCTGCTGCGGGGTTGTGCTCCTCCCCACCCCCCTTCGCCAGCTCTAATGGGGGCAATGGGGGCTGGGATGAAAACGTTACCCCAAAACAGGCTCCCAGACAGAGCTGGAAGTCGCTTGTGTGGCTAAATCCAATGCCTGCCAGCAGGAAAAATGGGGTTTGGGGGGGTTGGATGGGGCAGAGCAGGAGGAGCTGTGGATGGATGGTGGGGGAGGCTGCAATCCCGGCCGGGGGCAAAGCAAGAAGTGAGGGGGGAAGATTCCCCTTTACGCTGTTTAGTCATAGAAAAGGATTTTTTGAATCATAGAGGAAAGATTTTTAGACGTACTTTAAAAAGGAAATAGGAGGAAAAAGCCAATTATTTGGCAGCCAAAAGCTGTTACCAATAGCCCAGTCTTCCACTAGCTTTGGACTTCCAAACGTTCCACTAAATGTTTTCAAAGAGGAATATAAATAAAATGGGGACAAAAGCTGGTTTTTTTCCCCCGAAACAATGAAAAAAAAAATCAGCGCAGCACCTCACAGCCTGGCAATCGCAGCTGCCTGCCCGGACCCGACGGCGAGGGACAGCCCAGCCATGCGTGGAGCCGTTGTGGGTGCCCCCCTCTGCGGCGCTGCTCCCTGGACCCCCCAAATCCCCGGCTGGAGAGAGCCCGGGGGGAGGTTTTGCGGGGAAAGCCCAGTGCCAGCTGGCTGGGCTTGCAGGAAGGGAAAAGAAAGCAAGAAAAGCCCAAACTTACCCCGTCCGGGAGAGGCGAGGGGGTCTCGAGCATCCTTTGGGGGGTGAAGTGAACTTCCCTTGCCTGGCTCCGCAGGCGCTGCCCTTGCCGCGGAGGGATGCGACCAAACCAGCCCGTCCCCAACAGCCAACTTTGCCGCTGCAAACCCATGCTGGGAGCAGCCTCCTCCTGGCCCAGCGGCTCCCAGGGGTAGGAAAGCCCAGTCCACGGCACCCCACGGGGCTCCTCCATCCTTTGATTCCCAAGGCGAGGGTGCTGTGGTGTGGGTGGTCTCCCCGGGGCTCTGCCCACGCTGGCCTGGCTGCTCCCCTTCGCTCTGGCTGCTTTGCCCCATCCCCGTCCCCGGTGATGGATGCTGCTGGACTGCGTTGGTTAAAGCAAGGTGGGGATTTCTCCTCTGCAAAAAATAAAATGAGCAATGCCGACATGTCCAAAATCACACCGATCACCTCCAGAACCACGCCGATCACCTCCAAAACCACACTGATCACCTCCAGAACCACACCGATCTCATTCTGCTCATCACTGAGCCATCTTAACCAGCTCAGCCGCTGCGCTGGGCAGGCCCACGTGGCCAAGACGACGCTTTAAGGGGATCACAAAGGTTTCTCCTGGCACGGTCGGAGCCTGGCGAAGGGCCCCGAGGTCTCTGCACCCGCCTCTATGTGCAAACCCCGCTCTGGGTACCCGCGTGGGTCCCCGCTTAGGGACGGGTTTCTGTTTGACCTCTCCATCGGGGTCTAGAGAGAGGGTCGAGCGGCTCCGTCACCCCATGGGTCACACCCCAGACTGCATCCCACATCCCATTTTACAGATGGGGTGGCATCGGCAGGGAGCGGAGCCAAACCTTCCCAGGAGCTGGTGGGGAAGGAAACGCCTCTGTGTCAGGGGATGGGGCAAACCCCCTGCAGATTTGCCCTTGGGCATCTCTCCCGACCCCCGGCACCCGCTGCCAGCGAGGGGATGCCTTGGTCTGCCCCAGATCAGCCTTTTTATCACCCAAAAACACGGGGTGTGGAGGTGAGGACTTCAGCCCTTGCTGGCCCCAGCACCCATGTTTACCCCACACAATGCTGCCGGGGGGGGGGGGGGGGGGGCCCCCACAAAGCCACTCTCCATCATCTATCAGCAGTCCTGGTTAACGGGGGAGGTCCCGGACGACTGGAGGCTGGCCAATG
>NW_008825502.1:300572-302305 GCF_000699105.1 Pygoscelis adeliae
AGACCCCCAGCGAACCCCGGCCCCCCTCCCGGAGCCCAACACAAATCCGCGGTGGCAGGTCCGTGTCCCCCTGCCCAGCTTCGGGCCCCCCAGCCCCTCCGATTCCCCCCCTGGCCACCATTCCTGGGGATGGGATCAGCAAAACCTACAGGAGATTAATTCTCCGGCCGCCTCACTCTTGCTGTACCGGCGTGCAGGAAGGCAGATGGGATAATCCCTGACTTCAGCGTAGCCAGAACCACAAAGAGCAGGATTAATAAAACCTAGGCTTTAATTTCGGCAGTCCCTTTTCCTGCAGCATCCCCAATTCCAGCAAGTCGGACAATTAAGGGACGGGGGAGCTCTGTGGCCGACGGCCACGTCCTAGCTGCTCTGAGAGGGGAAAGCCAGCCCTGGCACCTTCCAGCTGGGAAAGCCGCCGGATTTCAGCCCAGCCAAGCAGCCAGCGCTGCGTGTGCGGGTACACGCGTGTGCCCGCGGGTACACACTAACGCCCCACGTGTGCCACACGGCCCCGCACGCTCTGCGGGAGCAAGGGCAGGGCCCCTCCAGCAGCAAACCCTATGCAAAGCGGGGCTGAAAACTGCGGTTATTTCCTGTTAAACCAATTCAGGAAACTGGTCCCATTTATCCTATAGGTTGGGGCAGGTTTTTTAATTGCTGAAATTCTGGGTTTTGAAATCAGGTCTGTGCAAATGCCGGTATTTAATGAAGAATGTAGAATTCTGTTTCCCAAAATTTTAGCTTGATAATTGGTTTCTCGATGTGCTGATGGGCGCTCGGGGGACATCTGCCAGCCCAGACCCTTCCCGAAGGGGCCAAGGCGGGGACATGACTTCAGGAAAAACCCAAACCCCGTCGCACCGGGAGCGGGTTCATCCCACCCATGCTCCATCAGCACGGTGGCAGCGGCGTTGCCAGCCCAGGCTCAGCATCCTGGGACTCCCACCCCACATCCCACGCATTGGGTGGCATTTTGGGGTGACAACAGCCATGGGGCCAGAGGTTGCGTCTCAGCAG
The DNA here is from genome assembly GCF_000699105.1 of Pygoscelis adeliae. Taxonomy (NCBI): domain Eukaryota; kingdom Metazoa; phylum Chordata; class Aves; order Sphenisciformes; family Spheniscidae; genus Pygoscelis; species Pygoscelis adeliae. The sequence continues at coordinate 301,593 of NW_008825502.1, forward strand.
CACATCTCCCTTCCCCACTATATTTTGCTGCTGGTGTTTGGGGTCCAGGTGCCCACACAGGTTGAGCATCTCCAGCAGCATCACCCCGGGAGACCCCGAACCCGCATCCCGGGTGCTGTGGGGCTGAGCCGGGCGGCTCATCGCCCGCTGGGGAAAGCGGCTGGGCCGGCGGGATGATTAGGGTGGCCTGTGGAGTAATTATCTCATTGGACAACTAATACCCTTTCAGCGGGAGCGGGGTGGGGAAGTATTGTTCGGGCTTAGGGATTACATCAACCCGGCTGGAGCAGACAATGTGCTCCCCCTGGGAAGAGGCAGCTCAGCCCTAGGGAGAGAGGAGGGAGGCAGGGGCTGAAGCTGTCTCAATTAGCGAGTGTCCCGGAGAGGAAAAGGGTGGTGGGGGCCCGTGGGGGGACACGGGGAGTTTAGCGGGGAAGGAAAGCATCCTTAACCCTTCGTGCTCCTCCCACGAGGGGACTCAGTCCTTCACCCCTGCGTTAAGCCCTCGGGGACAAGGAGATGCCAGGAGAGCTGGATGCGTCCCCTTCTCCCCGTGATGCCGAGGAAAGCAAAGCGCAGCCAGTTTTCTCCTTTTTCTGCCTTTTTTTTCTTTTTGACAGCCCAATTCCAGCCCCTTCCAGCCTCCCTGCACATCAGCGGCACGTCGGCCAATTCGTCCTTGTATTGTGAACGGGCAGACATTGGGGACAGTG
>NW_008825502.1:302710-304125 GCF_000699105.1 Pygoscelis adeliae
CATTTTTAAATAAATGAATAATACATAGCGGGGTGATAAATAAATAACGGCCATACATTTGAACTTAGCCTCTGAGAAAATCCTTTTAGTTCAAAAGGACCGGGGCGCTTGGAAAGGGGAGCCCATGCATTTTGAATGGGCTGCCATCAAGTGTCAGGGCTTGGCAAGGGAGACGAGGGGGGGGAGGGATAAAACTGGCCTCGACACAAGCAGGGGGGGACGGGGACAAGGATCCTTAAGCATCGCCAAGGGCAGCTTTGGTGGCAGCAGGCAGCGATGGCACTGAGGGCTGCGACCGCCCCGGTGCTGGGCACCGAGAGCCTGGTGTGCCCCGAATCCCCGGGAAGGAGGAGGATGAGAATGGAGGGTGCCATACCAGGAGGCGAAGAGCAGCCCCCGAGAAAGGCGAGCGGCACATGAAAGGTCCGGTCCCGCTAACCCCGACTGTGCCGAGGAGGAGTCCCCATTTAGCAGAGCAAAGGCAGCGTTTACTTAGCAGTGGCCCTATAAAGAGGTGGGTGGCCCTGGAAGGCGGCCCAGACAAATACAAGGGGATTAGACAAGTGAAAGGTGTGAGCGGAGGGGCGAAGGGGAGGAGGATGCTCAGAGAAAGCCGTCAGCGGGGGCATAATGAAGCGCCCCGAGCGGGGAGGGGGCGGAGAGGCAGAGGTGGGTGGGAGCTGGATAGGGGGAACCGTATCGTTGCCTTTTTTGGGGGGGGAATCCAGAGAGAGCCCATGTCAGAGGAGTTGGGGGCGGCTGGGATTAGTTCTGAGGCTGCCCCAAGCCCCTGCACGGGGCGGCTGACGGCACACGCCTGCCCTAACGTGTCCCTGCCACGCACAGCCATGCACACGTGTGTTCTGGCCATGCACAGCCATGCACATGCATGTCTGGGCCATGCGCAACCATGACACACGTGTCCCAGCCATGCACAGCCATGCACATGCATGTCCTGGCCATGCACAGCCATGCACACGTATGTCCTGGCCATGCACAGGCATTCACACACGTGTCCTGGCCATGCACGCACGTGTCCCAGGACAGGATCCTGGCGGAACTTGCTCCCTTGCCCTTCGTGAAGCCCGAGAGCCACGGAGGCAACTTTCTTTGTGCAAACTGCTCCCGCTCACTCGCATCGCTAAGTAGGTATTGATTTATTAGGCTGTAATTTAAGGCAGAACGTTTTAAAATGAACTCACACACCAAGCCCAGGCACGAGAATAAACAAGACCTGATTTATTTGCTGCCCGTCTCTCTGCAGATGCCTGGCCGGGCCGGCAGCACCGCAGGGCAAGGGGGGGGACGGGGAATCTCTGCGGCCAGATCCTGGCATGAGAAGACCGGGAGGGGAGCATCCCCCTCACCCCCTGCACATCCCCCTCTGAGGGCTGCAGAGCAGTCCCGCACGCATG
>NW_008825502.1:304905-306034 GCF_000699105.1 Pygoscelis adeliae
AACCCCTCAGTGCTGCCAGCCGTCGCCGGGGCACGAGGAGGGTTTAATGCAGCGGGGACCATAATGGGGCCGGCTGGGGGAGCGAGGAGGAGGAGAAAATAGTGTCAGTGTGTGTGTGCCTTAAACAAACCTGCGCCGGGGTGACGTGAATGAGGGCACAGCCTGTGTATATATTAGTGATGGGATCTGACCTCGCTGGGAGGGCTCCTTCCCTCGCTCCGCTCCTCTGGGCGTGGGAAAAAGGCCTGGGCTCTTTTCACAGCTGTTCTCGCTGCTGCACTGAGCTAATGGAGGGGCTGCCCGGCTCCCTCCTCCCCCTGCCGCCTTTTCAGTCCTTCAGCAAAAAACCCCCTTTCACAGTCCCTTAAAAACACACCTCATTGTTCCCGCCTGGACTGCATTGAAATGCCACTCGCACCCGGTCTCCTGGAGCAGCCGGCCCCAACTCCAGCTCGGCTGCGCGTGTACACGCGTGTGCAAGCCCGGGCGTGCGTGGGAGCACGCGTGTGCCCGTCTATAGGTTGATGCATTGCAGCTGGCACGGGGTTTCATCCCCGAAGCTCGCTCTGAAAGGGGTGGCTGGCGCGGGGGGGAGAAATGTGGAGCCAAGGGGGCTTTCCACACCCCAGGCAGCCGAGCCGGTGTTAATGCCCCCAGCCCGGATCCCTTCTGTCTCTCCCTTTTATCCGGATGCTTGGACCGAGAGGCTCGGCAAGCAGGGGGGGACACATGGCCAGTGGACGTACCCCCATCCACAACCCAGCCGTGGGGACCGACCCCAAACACCCTGACGCCCGCCTGAGCTCCTCCGCAGCCCCGGCCGTGCCCGGGTTTCACAACCAGCGTTTGATGCTCTGGGAGCAAATACTCCGCGTTAAATCCCTGCCTGATAGATGAAGTGATGGGATTCCCTGGGGATGGGGCAGTTCGGGCACATCGCACCTTGATTTCCCCTAACATCGAGCCTGTGGCTTTCCCAAAAATCCTCTCCAAGCTCTGTAGAAATCCAAGATTTATAGAAAACAATAAACAGCCGCACAAGGATCAGCCCTCGCCTGGTTTCCCGGGGAATTAGGGCAGAGAAAGTCTGGGCTCAGCCTCCCGAGGAGCTACGGGGAAAGTGGAGCCG
>NW_008825502.1:306522-308166 GCF_000699105.1 Pygoscelis adeliae
GTGCATCACTGCCTGGTATTAGTAGCAGGACAGACGGACGCAGGGACAGCACCCTCAGGGCCCGCTCATGCCTCCCCGCGTGCTTTTCCCGCTGACCTTTCCCCGCTGCTCTGATAGATACTTTCTGACAAAAGCGGGGACGTCGCACACCTTCCGCCCTTGCTCCGCGCCCGACGCAGGGACATCGCCACTAGCAAGTCCCTGTCACCGGCTATTAGGGGAAGAAGGTCTCCACCACCGCCCTGCTCGTTCTGCATGAGCGCCAGTGCCGGTGCCAGGCAGGGGGGGGTCCCCCCAGCCCCCCAGTACGTAATGCATACGCCTTGCGTTCGCCGTTTATAGATGCAAATCTGTTTAACAGGCACACGCGGGTTCGTCATCGGTGAGGATGAGCCCCAGCTCTTGGAAGTCAACATATGTGCATGATGATGCACGTATGTGCGTGACCTACATTCGGGGCTGTAGCGGTTTCCCCGGGTGTGCGATGCCCATGCGTGCCCACAGCGAGGGGGCTCGGCCAACCCTCGCCTGCCGAAGTACCGTCAATCCCCAAGGGGCTTTCCCTGCGCCGGGAGGATTCCTGGCGTGGGGAAGGGGAAAGGCTTCAGCAAACGCTGCTCGGTTGGAGCATCCTGAAAAACCGCTTGCCGAGGAGCCCGAGCGAAGGGTTTGGCTTTGGCAGGAGTGGCGAAGCGCAGCCACCAAGGCCACGGCCTCGGCACCCTGAGCATCACCGACACGCGGAGGGCCCCCCCCCCGCATCCTGCGCCTGCCTCCTCTCCTGGTCCCCGCACCCCGACACCGGTGAGCACCCGCCCCGCTCCTCTCGCTTTCAAATATTGCCATTTCCCCGGCTGGTTTTGACTTCTCCACCCAGCGCAGCCATGGAGTTTCCATAGAAACATGAAGATATTAAACTGTAAATAATAATTTCTCCATAAAAAAAAAAAAAAAGAGAGAGAAAGAAAGGCTCCAGCGCATCGCATGGGGCTGGTGGGCTGGGAACAGACCCCGACGTCCTGCGCACCCGCCCCCGCACGTGGGGTCTCATCTCAACCCCCCAGGCTGGGTCCAATGGGTGGGGGTTCCACGGGCACCCCTGATGGGGAGCGCTGCATCCCTCCGGCACCGAAGGAGAGCTGAGTGCTCTCGCACCGCTACCTCCACCACTGGCACCTGATTTATCCAGGTTGGAGACTTCAGCCTGACATCTATAAAAATTAGCAGCTAACGAGCCAGCCGGGGCACCCTCCGCCAGCTTTGGGTAAATAAACGGGAGCTTCGCTGCCGCAGTGACACATACCTGATGGGAAGGAATTGTTATTTACTGTTGCCTGTTCAATAGTTATTTTTAAATGGCCTAAAGTTAAACACATCAGTGTGTTTAATTTTCTCCTGCTTGGGGATATGGTTTTGTCTGGGGCTTTTACCCCTTCTGACTATTTAAGTGATACTTTTTATCATAAATGACTTTTTTTCCCCTCCCTGCTATCAAAGTGGAAAAACAACAACCTGCCGAAGGAAAAAGGAACAGCAACCGGGCCGGGGGTGGTGGTGGCATGGGGACCCCCTCGCCCAGGGACGGGGAGCGGTTTGGGTTTAACGGCCGAGGCCGGGAGCCATGGCCTCCGGGCACACACCCCC
>NW_008825502.1:308807-310268 GCF_000699105.1 Pygoscelis adeliae
GGCGGGGCTCACCCCCGACCCGCTGGCAGCAGCCCAGGGCTGCAGACCACCCCCCTGCCCCAAAGTAGCCGGGCCGAGCGCCCCGGCAGTGCCTGGGATTATCCTCAGCGTAACATCCCCCGAGAACAAGATTGCAGCTTAGGGCCTGATGGAAAAGAGGAGAGAGATGGGATTAAAGGGAAAATAATGACTATTTCTTTAGCGAGGCCGGGGAAATGAGACCGGGATTAGAGTCCTCTTTACCAGCAGCCCCCAATCCCGCTGGGCGGTCCCGGATCCATCCGGGGCAGCCGGAGATGCCCATGCTCGGCATCCCTCCCGAGGGCGACATTGGGGCTGGCAGCATCAAGCCCGACTGTCCTGACCACGAGGCCGAATTGCCGGTGCCGGATCCAGCCCGAGCACCCGCCGCATCCCGCTGCCACCACCTTTGCCCGCACGCGGAGGGCACGAAACGAAGGCGATTTTGCAAATATTTGCCAGTGCGGTGATTTTCCTCTCCCTGCAGATTTGCCAGGAGAAATTATAAAATATTCTGCAAGGAATAAAACATTGAAAATTAAAACTTCACTTGCAAAGGCACAAGCCCGAGAATAAACCTGAAAGGCTCCTTTCTCTCGCCTTCGGTTGCACACACCGTGCGGTGCAATTGGCTGCTTCCCTGGAATAGATTCAGTTGCTATGATACCAAGTTTGCTTTTAACGAACCCCAGAAAATTAATGGTATTCAGCAGATAAGTCCTTAAAGTGGAACCTATTTTAAGAAATTCTTGCTGAATGGTTTACAAGTAGTCAGGAGGGAGGAGAAGGTTTCCCGAGCGTGGCAGAGCCTGCGCCGGTTCCCCCCTCTGCTCCTGGCTGGGATGTTGGGGTGCACGGTGTTGTGTTTTGGGGTACACGTCAGCTTGGGACCCCAAACGGTGAGGGCAGGATTGGTGCGCAGCATCAGCTCCCCGTGCTGTGCACCGTGCATCCCTCCTGCTGCTGCACGGCCGCCGCTTTGCATCCTCCCGGCTGTCCCCACGCGGCCTCGCTGCTGCTGAAATGCTTCTCCCCTCCGGACGCTGCAGCCACCCCGCGTTGTGCTGCAGCAAAGGCTCTCACCCAGCTCGGCACCATCACGGCTAAAGCACCCGCGCTCCTGTCCCTGTCCCCAAGCCGCGGGCAGAGCGGCTCCGCAGGGCACACGGTGTATGAGGGACTGTCTCCTCTTTTTCCCACACCGTATTTTTGGGGTGTACGGGGGCCATCCCTGCTTTATGCCACACTATATATAGGGTCCGTGTCCTCCCTGCCCAGAAAAAGGCCCAAATTGGGTGAGCCCAGGGTGTTCGAGCAGGCTGGGGGTGCAGGGTCAGTGCCAGGGATCAGAGAGATCCGGGACAAGGAATCTGCCCCTCTCCTGCCTGAACAAAGCAAGACCTGTCGAGAGGGAGGAAGGTGCGCCCCTGCCTCCCGCCC
>NW_008825502.1:311108-312533 GCF_000699105.1 Pygoscelis adeliae
GCTGCACGCAACACCCCGACCCACGGGCAGCAAAGCAGGAGCACGGGGGGGGTGGGGGGGTCCGGGAGGGCCCAGGGGGAGGCTGAGACCGGAGGAGCACCGGCACCCTCGGAGCGATGCTCCCAAATCCCCCTCTCTGAAGAACAAAGCTGCAATCCCTCTGCAGATGCAGAATAACTGACAAGCGACGATGATTTATTGCTCTTCCCCAGCAGATAAACTGGCCTCGGAAACGGGTTTGTGCTAAATTACAATTTGCATGTGGTAATATATTTAAGCAACTTTCCTTCTACTTCGTTATAAACAGGGTTTCTCTGGGGGTTATTTCTGAGCTGGCCCCGTTTCATTTATCTCCGGCACACCCGGCGCAAGCGAGCTTAATTGTCGGCGTGGAAATTAAAACCACAGTGGAAAAAAATAAAAAATTAATAAAATAAAGGTTCTGGGTTTGTACGTAGCCTGAGGAACCCCGGGTTGGAATCGAAATAATCACCCCGGCATAGGCGCTAGCTCTGGGCCTCAATAAAAATGATTAAAGACAAAACCCCACTGAAATTTCCACTCCACGGCCGCGTTTGGCTTCCAGCCGCTCTCCCCCTGCAAAGGCACCGGGGCCAGTGCCTCGGGGAGGCCGGCGGCCGCTGAGCCCCTCTCCTGCCGGGAGGGCAGGGCTCTTCTCCCGGAGAATAGCGAGCGGGTTTTTACATTCGGTTCTCTAGCTTTATGATATCACATACACTCATACAGCTAGATAACCAAAGAGAAAAACCAACCCAGGTCTTTATAAAACGGGCCTTGGCCGCGCCGTTTGCCCGGGGGTGTTTTGCCCCGGTGCCGGAGCCCCCCAGGGCGGCCGCGATCCGCGTCCCCTCGCCGCCAGTAATGAAGAAACCCCAACGGTTTCGGTGGGAGAGCAGGAATCTGCCCCGGCGCCTTGGGATGTGACACACAACGCCAGCGCTCCCCAAAGCCCACCCGAGCGCCTCGACCTGACATCTGCACCCCAAAGGGGACCCGCACCCTAAAGCGGGCTCAGCCCCGCGCAGCGCCCCATGGCCCGGGAGCCATTGCAGGGCAGGATGCTCCCCCAGGATCCATCCCCGCTGCCTGCGGCCCAGGGACCTGCCTCCTTCCCAGCCCCAAATTCGCCCCCAGACCCACCCCGGAGCCCGCTCCCACTTTATAATTACTGTAATTACTGGCACGGAACTGCTGAGTCATGAGAGTGGCTGGGGAAGGGATGGGCCCAGCCAAAAGGGCCCCCCAGGGGTTTCCACCGCGCCCCCGCTCTGCCTTCCTCTTCTCCCCTTCCTCCCGCACCCGCTCCCTGCAGCCGGGCCCTGCAACCCCGGGAGGGACCCCTCATATCCTGGGGGTCTGGGCCGTGAATCTCCCGGGGGGGGACGACGAACGACACCCTGCCCG
>NW_008825502.1:329866-332496 GCF_000699105.1 Pygoscelis adeliae
TTGCCGCGCCGGGGGATAAGGCGATAAGCAGCATTATGGCTGCAGGCGATTATCGCAGCCGGCGATGACGGGCACAACGGGGCGGCTCTGCCCGGCATTGCCGCCTCCATCCCGCGGTCCAGCGAGCCGGCATCCGCCAGCCTTGTCCCCATGGCCAGGGACAGCATCGAGGCAGCAGCCTGGCTCCCGTAAGGAGCTGGCATCCAGCGAGGGCTCATGGCCGGGGACCCCCGAGCAGGAGGGAGCGGGGTTGGGTTGCCGGCCCTGGAGAAACCCCGCAGCCTCTCATCGCGTTAGTCTCCACCGGGTCCCACCTCGCACAAACAGCTCCTCGTTAGCGTTGCCGTGATGGGGACTTAGGACGTGGCCCAGCTGGAGGGATGAAGCACCCTTCAGCATTGTCATTACGAACGAGGCCAACAAAACCCAGCGCAAGCAAAGCCCTCGAGCCCTCAAAACCTGTCAGAGAGGAGACGCTTTCCCCTGCCTGCGCCGGGCAGCGGCTCCCGTGCTGCCTGGCATCCTGCCGGCCTCCGCTCCCTCCCACGCGTGCTTATCTTTAGCCCGGGCTCTCTGCTCACTCGCACGCACCGGGCTCGCTTCCACACCCAGGCACAGCCCCTCGTCCCCGCTGTCCCTGCCCCAGCACCCGCGGCCGAGGTGTCACCCCAACTTCTGGGCTGCAACGAGGTTTATAATTAACTCCCCGGATCCTCTACATCTTTAGGGGTCATTTGCATCACGCCGGAGCATGTAAACTTCCTATCCCAGCTCCTAATTAGCACACTGAGATGAAGCGAACCCCTTGAGAGCGACATGTTTTTCCGTGTGCCACAGCCCCGACATGGTGTGGGGTGCTCGGCTTGGTACGGGGGGGTCCCAGCACTGCCTTTGACACCTTTACATCCTTCTCCATCCCTGAATGGTTCCAGAAATGTTAAATCCACGAAGTTTATCCTAAAGTCAAAGCGGGTGGGTTATTACGGGAGCGCCCGGACCCCGGAGTGGCAGAAGCAGGTCAGCTCAGGGTCTCTGAGCTCCCCAGTGATTCATCCTCCCACCTCTCCCATTTCCATGGGACAAAGCGGCATCGATGTAGAAACTGGGGAAAAAAGGCCGTTTTCACCAAATTATGGGGATTTTGTTGCAAATCTGAAAGCTGAGGGTGGCTGGGTAGAAATGGGGGGGAAGAGAGCGGCCAGCAAGTACCCGCTGTCGGCATTCAGCAGCTTCCAAAAAGTGTTTTGTTGGAAAAAAATATTGATTAAAGTGGGAGAAAGAGTCTCCATCCCATCTTTTACAGGGAGAAGAAGGGAGCTCGGCCAGGAGGGGAAATGTGAGCCAGGAGCAGCGAAATCCTGGGGAGGGGCAGGGCAGATGCTGCCTCGCCGGGGCTGGGAGGGCAACGGGCTTGAAACGGGGCTTTAAGGCCCACCCGTCATGGATGGACACGTGGCACTGGGACCACCAGGGGCCGCATCCATCCCTGGCTGGTGCTGCCCTGCTCCCAGCCGGGGACGTGGCCCCGGCTCTCACCGGTCCCCCGGGAACGGCAGCGCTGGGGCCTTGCGGTGCGAGCAGCATCCTGAGCCCGGCGCAGGGAAAAGTCAAAGTTTACCAGGGTTTCTGCCGGGGGTTGACAGGCCCTTCTGCTTTTTATAGGTTGTTTAAACAACTAACCAGTATAAACCAGAGTGGGGCCGGCAGCGCGGGAAGGGGAGCGGGGAAGGCAGGAGGAGCCTGCTGGGAAGCAGGGGAAAGGAGAGTCCGGGGGGGACCGGGTGCTGTGGGAGCTTGGGGAGCACCGGGGCACCGAGGGCACATCAGGGCGCTGAGGACGAGGGGTTTGCCTCCACTAACCACCTTCCCCCATCTCACAAGCATCACCCCAGCACCCAGTAAAGTCCCTGGGGGCAATTATAATTCATCTATCTACCCCCATCGCAGCACGGGGCCCGGCCACACCATTGCCCTACGCCTCTCCAGAGCCAAACCCAGGCTTCGGCTGAGCTCAGGGGGACCCGGCCACCATCCAGCCCCGGCCCCATGCCGGCTCCGGCCCCACTCGGGGTGACACAGACCGAAAGTCCTACCAGCACCCAGCACCGCCACAGCCCAGTGCCGTCGGGCGAAGCGCAGCAATGGGCGGAGGCTTTTCGGTTCCAAAATGACTGTGTAGAAGGAGGAAGGATTGAAACGTCCCCCAAAAAACGAGGCAGCTCTTGCCCTTGGAAAGACAGACAGACAGACAGACACACGGACCCCCCTCCGGGGCCTAGACCACCTTTTTTGCTTGGTGTCGGCAACGCCGCTGGCAGCAGGCAAGGGAAGAAACACGCTGTCCCCACGGGGCTGGGCCGCCCCAAGCTGCAGCTGGGCATTGATACGGGAAATGATGCTCGTTGCTGCTTGAGGGTTTGCCCGGGGCAGCCAGAAGTTGCTGATGGCTGGCCTGAGCTCAGGCCCGTGGCGTTAGGGCTGCGTGGCTTACAAACCTGGTTTGCTCCTGACAATCCTGCTGTAATTCTTGTGAAGAGGAAGGAAATCCAAGGGTCTTAAATACACTAATTCCCCCCGCTCCTTCTGGGCACCCCCACGGCAGCGCGGCATGCCAGACTCTCCAGCCCCCT
>NW_008825502.1:334373-335466 GCF_000699105.1 Pygoscelis adeliae
CTCCCCTTGGTTTCGGGGGCCCCCCCCCAGCACCGCCGGCCCCCTCGGCCACAGGCTTGAGGGGTGCCGGTCCCCCGGTCCCCAAGGTCACCGAGGGCTCAGCGAAACCACAGCGAAAAAAAAAACCCACCCTTATCAGCTCGAAACCCCGCCACTGGTTTGCAGCTCCGAAAGGAAACATCCAACGCGCTCCCTCTCGTTTTTATCTTTTAATTTTATAAAGGAAGTGACCTGCCCGGGGGGGGGGCTGCCCCGAGCACCTAGCCCGTCCCCGTGCCGCGAGCGAGGCCACCCTGCAGCGAGTGGCCCTGGAACCCTGTGCGGGGGCCGCCGAACCGCGGTGACATAACCCGAGGGAGGCTGCGAGGAAGTGCTGGGGACGCCGAGCGAAACCTCCGCAGGCACCTCCGCAGGCAGCTCGCGCGCCGCCGGCGACCTGCTTCGACAAAAAGCCACCCAATGCCTGCTTGCTGCAAACCCCAACACCGCTGCGTCCCCCCCCACCAGGCACGGAGGGTGGGGGCAGGCCCCGGTGACACCTGGGACAATCCAGCGCTGTGATTTCCTGGGACCGTCCCCACTCCCAGCCTGGGGAAGGTGGCAGAAACCCTCTCTGCCACCAGAGCATCTCGAGCGGGGACCGGAGGATGCAGGTGGTTGTGGATCCTGTGGCTTGAAGCCCATGAAGATGACCCGGAGTGGACTTTGCAGAGCGAAGGGAGGCAGATGCTGCTCCGTCACACGGTGACAGACCCACGGACAGCCTGGGTCTGACGGAGGGGAACAGCACAGCGGAGCTGGGAGTCAGCGTTTCAGCTGGAGGGTGCAGAGAAGCCGGGCTGAGAAGGTGCTTTTCCCCGGGGCGGGGGGCGGGGGAAGCAGAAGCCGAGCTCAAGGGATGCTGATGTGCCCTGGCTCTGTGTGCAGATCCAAACCTGGCCCCAAAATCAGCCCCGGAGAAGGCACTGCCCAATTCACGCCCCCGCTTGTCTCCTGTCCTGGTGTGACCTCTGCCTCGGCGGGGGCAAAGCCGCGGTACGGCTGCAGGGAGGACCGTGACCACCACACTCCGCCCCGGCTCCCCCATGCACCC
>NW_008825502.1:336942-337833 GCF_000699105.1 Pygoscelis adeliae
CCGCCGGGACGCCCGGTGTTTGCGGCAGCGAGGGGGACCTGCTGCAATTCCCAAGCTCCCGTTAGTGAGCGGAGCCGCCCGGGCAGCAGGTGGGAAGGGGGTTATCAAGGGCTCGCTGGAAATTAGCTCCCACGCCAGCCCCATGGGGGGGGACACGTCCTTCCACCCCGGCCATGCCGGGGGTCTGGTCCCAGCCCCGGGGGGTTCGGGAAGAAGGGCTGGAGAGATGGGGACTCTCTGGGTGAGGCTTTCGGTGCAGGCTGCGCCGGCAGAAAGGACATGACATCTTTCTTAGATCTGCTTTTAAAGCTCATGATTTATAGAGGGCTTCAGAGTGCAATTAGCAGACTGTTAATTAGCCCTGCTCATAATCTTAATTGATCCTGAAGAGGAGGTGGGAGGGAGAACAGAAGTGCGAGAGCATCGCAGAGCGGCATCCCGGCAGCTGCGGAGTCCGAGACAACGCGTCCAGATGCCTCGTCCTGCCCTGGGACGGGGTTTGGGGACACGCAGGGTGGCCCTTTGCCAAAAACAGGGCAGGGGACCCCCCTGCCCCGTCCCCCCGCTTTCACCTGGCAGAGGGGCTGCCTGGACCCCCCCGGGTCAGGGGGTGCCCAGCCTGGGCTCTGCCTGGCTGCTCCCTGCAAGCTGCAGGTCGGCAGCTTGAAAGCTTTGAGCTCCCTCTTGAGGCCCTTCCTGCCCCAAAATCCTGGGGTTTTGGGGGACCTGAGTTGCTGGGTGCCCCGGGCTGAGACCCGCAGCGCTCTGCACCCCGAGTGACACAGCCCGTAGGACACGGCTGAGCCCCGTCACTCTCCCGGCCACAGGGAAGGGACAGAGACACCGTCACCGGGAGCTGGTTCGGGGACTTTGGGCCAAGTGCCAGCGACA
>NW_008825502.1:338301-338949 GCF_000699105.1 Pygoscelis adeliae
TCCAAACTACCCTGTGTCCCGCGCGGCTCCGGCCGGAGCGGAGGGTGCCAGCGGGAACCACCCACGCGGGACGGGAAGGCCGGCAGCGCCGCGGCGGGCAGCGCTCCTCCGCCAGACGGAAAGGTCACCCCGTCCAGATCCCACAGCCAGGCTTGGGCACAGGCCAGGCGCTGATGACACCGGCCTGGAGGAGTCAGCGTCGCACCCGGTCCCCTGGCCTGGAGCTGGCGGGGTGCCCGGGATGTGCGCGGAAAGGCCCGACCCCGATGTCCCCTTGTCTCATGCGCAGGGGAAATTGCTGCTCGGGGGGCTGAGGGTTTAAGTGGAGAAACTCTGCCTCAGTTTCCCCACCGCTCCCGAGGCGCAGGGTCTTTCCCAAGGTAACAGGCAACCTGTACAGTGAATTTTCCTGAATTAATTCCTCCTCGAATCCTCCCCGATTCCCAAGGGGGGACCCGCTGGCGGGGTGGATCCCGGGGGAAAAGGTGCTTCTGCTTCCCAGGATATTTATAAGACACGGGAAACTGGTGGCGGCCCCAAGGGCCGGCGGCTGACGGCAGGGCAGCGCCTCGTGGGTCCTTTCTCAGCCTTGCAGGACTGAGAACATTTTGGGCAGGGCTGAGGATGCTCCCGCGGCCGGGGGGGGGC
>NW_008825502.1:340409-342473 GCF_000699105.1 Pygoscelis adeliae
GTTGTCCCCCCCCCCAGCCCTGCCGATGCCTCCTGCACCCCAAGATCCGGCCTTTGCCTGGGCCCCCCAAGTCACTGCCTGGCGCAAGGGGGTTGCAGGGAGCGAACGATGCTGCTGGCACTCGCTGAGCACTTGGATATCACAAAATTCATCTCTGCAGTGCCTGCCCGGGACGCAGGGTCGTCTCTGGCCAGTCAATCCCACTGTAATGCGCCCCTTAATTTGGGGTGTAGCTGTGCTTAGCGACTGTATTGACTAGGAGCAAGTTTATAGCAGCCCGTCCACCCGGCTGCACTAATACACGCTATTTAATTGCCCTGATAAGATCCCCGTATAAACCCAGTCCGTGTGTTGCGGTCCCTCTCCGGGCTTGTAGGGTCACACCAGCCTGCCAGCCCAGTTCAGCTCTAGGGCCAAGGCAGGGAAGACGTGCTGGGCTCGGCCGCCATGCCCAGGAGCACCCGAGATTTGTCCCCTTGCAGCGGGAGAGCTGGGCTTTTCGGGTCGCTGCCGGGGTGATTGCACAGGCCACTCGCGCAGCACCAAAATGACCGCAGGCCTGGGATCATTAACCATAGACATGTGTTGACTTAATCGTTACCAGCACATTTACACTCGCAAAACCGTTTCCAAAGCAATTCCCCTCTCCTTCCTCCGCCGGGACCTGGGCTGGGTCGGTGGCTCCTCCGGCTGCGCTGGCCCGGCCAGCCCCAGCTCCGCTCCTGGGTTAAAAGGAAAAAGCAACGCGCGAATAATCAGATTTAAAAGCACCTTGGTGGAAACTGGTCTGTATGTGGGGGTCCCTCCATGTAGCTCATACGATTGTCCCCACGGGACCATTTTGGGACCACTCCGACTTAAGCAAGTCAAAACTCATTTAAAGGAAATGATAATGCTTCAACAGTCAGCTTTGTCCCTAATTAGACAAACCCGTCGATGCCTCATGCTCTGCATGGAGCACGATGGCTGGAGGCACTCCAGCAAGCGGCAGTGTCTCCTCTCAGCATCTTCCAAGCGAAGCTGATGCGTAGTGTGCTCGTTAACGAAGGAGAGCAAAATATTTCTGCAAAACACAAAGCTCCCGTAGCAAACTTTGCTTTCTGTGGGAGCCGAGTTTCTGCTGGAAAACTGTTACAGCAGAAAATTCCCCGTCAGCTGTAAATTTGTCTGAGATCTGGTATTGATTTGGGCTGTAAAATGCTCAGCTTCAAAGTTGTGAGGTTCAACTTTTGAAAAATCCCGAGCGTGAAACACGAGCAGCACTAATCAGGCAGCCAGATGCAAAGTCACACGTAGAGAGACGGAGCGTGCCGGCCGCGGGACAGCCCATACTCCAACAGCAGCGACTTGTTCAAGGGCTTACAGGACAGAGCAACCATCACCGCACGCCTGCGGACCCCGCTGGCACGTCTCACCGAGCAGGGAAGCTGTTCCCGAACAATCGGATTTTAAATAATATTTCTGTGCTCCGCTCCAGAGCCCCGGCGAAGCGAGAGGCCGCTTTTGGCTTTGCTGCCGGCGATAGGAGGTGGTGGTAGGGTTGGGAGCCCTGGGTTGGCATCCCTCTGCCCGGGAGCTCAAGCAGATCGCTTAGTCTGGCTGTGCCTCGGTTTCCCCAGCTGCGACCTGAAGGTTACACTCACCTTTGGGAGGAAAAGGGCAGATTTTTGGGACACAGGGATGCTGGTCTGGAGGCTGCCCCCCCCCCCCCCGGGCAGGAGGTGCCGGCAAGATGCAGCCCCTCTCCCCCATGACGTGGGACGCCGTTAGCTGCCGTCTCCTCGTGGCCGAGCTGGCCTGGCCCCACTGGGCACCGGTTTCATTAGGGGACCCGCTCACGTCCCCAGGACCTTTCCCACGTTGGGCCTGTCACACTGAATTACCGCTCCGCTTCTCAGCGCTGCACTCAATAGCCTAAGCCAGCTCCAAACAAAGTCCTTCTCCTCCCCACTAATCCCCCCCGACTCAGGTAATTAATAAAACAAAGCGGCTGCTCTTCCCCGCCGGCAGCGAGGAGCGGGAGCGGGTCCAGGGTCTACTAATGGCTCCCGGCTGCAGGCTCCC
>NW_008825502.1:342603-350293 GCF_000699105.1 Pygoscelis adeliae
GCTGGCTTGGCAGGGGAGCAACAGGAGGGCTGGTCCTGTCGGGAGGATGGTTGTGCTGCTGCCCCTTCAGCTGGTCCTTCGAAGCCGGGGCACGTTTCCAACCGGCTCCTGGGTACTTTTGAAGGTGGCCAGTGGGAACAGCGATGCCCTGTGCACCCCCAGTTGTTTCGAGGGACTGTTTGCGGCTTCCGAGCATCCAGTCCTGCCCGCATCTTTCCCACCACTCAATTTTCCAACCGCCCGCAGACTCCCCATCTGCCGCACTACGCTGCGTCCCCTAACGACCGCATCCCGCTCTCCCAACTAGCAGAGGCATCCTCCGGTGACAGCAGCCTCCAAAGCCCAGCGAGGACCGAGGTTTGCCAGGTCAATCGGGCTCCGAAGACGCCCAAGCAGAGCTGCCAGTGCCGGGGCTGCGGGCTGGCTCGGCGGAGAGCGTGCCGGTGGAAAGAGCAGGCAGCAGGCACAGGGGTCCGTGCTGGGTGGGAAACAAAAGGCCCTGCTGGAAAGGAGCTGGTCTTTTCATGTGTTTTAAGCACAATTCAAGTACCAAGCCCCCTCCAGACAAAAGGCTCCGGCAATCCGAGCTGAGCACAGAAATCCAATCCCAAGGGTGAAGGGAGAACCTGGCCTTGCTTAATTCAATGCACCGGCACTTTACTTGTCATTCTTTTCTTTAAGGGGGAGATGGGCTTGTCAGGCCTCAGTTTTGTTCCTTGCTTGCTCTTCAGGGTTTGCTGAACAGGGGCAAATCACCTGCAAAAAGCCTCCAGCCATTTGTCTCTCTCTCCTGAGCCCCTGCCCCCATCTGGTTTCTGCAGCACAGCTCGAACCAGGCGGGAAAAGTTTGAAATTTCAAGTGATCTCAAAAATCTTCTGTTCCAGAGTGGGAACAACGCAGCCCAGAGCTGTGCAACCCAGGAGTCTGGGGGAAACCCCACCACAGCAGAGGTCCTTGGGCTTGTGACCTGGCTCTGAACCTCTTCTCTATGCAAAACCAGTGTTTCAGTTTCTCAGCAGGGGCCACAGCATCAGCGTTTTTCCTGTGCTGAGACCAGGGCCAGGGGACTACACAGACCTGTATTTTTCTCACCTGTTCGGCAGGGCAGACTGGTTCCTCCTGGACAGCCGGACGGTTCGCCACGCTGCCATCGGCTTGTTCTGCTGCGGGGTCTCAGTCTACCTAACAGGCAAGTGCTCATTTCCCACCAGCACAGCCCAGCAGGGACTGCGCATTTTCAGCCCAGACCATACATCCTGCACTGGTTGCCGAGCGCTTGCGAGCTGCTGAGTTTCTACTTCAGCAGAGGGTTTGTTTTGCAAATGGCTTCGCCAGCTCATTCCCATAGTGCAAACTTTCTGTTCTTGGTGACCAGCCCTCACAGGGCCTGAAGTTTGCAGGTCAGCTGCGTCGCTTTAGTCCTCCTGGTTCCTCAAGATGTTCCGCACTCTCCTTTCCTTCCAGCTCTTGCCATCTACATGCTGCTGCTGTTTGAACTGGAGGCCGGCATTGCCAGCGCCTGCATTCTCTCCTCCGGCATCATCGTCCTGCTGATCACGGTGACGCACGCCCTGGTACGGGCTTCCCAGGTTTCACGCCGCAGCCACTCCGAGGTCTCTCACACCCTGTACGAGAACGACTCTGCCCAGCACGGCGAATCCTCCGCCGGCGATCTGAACAACAAGAACGTGGCTGCACCCCGGCCCCGGCCCGAGATCCACCGGGAGTTTTCCTTCCCTCCTTTCCTGGAGCGCAAATCCCAGCTGGGCTCTCCAGCCAGCAGCAACCTCACCTCCTCGGGCAGCCCCGGGCTTCGCTCCGAGAAGGAGAGCTACAACCTGCCCCGAACGCACAGGACGCTGTCGGCGGAGTCAGGCCTGCTGCAGGTACAGGGCAAGCCCTGGAACGGCATCACCCAGGAGATGAGGAACATGCTGTCACGCAAACCTGGAGCCTCGGGCAAGGACTCGACTCTGGTGTGAGTCGCAGTGGGACCTCTTCGCCCCACCTCATCCCAGGGGAGCTGCAGGCACCAGGGCCAAGATTTGCATCTCTGTTTAGAGCTTAGTATAGGTCATCTCTCAGCAGAGCGGGGGGATGGCTGCTTTTCCACCCTCCCGCCTGGGGGTCTGTGCAGCCCCTGCCTGGCGCGCTCTGTTTCTTTTACCGAGAAGACACCACTTCCACTCAAAGCCAAAAGCCCTCGGCCGCCCGCCCTGAGCCCCCAGCCCCTCCTGCCACCTGCGACGCTGCTGGCACTTGCCCCCCCGCGAACGAGGACTGCGTTGGCAGGGCAGCGGCTGGCAGTGACCCATGCAGGACCCCCACGGCTGTCCCAACTGCAGCGAGGGAAGTGGAACACGTGGGTAAGAAGCAAGCGGACCTTGTCCACGAACAGACCTTACCCTCCTTCTCCAGCAGATCCCAGCTGATTCCTCTGGCCGTCTGTACCTCCCTGCCCTTCCTCTGCCTCCTTCCTTCCTCCTCCATCCCCAGGAGCCAGCACTTACACCGAGACGGTTCATACGACCGACCCAGCAGGGCTTCCCCCCGGCACGCAGCCAGGCGGGTGTAAGAAACCAAGGGAGGTGACGGAGGAGCAACAAGCGAGACGGAGCCAGAGCAGTCTGCAAGCTGCAGAGGGTGGGTTTGGGGTGGCGGTGGCTCCTTGGTCACCAGCGCATCCACCCTCTGAGCAGGACACACCTTGCTAAGCAGGGTCTTAGCAGGGAAAGGGGCTGTGCTGGGGCAGCCCCAGCGCCCTGGCTTTGCTCGGTGGCGGAGGGACCTCTCTGGGTGCCACCAGGAGAAGAGCGCCGATCGTCGAGGCTGAGGTCTGGGAAGGGGTTTGCATTGGCACCGCCGGTCCTCTGCTGCGTGCAGGGCAGGAAGCGCAAGTACTAAAGGCGGCAGCTGTTTCTGTGAAACACCAGCAGGTTTAGCTCGCTCCGTCCCTGCGCTGACGAACACCTTGCTGGTTACTCGCAGCCCCACGCTCTGCCAGCCCTGCCCAGGCCCAGAGCAGCAGCACGCTTGGTTCTTCCCTAATTCCTTGTCATTCAGCAATCAGTAAAGCATTTCAGGGAGTGAAGGGAGGCCGCCGATTCAAACAGATTCCCTCTCACCTCCCGTGCTATTACCCTGAAAGACACCTGTTATCCTGAGCACAATATAATTTCTTTGGAAACTGAGTTTAGCGCTGCTTTGATCCCTGCGTCCTTGGTGAATTCTTCAGCAGAACAGAACTGTTTGTTCCAGGAGAGATTAACACTGAAGTTGCGTCCTTTCTAAAGCGACCTCCAAAGCTGTGCGTACAGCTCTGCTTGATGGGGGATGAAGAAAGTCCCTTTCCTGTTGTTTTTTTTTTTTAAGAACAGGACAGTTTCTTTTTTCACTTGAAAGGCTCCAACTCTGCATGTCTTTGTTTTGCTCCATGCCCTTTGAAACACACGGAGCCAGCAGGCTCCAAGCCCCCCTGGCCCGAGGCGAGCAACAGGGGAAGGTTTTAGACAGAACTTACTTGTTTTTTCTTTTTATTATTGTTCTCACTAAAACCAAATCCAGCAACTCCCTGGCACACACATGAAAAACTCTCCTTGCAGAATGCCTCCTGAACAAAGCTGAAGTGTGCCTACATTACATCTTTACACAGCCATCTACAAAATACTGAAAGCAAGACCTAGTTTTTCCGAGATATTTCTGTGGCCAAGAGGTAGAGAGAAAGACGCCTCGTAGCAGTCTGCCATGGAAAAGAACTGGAAAGGACAAATGCAGATCCACCCCAGTTCCCTTTTGCAAGGTGCTGTGGAAAGGGACACAACTGCTCCCCAAAGCACCCCACGAAGGCAGTCCTGACCCCAGCGGCAGGATTTGCCTGCTCAGGTACAGCACCTTGTTACTGGGAACAGAGAGGCAGGCAGAGGCCTCCGTGCAGCTTCACAGATTGAGCAGGTGGTTTCTCACTCCTCCCCGCGGTAGGAGAACATAGAGCTGGGCTGGAGAAGGCAGCAGAGGACGGCCAGTCTCGTCTGAAATCAGGAACTGGCTGGAGGATTCTTGGCTTGTGGGGCAACAGCGCTGTAAAAAGAAAGAGACAGTCACGTCTTTTAGTAGCTATCGTTCAACTGCAAACATACAAAAAAGCATCATCGTTCCGCTACCACTTATCTCTGTGGGACTCTGCCCAAGAAGAGCCACACACATGACAGAGAACAGCACCAAGCGCAGCCTCTCACCTACTCCATCTCGGTAGCATCATCCCACTCCAAATGCCTTTGACACAACAAAGATGTAACGTATTACACAACCAAACGTCCCTTTTTAAATGAGGAAATAAATTATTTTCCAGCTACCCTTTTGCAAACAAGATTATTTGCTTCCCAGTAAACAAAGCCAGAAGATCACTGGAAGGCAAGCAGCATGCTCTTTCAAATCGTAGTCTAGAATCATATTACTGAGCTAACTGCTTGGCATATTTGCACTAGGCTGCATTACGTCACCAACGCCTCTGCCGGCCAGAACGGTCGCTCGGATAGACAGGCAGCGTCACGGCCCCTTGCTACCTGCGGCCCTGAGCAGCGTTCAGCTGATCCTTCATGGCTATGGCGTGTTTGAGCAGACTGTCAATGCTCTTGAAGTACACGCTGCTGTCAGTCATGTTCTTTATGGCACTGAAAGAAGAAAAAGAGGGGGGCGGAGGGAGACGGAGGACCGGTTAGTATTTCCAAAGGCATCATGGTTTTAGAGCACACGGCCCCTGACAGAGGGGACTGTAAGTAAGAAACCTCAACTCTATACGGCGCACTGCATCTTCACACACTAGCTAGCTGGTGGGTGGATTTACTGCAGGAGATTGGCAGGTCTGCACCGCGCACAGACCTGGGGGAAGAGCTGGCACGCTCAAAGTGAAGCCCCCGAGATTCACAGCAACGGTTCAGAGAGCACCGCCTCGCGCCCCCACACCCCCGGCCCGACTACGCTCTCCCCCTGGCTTACACCAGGGAGGCGTCAGGGCTTCTGCTTTGTTTCTACCACAACACCTCCGCCTGCAAACACAACCCTCCCGCTTGGAGGAGTCTCTCGTACCTGCAGGCGTACTCCACTGTGTAGATGGCTCCTTGGCTTTGCTCCTCCCAGCTCTGCATGTCGGACTGAAAGAGAAGAGAAGAGGAGGCGGCATCGTTACGAACGCACTGGACAGAGGCAGCGGCGCAGCCCGCAGCGATCCGCTCTGCCAGCCCTGCCCAAACAAGGGCTCTGGGAGCTTTTCAGTGGAAATTGCGTTTGGATTCTGTCTCCCACTTGATAGCCTGTGATGCACACCGGGCTCCGGGCGCCACGCACCAGCATTTAAAAGAAACATTTATTGTGCGTATTTCTGGAAGGGCTACGAGTTCAGGCCAGCGCTTTGGATACTCTGGCAAAATTCCCCTTGTTTTTAGATGTTTTAGCCCGCGAGCCAGCTGAGAGCCACGGTCGGTCAGGCTGCGAGCAACCAGCAACTGCGCTGAGTGCAATGGACCAGCTGGATGTGTCAGAGTACTCGGATCTCCCGGTGCGTCTGGCCCAGCGGGCAGTCAGGATCTGAACTAACACAGCTCCTGCGGAGTCCGGTCCTTAGTCCTTCATGTAAAACCAGGTAAAAGTTTCTTTCACAGCACTGAAAGTTCTCGTTTCGTTAGACCTGCCGTTCATAAACGCTTGCACAGCCGCAAGCGTCCCTGTCCCCCAGTCTGCTCTGAAACTCTGGCGTCTGAGCCCAAGCAGCGCTCAGCACTGTGCCCTTCCTTTCGCGAGCTGGAAGGAGCCCTGTAAACTCCACACAAACTCAAGCAGCACTGCATGCCGCCAGTTCTGGCGTGGGACATAATTGCACCCTGTAGCTCCAAGGAAAGGGAAAAACCAAACAAATACACAAGTCACAATGAAAGCACAGCTGAATTCAGAGATGTAGCTCAATAGATAACTATTTCAAAAGCCCTTAAGCAGTTCGGGCACTCTAAGATGTGTTCTCATGGGAGCTAATTCTCCCGTCTATTCTGCTGGGTCTAGTTACAAGCCAGAGGAAATCCAAGGGCCTCTTTCTGTGAGTGAAGGAGGTCGGGTAGGAGCTTGGACTTTGTCCAAAATCTCGTCTGCTGTTCAAAGCCTGTCCTACATCAGGACGCTTGACCACACAGCTTTAAACTACAAAAGAAACAAGCCTCTACATGCGATGCTCTAGGCAGGTCTCTGCAGGAGAGGGTCCTTCGACCCAGGACTCACAACCCCGCAGAGACTGCGCTCATCCCAGAGCCCGATCGCATTTTACACGACTGTATCGGTTGCTGGGGACACGCTTTGCGTGCAGAGGCAGCTGCAAAAGACGCAGAAACTTTCCTGCAGCTCCTCGCCCTGCTCTCCCCCCCAAGAGGTGCCAGATGATCTTTAACAACCGTTTAGACCCCGACCCTGCCCTGGCTCAGTCGTATGTGTCACAGCCGCTTGCCTGTGGTCCTGCCGTTCCTGAGCACCAGTAGATTTTAATCATTTCCCGGTATCGGAGCCAGCGATGTCTGTTCCCAGCATTCCCACCACTTCCTGGGATTTTCATGTCCTTAATTAGGAACAAGAACCTTTCCCTAGAGCTCCTCACTTCTTAATCTTTTCTTGATGTCCTTTCTTCAAATTCCCAGGACATGCCCTTGGATGCAGTTTAAGAACTAAAGCCAGCTATTAATGTACAATAGCATTAATGATATATTACTGTTGCTTGGAAGTAAATTAACGAGGAGATGTAGGTTCTCTGAAGACCGGGCGGAATCCAGAAGGGCTGCTCTGTGCGGAGCGGGGCTCAGCAGCACAGCTACGACGCGCGGAGGCGGCGGGGGCCTTGCATCACGCTGTATCTTATCGGGGAGGTGGTAAATCTGCTTGAAGAGTTTGAGATGGCGAGGAAGGTATTAAGATTATCGCTTTATCAAATCATAGAAAGTTGCTTGTTGTAAAGGCACGGAGGTGACCTTCTCCTTGCAGAAACGTTTCTCCCAGCCCCCTCCCTCCCAGTTTTTCCTAGGTTTAATCCCCCCGGGAATTTCAAAGGCTGCGTCTCGGGAGAACTCAGCCAGCCAGAGACGGAGTTGCTGCACGGCTGAAGGAAAGCTGGAAACCACCAATAAATCCCGTTTCCTTTATACATTACCTACATCTTGGGACTAAATTACCTAAGAATGGATCCACACAGAACGTTTCTTTTAATTCTTCAGAACAGAAAAGAAGAAAAACCACCTCGCTTTAATGCCTTTTCTCTGATTTAGATAAAACCTGACAGCATTTTCACGGTGCACAGCCCTGCTGACACCCTCCTGTCCCAGTCTCTAGCCACAAAGCCGACGGGCTCTAGCAGAGCAACCCAAAATATCCATCCCCACCTAACCGAACGCTCCGCTGTGACGATGGCCCTGTCAGGGCCCTGAGCACATTCGTCTCTCCTGGGGTTTGGCTGCCTGGGCTCGAGGGCTTGACAGGCCCAGCCCGTTCGCTGCAAACAGCAACGCCTGAAACTGGGATAAAATGAGAGTGGGATCAAAGACAACGGAGAGAACCTGGCCACAAGCCCATTACCAGCAGCCTGGCAGCACAGTCAGGGCACTGGCCTAACTGAGTTGTTTAACCCTCCCAGTTCCTACCAGGGACCGGTTACCAGCAGGG
>NW_008825502.1:350490-352450 GCF_000699105.1 Pygoscelis adeliae
CACGACGCTGCAGCCTTGGGAAAAACGAACTCGGGAGCTGACGAGGCTGGAGGAACAGTCACTAGCAGCAGCTCTGGATCTGCTGTTGTTCCAGCTGCCACAAATAATTTTCTTTCCATTTCCTCCCAGCTCTTGCCACATCAGTGCACCATTAACCACACAGCCAGTAACCAGGAAAGCAGTTAAGAAGCTGGAAGTGCCCATGCAGTGGGCAAAAAGAAATGACTGTAAGCAGCAGCACCTCCACGCAAGCGTCAGGAAATGTTTTCTAACACTGGAGAGGCAAACAGGTACTGGGGTGGCACCGGGGCAGTGGGCACCACGCGGTGGGTTCAGCTTTGTCCTGATGCGCACCGTTACTGCAGGGAGCATGGCGAGTCCTTCCTCGTGTACAAAGACCCCCGCTGCTCCACCTGGGGCTAGCGGCCAGGGCAGGAGGGAGGCTGCAAGGCTGAACGCGAGGGCATCAAAGACCAAAGGTATCTGATGCTTGTGACGGCTGCAGTCACACGGGGGGACGCAGGAGCCTTGTATTCGCTGCTGGCATCCACAGGACAGCATGACCTCCTTTCTCACAGGAAGAAAGTGGACAACAGCAGCAATTTTGGCTACAAAAGGGAATTCTCTGGGATGGCTGCAGCTAGGAAATTAACTCAGATGAGCCAGAGAGGTCACAGAACACTGCGGATAACTGCGATGAGCGTGCCAAGCAGGGACAATGAGAGAATCGAAGGTTTTCAGAGATCTTGCCCAGCATGAACCCCGCTGCCTAACAACACGCTCTGTCCGGCGCCTTCACTCGGCTGTCGCTTCCATTAGCGCTTCTGCGCTGCCCCTCGCCCTCATCCCCGTTACGCACCGTTCAGTGATGGAAACTGATCTCTTCCCTCTGCATGACTTGTCATACAATTTGCTCAATTTCCTTTTGTTCAGGGCACATTCCCCGAGATTGGGACTCTCTTGATTAAATGAAAGCAAGTGACAGCTCAGGAATAATATTACAAACCTGTCTCCTGCGTGCCAGTGATGCAATCGCATCAGCGTGTGCTATACGTACACATACATCTCTATATGCCTACCATTGCACACAGACACGTATATAAAACGTTAATAAATAATTGAATAATAAAGTGTCACAATCCAGGTTAATTTGGAAAGCAGGGCTGTAAAGCAAAGGTGAAAAATGGGGCCTGACAGTGCATTAGCATAGACATGAAGCAGTAATCTATTCATGAGACATCACTCCTAATGAATCATGACTGGCAGAAGAGGGAGAAGGACAACAAGGCTGGCATTAAAGTGTCTGTGCTCCGTGCTCTGGAGGAAAGTAGGAACACAGCTGTGAGATGAGATTCATTATCCTGCTTTGCCTCATGTGGGCTCTTCTCACTTGCTTCTTCACGCTCCCCCTTCCCTCCTCTCATCCTCCCCCTTATTTTATGTAGGAAATAAAAACCTCGCAGCGTAGGCAGGGGTAATAAGATTTAACATCTCCCTTCTCCCCCTACAAGACAGGCTACTCATTTTTCTTTGTCTCCACGCACAAGTCCAGCCGTGCGAGCACGGGTTCGCGGTTGGACTCTCAAATTTTTTTTCCTCAGGTCTGCAGGTGAATTTGCAACGTCCCCTCCCCCCCCTCCAGTTCAGGCCGAGCCGGGGTCCCGCAGCACCTTGCGCCCCGATGGCTGATTTCTTCCCTCCTTCCCACCCCTTAAGGGAGGTGAAATAGGGATGACGTGCCAGGTCGGGAAAACAGCTCGCGCCCGCCTGTGTCGCAGCTCTAGAGTCCAAAACAAAGCGCGACCCACCTTGTGCTGCGCGAGCTCCGGAAGGGATCTCCGCACGTGCTCCTGGAGCCGGTACAGTGCCACGGAGGGCTCGTTGGCCAGGACGTACATGCTCTCGGTGAACTTGTCCGTAACTGCAACAAGAAAACCAAGACAGTTACGGAAAGCGGGGA
>NW_008825502.1:352481-352883 GCF_000699105.1 Pygoscelis adeliae
GTCCCTAACCCGGTCTCTGACACCTGCATAGATGTGTGGGCTGGAGAGGCTCAGAGAGCATCCGCTGCACCCTCCCGCTCCAGCTTCAGCACCCGCAGGGGCCTTTACAGCAAAAGGCCCGCAGTTTCCAAAGTGACAATGCGCCAGAGGAGAGATCAGAGCAAAACCCCACGTGCTGTGGGTAACTAGTCTGTTAGCGAGGATGTGAAAGCAAAATCCCGCCGAACAGGCAGTTCCGTTTCCACTCTCCCCGTACCAGCATCTGCAGCCGGCAATGAGCTGGGCTCCAGACGGAGAGAGACCAACCTGGGACGTCACCGCCTCCACGGGCCCCTACGGCCTCTGGTTGTCCTGGTTCCAGGGTCCACTTGGGTTATGCCCGTCACAGGTCCCTTTCTGACC
>NW_008825502.1:353151-353704 GCF_000699105.1 Pygoscelis adeliae
ACACGGTGGCCGCACACCGGGGCTGGGGAAGCTTCTGAGCTGCCTGCTGCGCTGCTTCCCCCCCTCCCTCCCTCCCTCCCTCCAACCCCTCTTATCCTGGCCACCCTCCACCCAGGAACACCTTTTCAGGTGGTGGTTTGCAGAGCGAGATCACAGCTCTGATCCCTCTTCCCCTGCAGGTTTGCGAGGAGAACACCGACAGCTCCTGACAATTAAGAGACCCAAAAACCAGAGACCCTTTCCTTGGTCACAGTGGGTGCGCGCGGGGGTGAACCAGGGAGCGTTTTCACCAGGCTGGAGCGGAACGCGTTTCAGCTCCTGCATCGTTTCCTAGTGTAAGGAGAAGGATTCTCCGCTCCTCCCTTCAGCTCTTGTTTCGGCGGCAGCTGCTCGCGTGCCGCGGTTCCGTAACGCCGGCAGACACGCCGAGCCTTCTGAAGGCAAACGGGAATAAACGCAAAACTTTGCAGGAGTAACTATACCCCCCCGGGACAGACACAGCTGCTGTCTGCCTGCCTGTCTGTCCGGCTGTCTGGCCGTCTCCCCTCCGTGC
>NW_008825502.1:355617-362876 GCF_000699105.1 Pygoscelis adeliae
GCAGCGCTCCCGTGACCGGAGCTTTTGTCCGCCGGCGGTGCAAGTCTGGCTGGAGAGGGCAAGCGGGACCGCAAACTGCGCTGCCGGCACGGAGGAGTTTGGTGGCTGCAAGCTCTTGGTGCTCGGGGACTCAGCAGCCTTCCCCCCGCTGCCCTCTCCGTCCCGGGAGATGTCCCCACTTTTCCCCCCTTCCTAACGTGTTGTTGTGTGGCAGCTGCCCCATGGAAGGTGAAGAAGCAGTCGCTCGTCTGGTGGGAACCCCCCCGAACGACGGGGATGCCCAGGATCTTCCGAAAGAAGGTGAAAACGGAGCCGAGGGAACAGCAGCCGCAGAGGAGCTGGCTGCAACCAGGGACACGGGGGACAGCGGTGCCCCCCCGGGGCGTCTCTGGCCGGACCAGGACATGCCACGCTTGGACCACGGGGACGGTGAGTGCTGGGGGTGATGGGATGGTGGGAGCTGAGACGGGGCATGCGGGGACCCGGGATCCTGCAGCGTCTGTCCCTCTGTAAACTGGGATCAACGTGCCCTCCGCCCTGGGGTCGGGGTGCACCGCGGGGTGCTTGCCGTGCCGGCTGGGTCTCGTTGTGCCGCGTGTGGAGCCCAGCCTGCTCCCCAACAAGCGGAACCGAGGTCCCTAATGGCCGCCTTTGTTTTGTAGGTGGAGCAGACACTCTCCCGAAGCCCTCGACTGCCTCGATGGACAGGCAGAGGAGCACGGAGCTCTCAGCCCTTGACAGTGAGTGTTGCAGAGCCTGGTGCTCAGAGATGCTGAGGCGCAGTCCCAGTGGGAGACAGGCGTGGGAGAGGTCATCTGGATCCTTCCTCCCACAAAGGCAGCTAGAAAAAAGTCTTTTACTGCTGCCAGTCCGTCCCATAACATGGCAAGGCCAAGTCCAAATCCAGACCTTGCTGATGACTCGTGCCAGCAGTGAGAGGTCGCTGCAGCTCCACGCAGTGGAATGAGAGACGGCAAACTCTTTCCATACACTTTCCTAATTAAACTACAAATAGCTTGTTGAAAACACATTGAGATTTCCAAGTGGAGCTCTTCAAGGGTAGGAAATATGAGGATGAACTTGAGTGCATCCCCCAGGCTGTCCTCTGCAGAATAACGTTTGCAATTACGCTGTTAATGCCAGATCCCTGCCTCCCGCAGGGCCCCAGATGGACCCTGCCCCTCCTTGGGCAGCTGTTCGGGCTGTTTTATCTTCCCTGCTCAGCTGTTGGTCCCTGCGCACTGGTCAAACCTCAGTCTCCAGGCTCTTTACTTGCAAGGGAATAATTCCTTTTTTGCAGGACTCGGTTTTTACCAGGGACAGGAGGAAACAGCTGCAGATAAGGCGCATGAGACCTGACCTTTCATGAGGTTCTTGGCCTCAAGTCCGTGTAGTTCCTCCCTGTGCACGGAGGAGACGTGCCCTGACTCTCTCCTCTCTCTGGAACAGGCTTCCCCCTGAAGCACTCGAACACGCTGACGAACAGGCAGCGAGGCAACGAGGTCTCGGCCCTCCCAGCCACGCTGGACAGTGAGTACCGCTGGGCAGAGCGGGCTGTGCATCCCAGACCGTGGATGCGTACGGGGTGCAGAGGGAGCAGAGGGAGAGCGGGGCCGGAGCCTCCCTCCGTCTCCTGCTGCCACGCTCTTCAGCGTCCACCGGGGCCGTCTCTCGGGCTGCTCCCTGCAGTGCTGTTGCTCTCGGCACTCACCGCTTCTGGCTGTCCCTGCCGCTGTACGGCGGAAGGGTGTTAGTTACCCATCGGGTTTTTTGGGGCTCAGACAGGGGCTGTCCGGTCACCACCGCCCCAGACTTGCAGGGACCCACCTACAGACAGCGGGTGCTGAGCTGGGGAAAGTTTGTCCTGATGGGTGAATTCTTTCTATCCCCCAGCATTGTCCATCCACCAGCTTGCTGCCCAAGGAGAGCTCAGCCAGCTGAAAGAGCACCTTCAGAAAGGTACATGTCTCTTCCTTTGGGTTCTTACCCCAGATCGTGCAGTGTCCTGCCAGGTCATAGCACGCCTTTTTGATAAGCCCTCGGCTTAGTTTTACAGCCTTTGTTGGGTTTACTGGGGGGACAGGGAGCAGAGGGGGCTTTACCCTTCCCGTTTACGGTCTCTCATCCACGTTTGTGCAGGTGAGAACTTGGTAGATAAACCCGATGAGAGAGGTTTCACGCCGCTGATCTGGGCTGCAGCCTTCGGAGAGATCGAAACGGTCCGTCACCTGCTGGAATGGGTAAGGCCACGCTCACGCAGCACCTCGTTAACAGGAGACTTCCCATCTCCAATCCCAGTGGCTGCCAAATTGTTCAGCACCGTCCTGGTACCATCTCAGCCAGCCTTTCCCATGGCACCAAGCAGGACACGTTTGCAGAGCTAACGGCTCAGACGCTGTCGGATGCTACTCCCCATTGGGCTGTGAGCTAAGTCAGGAGCATGAAGAGCCTTATCTCACAGCTAGCAATAACTGTTTGTAATTAAATATCTGCTTATTGGTAATTTGAGATCAGGCTTATCACTTGGGCCCTGTAATCTGCCAGCAAATGTGCTCGCCGAGGTATCGTTGCAGTTAATGAACTCATTGCTGCATCATCCTTGAGTGCCGGGCTTGCAGTCGAGGACTGTCTGGGGGTGAGCAGGAACCAGATCCTCCTCCACTCTGGATCAAGCTGCTCCCCAAAGCTCAGTCCCACATCCACGTGTCTCCCATGATCAGCGAGCACTCGTGCCACATAAGCACTGGCCAAACTCTGGCTCTGTTACTGTATTAGCAGCAAAATTGCAGTGCATTACCAGAGAGACAAACAGAACCCAAAGTAAACGAGGCGATACATTGATAAAGGCTATAATGAAGTCCAGGAGAGGTCCATGGCTGGCAGGGCTTGGAGGACAGGGAGGTTTTCTAGGTAGATCAGTTACCAAAGAGATGGTGGATGCTGTACAGGCATCTAGACAGGGCCACTAACACTGTTACTAGTGACGGGGGAAAGGGCTGAGTAACAGGAACCATCAGGCTTAGTTTACTGACACTGGAGAAGGGCTTTTAAGTCCTCACCTGGGATGTTTGATGATGAAAATATGCCCGGTAAGGACTTTGGTAAGGAGAGGTCACCGGGAACACGTGAGCCGTCTCTGCCCCATGAGGCCGTCGGGACCTGGCTCCACGATCAGCCCCCGTGGGGTACCCAGCAAGGCTGCGCTGAGCACCCCGGGTCTCCGCAGGGCTCCTTCGCCAGTCGGGGCTAACGCCTGTGCCGTCCCCAGGGCGCTGACCCCCACGCGCTGGCGAAGGAGCGGGAGAGCGCCCTGTCCCTGGCCAGCATGGGCGGCTACACCGACATCGTCGTCATGCTGCTGGAGAGGAACGTGGACATCAACATCTACGACTGGGTGAGTGCCGCCGGGCGCAGGCTGCTGCGGGGACCGCGCCAGCGCTGGGAGCGACACCAAGCCCCGGACGGGGCTCCGCAAAGCTCATTTTAAAAAGCAGCAGCGAGTTCACATCGTTCTGGGCTGAGTCAGCAGCAGTGCCTTTCTCCTAGATGCTTCCCAGGCTCGCAGCACTCGTTTGCCTGCTCATGCAGTTGTTTCGAGAAATTAATCTGGATAATAATTTTAAATGGTTTCCTCAGTTGTTCACACTGGTGATGTTACCAGCCACAAGGAACCAGCGCTCAGAACTTAAGGTTGTCTTTAAAATTACACAATTTAAAAGTTATTGTATTGCATACAGAGAATAAAACCTGCGCAGAGCTGCTCTGCGAGAAAACACCCAGCCTGGAGCTGGGAGAGGGCGGAAAGGGGATCCCGGCAGGTTGGGGACCTACCGCTCCGGGAGAAGCAGGAGCTGCGTGAGCACGGCCCCGCGCGAGGCCGGCAATGACACAGCCCCTTCCCTTTCCCTGCAGAACGGCGGCACTCCTCTGCTCTACGCCGTGCGCGGCAATCACGTCAAGTGTGTCGAGGCCCTACTAGGTAACGGGGAAGATCTGCACTTAGTCCTTGGCCTTGAATCGCTGCTCGTTGGTAACCGACTCGGGGAGAGAGCGGTGACACGCCTGGGGGGAGAAACTGAGCAGCCTGGGGGTGTCACGGGGGGCTGCCCAGCCAGGATGGGCACCTTTTGGGGGTCCCCTCGCCCTGCGCCTGACCCGGAGGGGACGCCGCGTCGGCAGGGGGGCTCCTTGCCCTGATCTCCACTGCCTGCTTGCAGCTCGCGGCGCCGACCCGACGGAGGCAGATTCTGGCTACACCCCGATGGATCTGGCCGTGGCCCTGGGACACAAGAAAGGCAAGTGTCCCCTCCGTGCCTGGCAGGGAGCCCCGCCTTCCCTCCCCGAAAAGCCTCCAGGCAATTCCCAGCTTCCAGCCTTGCTCCGGGCTTTTTTTGACCTTCCACCACAGCTCCCCACTCCGCCATGCAGAGGAACCGTGCCAGAGAAATCAAGATGGGTCCTGTTCCCCTTGCTCCCCCTCCAAACCAGAGCTGTCCTGCAGATAGGGCTGGGACAGGGGAGATGGGGACAGGCTCCTGGAGAAAGGGGTTTTACAGCCTCCCACTGGAAAACAGGAGCAAAATGGTGACCAGGTCCTGCCCACAGCGGTACTGGCTTCTCACAGGCTTGGCTTCCCTGGGTTTCACTTCTCTCCCCTCTGTTAGTCCAACAGGTTATCGAAAATCACATCCTCAAGCTATTTCAGAAAAAGGAGTTGGAGTGACGCGGCGGCTCGAGCTGCACTGCTGCTGCACCAGCGCTTCTCCCGGCCGCCGCAGGGCTCTCCTCTGGGACCCAGGCGGCCTCACCCGGCCGTCCCGAAACGGGCAGCGGCGCAATGCTTCAAGCGAGGAGCACGCGGAGGAAGCCGGGAACTGCCTGCCCTCGGTGGATCTATTCCTCTCCCGGAGGGTGGCACGGCCACAGTGCCTCGCACCCGGCGACGCTCATTCCTCAGGGCAGCTGCATTTCTGCGCTGTCCGGGCTCGGCTGCTTCGTGCGTGTGCGCATTCAGGTATTGCATTATTGAAAGTAAACTCTAAACCAGTTGTGTAGAGCCCTGTCCATTGCCTCAGCCTGTCACAGCTGCCAGTCCCCGATCCCAGCACCAGCTACTGGGGAACCGCGAGGGGAACTGGGCCAACCAACCTCTTCAAGGCCTGCACCCTCCCAGTGGCCTGGTATTCCTCTCCAGAGCCGTCTCTTTGAAGAGGGAAGCTCCCTCTTACACCCATAAGCTTGCCAAGCCCTCCCTGCACGCAGCGCTATAACCAGCCAGGGAAATATCCATAGGCAGGAGCAAAACCCTGCAGGCAGCATCACCCTGCCAGCCAGGAACACAGCACGGCCCCGGCCGACAGCCGGCACGCTGCAATCCCGAGCCGGAGCCCCCCGAGGCTGCAAACAGCCGCTCCAAGAAGTTCAAGGGTGGTTAGCAAAGGCGAGAGACAGCCAGAGCCCACAGCACATGGAGGTGGCACTTCTCCTCTCTCCTCCTCAAGCCGCGCACCGGCATGGCCATGGCAAACCCCGGAGGGCTCGGTCCCGGGGTGCCACTTGCCCAAGGAGCAGCCAGGAAGGAGCGGGGACGCCGTTTATTCGGCCGGTTACACAGGCTGTGTCCCACCAAAGGCTCGGAATTCTGGCACGTGGATCTCAGCACTAGTGTCCCTTTGTCACTGCCATCCTGTGGGGCGGGGGTTCCCTCCCAGCACCTTGGGGTGCAATTGGGGGCAGCACGGCCCTGCTGGCAGGGTTTGCTGTCCCGTTTCCCCCCACGCAGCAGAGCCCCTGTGGGGGAACGCAGGCGATGGGGAAGCGGCCCCCCATGCTGTCCCTCGCCGCTGCCCTAGAGCCTCTCCCCCAGCACCCCGAGGTGGTACACCACGATCCTCCCAAAGAAGTCGGTGCTGTTCTCAAAGGTGATCTTCAGCTTATCCAGCACCGTCTCCTCCACCTGGAATCTGTGCGGGGCCCGTAAAGGAGAAAAATAGGCAGGGGGACGACACGACACGTGGGAGACCTGCTCCGAATGGGCCCACGAGGGGCTCGCACCCTGGTGTACCGCGGCCGGCGATGTCCGGATTTGCTCCAGCTCCTCTGAGTTGCTTTAGTGGTAGCAAATTGCCAACAGGCACCCGCAGGTCTGTCGTTCAAATCGCAGCTCTGCCATCTACCCCCTGCAGCCGCGGGTGGCTCTGAACCCACCCGCCGAGCCGTTCGACCCAGCCCGCAACGCGGCAAAGGATATCTGCATGGCGTTGATGTCCTCGGGGTACAGGTCGGCTATTTTCACCAGTCCTTCTTCGCCTGCTCTGCAGCCTGCGGAGGGCGAAGGTGGAGGCAGCCGCGCGGAGGCTCAGGTGCTGGGGGAGCCTCCAACGGCTGCCACGGCCTCGGCTGCTCCGTCTCTATCCGCTGCAGGGCTGGGAGCCACGGTCCGTCTAATGGACCCGGTTCCCATCTGCACCCAAAGCGTCCCGGAGAACCCCGGATCCTCGCTATCCACCCCTTCTCTGCTCCAGCCCACGGCCTCAGCCCCTCTGGGGTTTGGGGAATGGCTAACAAATACCTCTGGGCCTTGCAACAAAGAGCTGCAGGATCCAGATGTGGGTAAACAGAGGCAGAGGGATCCCCCACACCCCCAAACCAGCTCCTCACCTTCCAGCGTGCACAGCCGGCTGGAGAATCCCCCCTGGAACTGGATGTGGAGCTGCGAGACCTTGACGGTGCGGGGGAAATCCAGGGTGACCCACTGGCACGTGCCCTGAAGGCAGGAACGACACCGGGGCTCCAGCACGGCGGGGAGAGCGGGGTGTCCACCGTGTGCACGGCTCCCGGCCCCCGTACACAGCTCTTGTCCCATGCACGGCTCCCGTCCCACCCCTCCGGCTTCCCCTCTCCTCGTCCCCCCACCTGGTCCGAGTTCCAGCACGTCTCCTCGCTCGTGTCGAACATGTGCTTCTTCCCAAACTGCTTCACGTCCCGGTTAAGCACAGAGCTCACCCTGCAGGGACACGCGCCACCGACCCGGGGACACGACGGGGACAGCGTCAGCGATGGGACTTGAGTCCCCCGCAGGGCCAGGGGACAGCGCATGGCACCCAGGAGGGACCCGCCTGGGGGTGGTGGCCGCGGCACCCCGCTGCCTGCTGTCCCCTCGGGGGGCCGGGACTCACCGCGTGGCCGTGTCGGCGCAGATCAGGGGCTCCGTGGGCATCGCTGCCTGCGGCCACGCCGCCCGCTGGGAGGCGGGGGGA
>NW_008825502.1:364365-365405 GCF_000699105.1 Pygoscelis adeliae
CCAGCATCCCTGTGTGCTCCAGCATCCCTGTGTGCTCCAGCATCCCTGAACGTCCCAGCACCCTGCACACCCGAGCATCCCTGCGTGCTCCAGCATCCCTGCACATCCCAGCATCTCTGCACGCTCCAGCATCCCTGCACGTTGCAGCATCCCTACGTGCTGGAGCATCCCTGCACACCCCAGCATCCCCCTCAATGCAAGTCACCAGCACAAAGCGCTTGGGAAACCCAAGCCCTCCCTGCTTCCCCACCACTGCTGCCTCTTGGCCAGCGTGGCAGGGCCGGTTCTCCCGCGGGCACCCCGGCCACGCGGGGCTGAGCTCCTCCCCGCAGCCTGCGAGGGAGCCGTGGGGAGCCCGGAGCAGCTGACCAGGGAGAAATCGCCCCCCACACATGCACATACAACACTGCAGCTGCTTAAAATTATCCTTCGCAGGCATACGGTGCCGCCGCGCTTGCCCACGGCCCCGGGTCTTCGTTGGATGTGCCCCGGTGCTCAACGAGGTTGCCAGCCTTGACCCCGCGGTGGTCCCACGTTCCCAGCCGGCCTCCGCGGCCGCCTTGCTGGGGGAGGCAATGCAAGGCAACGGCATGGCGGTGCTCTGCAGCCCTCCCAAACCTCCCCGGCTGCTGGGCTGCCTGCATGAGTCACAGCGGCTGCACCGAGGCTGCCTGCGCTCAGCCACAAGCAAAAATAAAACCAGCCGAGTGCTGCAAAGCCGTCACCTCCCCCTCGCAGCGCGGCTCTGGGGGCTTCAGCCGCCGGGCTCGGCCCCCGGCTGGGTCTGCGCACACACCTGCACATGCATGTCAATGAGCACACACGTCTGTGCCCATGCATGCACACACATGCGGTGGCACACAGCAGCACACACGTGACGCGTTCCGCCTTCCTCCCCTCCTTCCTCCCCTTCTCCCCGCCGCCCCGAGTTTCGCCTGAGAAATTGGGTCAAAAACCACAGGAGCCTTAATTGCCCCTCGGCTCACCGTGTGTCGGGGACGGGTCTGCCGTTTGGGCCACCGCCGCCCACGCCCCCCCCT
>NW_008825502.1:367351-368118 GCF_000699105.1 Pygoscelis adeliae
CGGCCCCGCCGCCCCCCCCTCCCCCAGAATGGCTCTGGCATCGGAGTGACGAGGGTGCTTCACCGCTTGCTCTTGCAGGGCCAACCCCTCCATCTCCTTTGGGTCCCCATCAACCCTGCGGTGTCCCCACGCCTGTCCCCACGCTGAGTGTTGGCCACGTCACCTCTCTGTTGTGGCTCTTGATGGGAGCGAGACCTGGCTGAGACCTTGCAAACTCATGTCACATGGCTCCTTGCCCCCTCCGCTGTCCCCTGGGTGGCTGGGGCCAAGCCAGGGCTGTGCTGCAGCCGTAGGGACCCCCCCAGCCCCGTGCCGGAGCCGGAGCCCCGTTGGGTCTCTCCGGCGGCAGCGGTGGGTCCCAGCCCTTCGTGGCAGGAGCCCCTCGCCATCTCCACCATCGCACACCCCAATCGTCGTCGGCCGCCTCCCAGCGTCCCTGTCACAACAAAGGAAAACATCTCTGGATGGAAACTGCAGGAGGGTCGTCACGGCAACACTGCTGCAGGATTTCACCAGAAACCCAGTGTTCCGGCTCAAAAAGACACTCAGGTCCCTGCTCACCCTGGCAGATGCCGGTGCAAAATCCAACAGGGCTGGGGCCGAGTGAGCAGGACTGAGGGATGGAGTCACCCCAACCACTGCTGCCCCGGGGTCCCGGCCTGTCCCCCGTGGGGTGGGGGACACGGGGCACAGTGAGGACCCGGCGATGGGGGGGTGGTGCCTCGTGGGGGCAGCTCTGGACAGAGCCGTCAGCGCTCTTGGGGCGA
>NW_008825502.1:369202-369991 GCF_000699105.1 Pygoscelis adeliae
GTCAGGACCCGGCTGCGGTGGGGGGCAGTGGGAGCACCTTCACCCCAAAGGGTGCCCAGGCGTTTGCACGAATGGGGTGAGCGTTTCGAAGCCGGCCCCATCCCGCCACGCACGGGCAACAGTCCTGCATCCAGCGGGAGCCGCGCTCATCCGCGCTGGACAGTCCTCTCCGGGCACATCAGACAGTGCAGCACCCTCCTTCCAGCAAAGCCCAACCAGCACCCATGGGGTGCCCTTTGCAAAGCAGGACAGCGGGATGGAGACCCGTAGGGTGGCAGCACCGGCCACCTGGATCCGCTCAGAGCGGGAAGTAGCCGGGACATCAGGGTGCCGGCAAATCCCCTGGGCCCCTCTCCCCAATCCTGCTTGGCAAACACCGTGGGGGCATTAACCCCTGTCGCTGTCCCCCACGCTCGGGCACCTACGTGGCGACGGGGACGCCAGCTGCAGCCACATAAAGAAGGGGAACAGAAGAGCTCTGTGCGCCGGCAATGCCGGGGTTGTGCCGGGGGGGTTCACAAAAGGCAGGAAACGCCGCGAAAAGTCTGGCACAATGGAGTCGGAAATGAGAACTTTGCTCTCGGGTTTCCACGGATCCATCCTACGGGGAAAATGAGGGGGGGGGGGGAAATTTTTTTTCAGCTCCCTGAGAGCTCAGCGATGGTTTTCCCCCTGTGTTGGGGTTCATTTCTGGTATCGCAGATCCCTGGAGTATCTCACCCATTTTATTGGGGTTGTTTGGGCTTTTTCAAGCCTTCATCCATCCTCAGCATCTTCCTGGCCCTCCGC
>NW_008825503.1:0-246 GCF_000699105.1 Pygoscelis adeliae
ACTTTTTTGCCTCAGTCTTCACTGGCAGCATCTCCTCCCACACCTCTCGAGTGAATGGACTGCAAGACAGGGACTTGGGGGAGCAAAGTCTCTCCCACTGTAAGAGAAGATCAGGTTTGAGACCACCTGAGGAACATAAGTATACCTAAGTCTACGGGACCTGACAAGATGCGTCCCAGAGTCCTGAGGGACTCTCATGATATTTGAAAAGTTATTTGCCACTCTCCATGATATTTGAAAAGTCAT
>NW_008825504.1:0-306 GCF_000699105.1 Pygoscelis adeliae
TGCTGACTGGGGTTAAACCATGGCAACTTATCATGACTTTTGCTCACTGGGCAGATTTCATAGGTTGTGAATGTGTATTTTGATTTCTGGAATCAATCATGTTTTTTGTCCCAGCCTTGGTTGTTAGCTTTGGCTGGTTAAGGTGGAAAGATAGGTCTTTTCTAAGTTTAATTTCACTAACCATGTGCTGAATTTCCTGTATATTAAAGTCCACAGACTTTTTTTTCTGGTGGAAAATAGTGATGAACTGTGTCTTGCAACATTTTATTAAGCATAGTATCCTTTTTTCTTTAGAATATATTACTG
>NW_008825505.1:0-283 GCF_000699105.1 Pygoscelis adeliae
CACCCCTCCCTTCTTCCTGGACTCAACTTTACTCCTGATTTTTCTACCTCCTCCCCCTGAGCAGCACGGGGGAAGGGGGAATGGGGTTTGTGGTCAGTTCATCACATGTTGTCTCTGCTGCTCCTTCCTCCTCACATTCTTCCCCTGTCCGCCTCCCACAGGTGACAGTCCTCCATGAACTTCTCCAATATGGTTCCTTCCCATGGGCTGCAGTTCTTCATTAACTGCTCCAGCGTGGGTCATTTCCACTTGTTCTTTCCACAGGGTGCAGTCCTTCAGGAAC
>NW_008825506.1:0-12034 GCF_000699105.1 Pygoscelis adeliae
CCTTCTTGTCCTTCCTAAAGAGCCTGTATGCCCCCATTGTAACATGCCAGTCATGGCAGCCATCGCACCATGTGTCCATGATCCCAACAAGATCACAGTCCTGCAACTACATGCAGATCTCTAACTCATCATGTTTATTCCCTTACTGCATGCATTAGTATACAGGCATTTGAGTGTCATCCCAGTCATGCTGAGTTCCCGGAGAGGGTTTGGGGGATTTGTTGAGGAACAACAAGCCCCATTTTGTTGACTTTGTGATCCCTTCCTGTCACACCACCCCATGCCTTTTGCTCAGCAATCCTGTCCATCGCTCCCTCAAAGGACTGCTGGTCACCCTCTCCCTCCCCTGTCACTCCTAGTTTAAAGACCTCCTAATAAGGTCAGCCATCATCTTGGTGAAAATAGCTTTACCCTGTTTAGTAAGGTGGTTTCCATCTCTCCCACGCAGGTGCTGGTCTGCAAACAGGGTCCCATGGTCATAGAACCCCAAACCCTACCACCAACACCGGTTCTGCAGCCAATTATTAACTGGTTCTATTAGTGCCTTTCTCTTCACACCCTTTCCCCTCACCAGCAGGATTGAGGATAACACCACCTGGGCTCCCATTCACTTGACTATGGGTCTCAGAGCTTTGTAGTCACTTTTGATACTGTCCAGGTTTCTCCTGGCAGTATCACTTGTGCCCACATGGAATAAGAGCAGGGTACAGTAGTCAGAAGGCCCAACGAGCTTCGTCAGTCCCTCCACAACATCCCAGATACTGGGCCCCAGGTAGGCAGCAAACCTCTCTAGATGGTTGGTCAGGCTGACAAATGGCTGCCTTCATCCCCTGCAGAAGGGAGTCACCCATTACGATGACTCAACATTTCTTCCTGATAGTCTTACATGGGGTTAGGTGGACCACGCCCTTTGCTTGTAGGTACTTCTGGCTCCTCTTCAACTTTGAGGGTAGTGAATGTATTTTGCAATTATAAGCTCTTGGATGGGGCAGGAGCCTTCCTCTTGATGCCAGAAGTCACCAGCTTCCATCCTTCCCCTTCTCCAGAAGTTTCACTTACCTTGATAGTGGGGTAGAGGCTGCCTGCTTCTGTTCTGCAGGTGGGGTCTGAGGCTTTTCAAGTTGTTGAGTCTCAGAGAAGATCCTTTCTATCTCCCTTACATCCTCTCTGGTGCTGCACAGCCTACTCACTTCCTCCTGTAGCTCCTTCGCTTGGCAGCACACCTCCTGCAGGACAAAGGTGCATCTCTCCTGGCCTCAGAGGCAGGCCCCAGGCACTCCCTGCAGTCTGGGACTTGTGGGGCTGCATCTGCCACCTGAGGCTCAGCCTATCTTGAAGATTCTACCTTTGCAGGGTCAGCTGCTCCAACACTTACTAAGGCAGCGGCCCTGTGGTGTGTTACCACCATGTCTGAGACTATTACAGTGCACATTATAAATTGAGGCCTCCTTTGGCACCCTCTTCTTTGCACCCTTCTGCACAAACTGCTGTGCAAACTGCTGCATCTGCTGGCTGCCTCTTTTAGCTTACTAAATGTTTAGTAAGAACATTTTCATTGATGGGCATGTGCTCTCCCTGCCTGGACACAGACCCACCATACATGAGTGAGATAAGCAATATTTCTATGAAAGAACTTTATACCCATTAGGACCATAATGACACCAGTCTGCACTGAAAAATTAACAGGCAAGTGTAGAGAGCAACCCTATGCTCTACACTGGTAAACAGAGAAATTGAGATGCTACACACAAAATCACTGAAGTGGGGAGAGAGGAAGTAAGATATCTAACAAGTATATTATTTAACAAATTGCTCTGGAATTGTATATTAATGGACTCTGGTTTCCTACAGATTCTTTAGATAGTCCAGTCCAGTAATTCCAACTCTGTACCTTCTTTTTACTGCACTATATGCAGTTTTTCCCCATGCCATCTATACCTCCCTTACCTCCAAATTCAAACCCACCTTCCCTGATCTCCCTTTGTGTGCCTCTGTGTATATCCCACTGTATTCTTTGCTCGCATGTATGTTCCTTAAGCTTCTCAGCCTCAGAAATTGAAATATCTCAATATCCTGGTGCCACTCTCTCTCTAGTTGGACAGTAAGGATACTTGCTTGTTCACCACTGCACAGGTGCTTAGTAACTAAAGAGTGCTATGGAATGTAGGTTGGGAGGGGAATGGTAGAGAGACAGAAAGACTATGAGATGCATGACTTGTTTCCTTAGACAATGAAGCTAAAATAAACTTTTCAAATGGACAAGTATAAGAAGATATTTCTTTGAAACCATGGGAAGCTGATGCTAGCAGCAGCAGCAGTTACTGTGTGCTGAGAGGACTGCAAGGCTTGTGAAGTACCCAGGGGATGTCTAAGGGACTGTGTGTGGAAAGGCATCAGGCAGCTGTGGGACTGCAGCTTCACAACCAGACTTTCCAGCCCCAGACCTCCCCCCACCAGTCATAATCTCCCCCCCTTCAGAAGGCAGTGACTTGAGGGACAGAGGTGAATGGCAATAAATCTCTGCACAAGGTAGTGGGGAAGCTCCTCCTTGTCTACCTTGCCTTCCCAGGTGCCCTTTCACAACAGATATGAGGCTCTGAAATTGGAAGGACAGGGACATGAAGAGGTCAATCACGATCCATCTATGCTAGAGGAGTCATCAAGGTCAGGTCAGCCTATCCCCTTCATCATGACCACCTCCATGAAGAAAAAGCAGTGGGTTATTGTCATAGATGAGTCCCTTCTGACAGGGAATGGACAGCACAGTCTGCTGACCAGACCTGTCTTTTAGGGAAGTTTTCTGCCTCCCTGGGTCTTGGGTTAAAGGCGTTACCAGGAAACTTCTGAGTCTGGTATGGCCCTCAGATTATTATCCGCTATTGCTTTTTCATGTGAGTAACAATGAAGTTACAATGAAAAGTCCAAGGGTGAGCAAAAGAGACTTCAGGGCCTTGAGGAGATTGGTAAAGGGATCAGGAGTGCAGGGAGTATTGTCCCCTATCCTCCCAGTTGCATGGAGTGACATAAAAAACCCGAGGCTGACCCAGCTTATTAATAGCTGGCTCCCAGGCTGGTGTCATCAGCAGAATTTTGTTTTTTTCAATCACAGGATGGTCTACATGACACCAGGCCTGCCAAGGCCTGACAGGATTCATCTTTGTCAATGGGAGAAACGTATTTTTGCTCATGAGCTAGCAGGGCTGATTGAAAGAACTTTAAACCAGGTTTGAAGGGGGACCCCCTGAACAGGGGTCTCCTTCTGGAACTTAGGAGGAAAAAGAAAGCCTATGGACTTTGGAAGCAAGGTCAGGCTACGCAGGAGGACTACAGAGATGCTGTTCACCACTCGAGGGAGAAAATTCATACGGCCAAAGTTCAACTGGCGTTGAAGCTGGCCAGTACTGTGGCAGATAACAAAATAGACTTTTTCAAGACTGTTAACAGTAAAATGAGGACTGAAGAAAACATTGGTCTGTTACTTGATGAGGTTGGTCACAAATAGGGATTAAGATAAAACAGAGACATTTAATGCCATCTTCGCCTCTGTCTTTAACCACAATGATGGTCCCTGGGACCCCCAGAGCCCTGGGCTGGAGGACTGCAGCTGGGGGAGTGATAAGCTCCCAGCTGACTTTGAACTGGTATGGGCTTTGCTGCTGCAACTGAATGCACGTAAGGGGATTCATCCCAGGGTCCTGAAAGCATTGGCCGATGTTATTGTGAGACCTCTCTCAGTTATTTATCAAAGGTCTTGGGAGTCTGGAAATGTCCCAGTCAACTGGAAGCTAGCAAATGTTATTCCAGTTTTCAAGAAGAGCAAGCAAGAAGACCCTGGTAATTATAAGCCTGTCAGTCTCACTTCACTGCCTCATAAAATTATGGAGCAGATTATTCCAGGAGTTATTGAAAAGCACTTAAAAGACAATGCAGCCATCGGTCATAGCCAACATGGTTTCATGAAGGAAAAGTCATGCCTTACTAACTTAATATCCTTCTTTGGCAAGGTTAGTGGACAAAGGGAAGACAGTGGATGTGGTGGGATTTTTTTTTTTATTTTAGCAAAGCTTTTGATATTATCTCTCACAGTATCCTTCTGTGTCCAGCATAGGGCTAGACATGTACACAATACAATGGGTGAACAATTGGCTGAAGGGTTGGGCTCAAAGAGTTGTAATAAATGGGGTAACATCTGGCTGGCAGCCAGCCACTCGTGTGTGGACAACAATTTGGGCTCAATTTTAGGGCCAGTTTTCTTCAATGTTTTTATCAATGACCTGGACAAAGGAGTTGAGTGCACACTAAGTAAGTTTGCCAACAGTACTAAATTAGGAGGAGCTGTTGATTCCCTTGAGGGTAGAGAGGCTTTACAGAGAGATCTTCATAGATTAGCGTGCTGGGCAATCACCAACCATGTGAAATTTAAGAAGGGCAAATGCCAGATTCTGCACCTGGGAGGTATAATCCTGGATGTACGTACAGACTGGGGGCCAAGAGCTGGGAGTGCAGCCCTGCAGAAAGGTACCTGAGGGTTTTGGCTGATGGTAAGCTCCATGTGAGTCAACAATGTGCCCTGAGGGCTAAATGGGCCAAGTCTAAACTGCTGTGCATTAAGCACAGTATAGCTAACCAGTCAAAAGAAGTGATTGTCCCACTATACTCAGCATTGGTGCAGCCTCACCTTGAGTACTGGGTGCAGTTTTGGGCTCCACAATGTAAGCAGGATATAAAAATATTAGAATGTGTCCAAAGGAAGTCAGCAAAGATGGTGAAAGGACTAGAGGGCATGACTTATGAGGAGCGGCTGAGGATACTAGGTTTCTTCAGCTCAGGGAAGAGGAGACTGAGGGGTGACCTCATTTGCTGTCTACAACTTCCTCATGAGGGTGAGTGGAGAGGGAGGTGGTGACTCTTCTCTCTGGTGTCCTGTGACCGGACGCGAGTGAATAGCTTAAAGTTGCACCAGAGGAAGTTCAGGTTGGATATTAGGAAAAGGTTCTTTACTGACAGGGTAGTCAAGGACTGGAAGAAGCTGCCCAGGGAAATGGTCATGGCCCCAAGCCTGTTGGTGTTCAAGAAGCATTTGGACAATGCTCTTAGATATATGGCTTAACTTTCAGTTTGCCCCGTGTGGAGTCAGGAGTTGGACTTGATGATCCTCATGGGTCCCTTCCAACTGAGGATATTCTATGATTCTATGATATTATGATTATTTTTTTGCTGCTTTTCTTTGTAGAACAGAGAATAGTAATAATAAATTTCTCTTTCAGAAGAAAATGGTAATTGTGTTTTGCCTGTTAGATCACACCAGCTGGAGTTAACTTAAGGAGAGCCCTGGATACTTAAAATCAAAAGTAAACAGGTTTTACAAGATCCAGGCTTCTGTTATTTCCATTTTGTGATGATAGCTTATTAAATGTGTGTAATTTCTAGTCCCTCTATGAAATGCTGCATTGTATATTGGCATACTGATTTTGTATGTTCATTTATCCCTGACTTCCAGATTAAATCTTTACAGTTTACAAGCAAAAGCAAGATGTGCTTGTTAACACTGAGCTCTGCAAATCCAGTCTGGCTTTTACCACATATCAACAAACATAGAGTTTCAACCGTCAGAACTTGGTTAATAATTTTTACTGATAGTGCACAAGCAAGATAAGCACCCCAGGCACTTTGCCAGAGTGCCTCCCTAATCTGCCACCATACTCAGTAAAGTATGTAGCTGCACTCAATGAATTATAGAAGAAAAAACATTTTTTTCACCTGATCACTTTTCTGAGGAAGACAACCCTTCAACATAT
The DNA here is from genome assembly GCF_000699105.1 of Pygoscelis adeliae. Lineage (NCBI taxonomy): Eukaryota > Metazoa > Chordata > Aves > Sphenisciformes > Spheniscidae > Pygoscelis > Pygoscelis adeliae. Next base: position 5,799 of record NW_008825506.1, read on the forward strand.
TTAGGTGCTATTTTTTCATACTTTTACACAGCTGGTGTTAACAGATGCCCTATCAGAAGGAAAGCATACTGAGACTGTTAAATTTTATGAACTAAATCATGACCTTTGACAGATGAAAAAGGGCCATATTTTTTTCCTTTTCTATCCTTAGATGCTTGGAATTAAAGATAATTGTTGAATGTTTATCCAAACCAAGTTTATATTCAATCATTTTCACTGCAGTTGTAGGGACCTTCAGCATTAGCTGCAGTAAAATTCAATAAAGATCTAAAATTTAGAATGTAAAATCAAGCTCAAGTTTCTGCCATTGCTGCACATTCCATACAGGGAAGCTAAGTGTGACATTTCTACCTGAATCTGACTCCTCTTTGTTCTTTGGATCCTCTGGATCCAAAGTCCTCTTCCAAAATTAATCTCTCATTGTCTTAGATACAGTTTTGAGAACTTGAACATTAGATATTCTCTTAAATCATTGGCCAGAACTTAAAGAATAATTTTTCTTTGTTCTTTAGTTACTCATTCCCTGCTTCTGCTTATTATGTCTTTATTGTTCATTTGGGGACTTTTTTCAAATTAAAGTCTGACTTTTCATTTTAAAGCTCCTTACTCAATACTACTCCATTTACCTGATCCACACACGGGGGTTTTGCATAATGTCAAAAATGTCACCCAGTAGATAGGAGTCTCCTAAATAAGACTGTTTCAGCATTCCCTAATTAATCATGAAATCTTAATGCATGTCATTTAACTTTCCATAGGAAAAAAAAAACAACCCTAAAAAAAATTTGCTGAAGTCAGAGGACACCTTCAGCATAACCCCATAAATAATTTTTTGTATAATTGGACCTTGTAAGATTTACATTTTCATATTATTTCTGTGTGCAGGATGATTTTGGCTGGCTGAATCATAATACATGATCTAGTGACTGCAGAAAACGTGCTGCAGATGTGACCTTGACCTATACATAAGGTAGATTGTAGCAATCCTTGGTGAAATGAAACATAACAATGGGATGTAAGACAGAGGGCTGAGACTGGGATATGACTGACTGACATGTAGGTGGGCCAAATGTGGCTTTGGGAGCAGTGGAGTAGAAACAACTGATAGATAATTGTAAATCAATGGAATTAAATGACACAGGTGACTTGTGGAACATACTCCAAAATTAATGATGAGAAACTGGAAGCACCCATGCTTTCATATACATATGTATATATAAAGAGTTACAACATCAATTATTGTTGGGTTCTGGGTGGGAGATTGTCACAAAATATTTGTGGTTAGATCATCAGGAACCCAAATTCCTAGAAGAGATGGTAAATACAATATAAGAAACAATTTTCTGTGAAGATCTACCAACAGTTATTTTCCCAGTGATCAGACCATATAGCATATAGCTAAGGATTCAGGCTGACAGGAGGAAAAGCATATTGTTGCATTCTTTATGATTCTATAGAACCTAGTTAATAATTACGATTCCTAAGTTCTATCTAGTAAGCTTGCCAATACAAATATCAGCCATACATCTACCTGAAGACAGGGAAAATGTGCAAGATTCTTCCTTCATAGACTCTTCCTTCTTTCTCCCTTACTTACGGTTTGGAAATGTCATTAAGTAGACTCCAGACATATATTCGATTTACAAAAGAAAACAGAAAGAAGAATAAAACTGGCTGGGGGGAAATGACAATATATACTTGAAAACATGTTTTTTTCCCCTAGAAATTTATCCATTTTGGTGAAATATTTATTGGAAACCTTTCCCAGTTTCAGAGAACAATAAAGAGCTGGAACCGGAAGAAAAGTACGACACAAAATTTAACTGCTAGCTATTGGTCTGGGGGGTTTGTCTTTTTTTTTTTCTTTTCATTGTCCTTTTTCTTTTTTTTTTTTCTTTTTTTTTTTTCCTAGTACCCTGGTACATTTCCTATTTAAGAGTTTATTTTGTTTGTGAAAGATATTGAAAATTTAGAACTTCCTTCCAAAAGTTAAAATAAACCTTGAAGCCCCAAGAATCAGAATTTTTGTTTTCAATACAATAATTTTCAAGAAAGCCTCTACATTTTCATGCTTTTCCCAGTCTCTGCCTTCTCACTCCTACTTTGCTCTTTTCACCTGCTATAATTTTCATTTGCTGTGTTTCATCTGCTTCTTCTGCACCTAATTTTACTATATCTTCTGAAGAAGGTCTGATATCCAATGCCAAATTAATTAGTGTCTTTGCTTCTTTTACAACTTCAGATCATGCCTTTCTTATTTCCAGTGATGTGCATCCAAGGAACCCTCTCTGATTAATTTATTGTAAAATCATAGGCAGGTCTCTTTCTTTAAGGATAATCCGTACAACAGCTTTCTAATGCCAAGCTTCTTTTTCATGCCACTAAGGCACTACTTACATTCATTTCCCTAATATATTTCAAATTTTTTTTCTAGTTTTCCAAAATTTTGTCCCTTTCCCAAATTTAGTGCATGTAAAACCTCAATTTTTTTCACCCTAATTTCTTCCATCTTGTTATCCTGATCATCTAATGAGTTAAAATAACAGACTATGGGATAGTAAAAGAATCACATGTACTTTCTGAAAGTTCATACAGACTTTTTGTTTCTCCTGAAGAAAACAACCCCATTCAAAGTTCTTTTAATGAGGATTTTCATTCTCCATGCAAGACAAATCCACTACTGCAAAAATCTGCTTCTGCTTTAAATAACAGTTTTCTAAGCACTTATCGTTGGCTGTGGAATCAAGGTATTCCAGATTCTATCTTTCTAATCTATATTCAAACACAATGATACAACTTTTTCATATAGATAATTCTGGAGAAAAATCCAGTGGGCATATGAATATTAACACTATAATTAGATACGATATGAATGACATTAGATTAGTTATAATCTATAATTAGATATGAATGACAATTAGATTGATATGAATGACAGTGGGCTTTTTAATGCTTTATATGCAACATACAATGAAATGTCAAAATTATTACCAGTAATTTGAATGCAGAATGACCGAATAGATTTCATAAGGAACTAGCTTTAGTCTTCACCACACTTTATACATATGAGCTTTATCCTTCAATTTGCCACATGCATTTTTTTCACATATTATTACAAAAAAAAAAAAAATTAGTTCTGTTCTTATTTCACAAGACTATTCTTATCAGTGTCATACAAGCTTTGTTGCCTCTTGCATTCTCAGCTGATAGCTGAATTTACATTTCTGTGTGTTAATAAAACCTAAGTTTGATTCTTAGAAGACTGATGCAAGAAAATCATTGAGATCAAAACCCAGAATATTTCCAGAATGCCATATTCAAAGTCATTTTTAATTACAGTGAAAGTATTCATCCAAAGTGTCCATATTTTCTAGAGTTTCATATGTGATTTTGAAAACTTTTGTCAGAATCTATCCATGGAACTTCCTTTTCTTTAAATCAGTTTTGTAAACCAAACCTAACTTCGCAATATGAAGACTGAAATCTGTTTGTTTCCTCTCTTGTTAAATATTTTAAGAACAGTGTGAGGCTTGAAAGAGTCAGAACAATTTTGTTCAAAAGTTAAACTCCATACAAATTTCAGAAGAATCCATTCTAATTTACCTAAAACTTTTAGCTACTTAACTAGAGCCAAAAGAATTAATAGAAGTCTAAACCTTACAACATATCAAGTATGTCCTGAATAAGTACTTTGAAAATGTAGTTGGTACAGTCTGAATTTCTATAAAACTCAAGAGAGCTCATTTTTATCATTAACAACACAGATTTGCTTTTAGAACTCTTCAATAACAAGGACCAAAACATTGTCCTAATGTGTGACAGATCTGGAGTTTTATGAACTTTTTGCAAAGTAATTTGTTGCGTGGAGATTTTTTGCATTGAGGAATAAACACTAGACAGTCAGTCTTCACTTTGCCCTTTCTTTTTTGATTTACAGATTCCCAGTTTTCATCTCACCCCGTCCATTTTGATCAACAGGATTTTCATTAAGACTGATACATTCACTACTTTGGGATTACTAACGTCAGTGACACATCATTATATTTAACATGCACCCTTTTAATTCACTTTTTTAGATCCAAAATGTGAAAAAAACCACATGAAATTGGAATTCAGAATCAATACAGTTCTTGGATTTAACGTGTGGAAATGGTCATGTATTAAATAAGCTGTGTGATTAATTGCTATGAATGTCAGAATGTTAAATACAGAATCTACGGTGTAACATCTTAAAGTAGTACCATGACACCCCTTGCAAGTGTCTAATGTGTCATGCCTCTGTTGACAAGTACTGCAACTGATCACTTGTTAAGTATCTATGCTGTAGTATTAATAGGTGGGAACCTTAAAAAATCATTCAGCATTGAGCTAATCAATACTTCCCCCACAAAAAAAAAAATAAAAAAAAACCAAAAAAAAAACAAAACCAAAGACTCCAGTGGCTCAGATTTCAGAGCAAAAACTAAACTTTGGAGTTCTAAAGATAGTAGTTTCAAAATAAACAGCTTTTGCCTGGACAGAATAAATTATTCTTATCCTATTTGCAAGTGTGACTAAAAGAATGCTGTAAATATAGGTGGAAGGGCTTGATCCTGACAAGCTTACTCTCGGGTCTCATTGGCATTAAAAGCAGTTTTATTTGAATTAACCCAACAAGATTTACAATGGAAACCAGAGACTTTGTACACAGACCTGTGCCACCAAGCAGCAGTGTGTTACAATTTGCAAATCCTGGTTTACATCAAACAAGAATAAGAAATAAATTTAATAGTTGAAGTCAAGGGACCTCCAACTTCAGTTTATTTAACATGGCATACAACACTCTTGCCATGCATTTCCTATAGGATAAATTCCAGACTCATAAAACTCTATGCTTCTTAACTTTAGGTGCAAACTCCTTGTCATGGCAAGCACACACAAAAACATGGATACAGGAGGACCACTTTTAAACATTTTTCTTTTAAATTCTATCAGAACACCTTGAACAGTACTTAAAAAACACAGTAATGTATTTATAATGGATAAACTATAAAAGATAATTTATTTCAAGCTTTCAAAGGATTATTACAGTTAGTGAGCAAATCTATTTAAAAAATTATTATAAGTACCATACCATTTTCCTATTTTCTTGGTGAAGTAATAGCTTGCATTTCTGTCTGGAAATTTGAATTAGAGAAAGAAACAGAAAAACATAAACCATTTTCCTTATTCAAGAGCAGCAAAGCAAGCAAAAAATTAAATACAGAAGCTAAAGGGGAATTGTTTTTCAGTGTTTTGGAAGAGTCCTCCCCATTTCTTTATTCTGATGCAAGAGAACTAACACACCTTAGATGTGCAGTTAGATTATGATTCTGCATGAGAGAGGCAACAGCCATGGAAATCTCACACTGAAAGACTCTATATATCCTACATATTGCACAAATCTGGTCTGGGGGTGCTTAACCCATCAGTATACAAATGAATAAGAGCAGTATACATTGAAGGCAAAGATCTGATCTCTAATTCTATGGAGCGCACTGAGTATGGCCCAGAACAGATGACCCTCGAGTTGGCCATCAGCCAAGACAAGGGAAAAGCTTCACATTTTTTTGTAATTCAGAATAGCTCTAAAATGAGCCATGTGCATGCAACGAAGAATCTAGTTCTGCATGACAGAAATCCATCCCACAACTCCCATATCCATCATCCCTCTTTTACTTAACCTGGCTGACCAGGATTTAATGGCATAAACTGAGAAACTAGGGAGAAACTCAACTGCTTTCTCCCCTGTGGTTATACGCTAATAACTACAATAAGTATTCCTGGGAGAATAAAAGGTCAATATTAACTTGCTTTACTTAGTAATTAATCCTGTGCCTGGTAAGGACTGCAGAACTGCAGTCCAAAGGAAGAAATCATGAGCCAAAGAAGTACATTCTGCTTTTCTAGGATGTTTCTTACTTGCTAGATATGCCAAAAAAGATTCTGAACTTTAAAATTTGATAGCATGTCATGTTATCATGCTCATACTACATTCCAACTGAAAGGAAAATGCAAGCGTCAAAAATATTACTGTTCTTGGTAGGTGAACAGGGCAGCCAAGGACTTGCACATCTTAGGCCTCTCCAAAAAGAGGATCACTGTAAAAGTACCATTAACTACAACTGTAGCAATATGCAATATGGTTTTCCATAAGCTAAAAGTAATCTGGGCTCTTTTTCTTTTTTTTTCTTTTTTTCTTTTTCTTTTTCTTTTTT
>NW_008825506.1:12284-47436 GCF_000699105.1 Pygoscelis adeliae
TTTTTCTTTTTTCTTTTTTCTTTTTTTCTTTTTTTCTTTTTCTTTTTCTCTTTCTTTTTTAAAAGAAGTTTGAACATAACTGTATGTTTTTTCTTAACAGTGTGAATTTTCCTATGTATGTTCTTGTATGTTGTGGTCTGAGCATAGATTTCTAGTGTTATTTCAGAAGGTGAAATTCAGTTTAAAAGTCGGATGCCTTAGTAGATGGCTGACCGTGAACTACCAGCTCTACAGTCTGAGTAATTCAGGTAGATGAATGATTGACATGGAAGTGCATATGCATGCAAAACATGGGTCTCTGTCCGCTATGCCAGTTGCTATATATATAGAAAAGCATTACTGTAGAATTTGAGAGTAAGAATTACAGATGCATGTTTCATTACACACATTATGAGTCAAAAAGTTGCAGGGACTTCATAGACTGCTAGTCAGACATAATGGCAACAATACACTCGCTAGTATTTTAAGCAAGAGGAACGCTGCAACCAATCTAGTATTTTAGGATTGAGAAAACTTCAAGGAAAAGGAGTGAAAGATAAGAGGAATATATCTGCAATACAATTTGCTTAATCAAGCAGTGAAATGTACACTCCATCCATGCATCTTGCAGAGCATGTTACTAAACAGCTCAATACTTGCATTCAAACCAGAACCAGAAAATGAAAATCTGGAGATAGCATGGTCAGATGTATTCCTTTCTAAAGCCACATTTTTAACTTGGGGATACAATTTTTCCTGCATGCATTCTTAGTTTGTGAAACTCCAGAGAAACCATTCAGAAGTTCCACTAATCTGTGAAAAGAGGTTTTTCAAAAGGGATAGCTAGACTGCAGTTTTAACCTGACATATAAGCAGTAACAGTGTTCTCCATTATCTTGATGCTGTGCTAATATACCATGTTTCCCTCCTGCGCACACATCCAGGATTTCCTTTCCATAGGTTTCACAACATTTGAAAGTCAGAGGAGAGGAGGAAAATAACAGACACAGAGATTATTTTCTGGCAAAGGCTCGAGATATGTGCAGAATGCATATCTGAGCCAGAAGTCGGGAAATCCTCTCTAGTCCCAGACCTTGTCTGATTGTCATGACTGAACTGTGGTGCCAATATGCCATTGTGTTCAGTAAGATTTAATGTAAATAAGGCAGGACTTGACCTGACAAGAGCTATTATTTAATGTCTTATGTATTTCCCCACCCTTCACCCTGAAGAGTAACCCTTATCCTTACATCTTTTGTGATTTTCCCATTCTATATACACCATCATATAATTACTCATAACTACCAAATTAATTTGCATTAATATACTAACTCAAAAATAAATGTATTCTATTTCACAAATAATATCTAATATATTTCACAAATAATGGAAAGATCTATTTTCATTAACAGGAAAACTAAGTTATTTTAAAATTGGACATCTAGATGCTTTAGTAACAACAGAACGCTTTTTATTTTCTGCTGTGTGAGATGAATTGAAAATATTCAGCCAGTACATAGCTGACAAGAATAAGTCTCATGTAATTTTATTCACAAAATCTCCCTTTATTTTTCACATTTATGAGGAAAGGTCTTAAAAATCACATCTCTCTGGATGAACTACCAGTCAACATCAGAATTAATCCGAGGTGTTTCTGAGCTAAATAACTGCACAGTAAGAAAAACAGGAATTTTTTCATTGATTTTAACAGTAACTACTGCTGAAGTGGTACATAGACAGGTTAGTGAAAAATTAGTGAAAGACAAGTTAGCATTGGTTCTGTGCTAAACTAATTTCATATTGTAGTAGTACAACACATCAGAAAGCTCCTCTGAGAACTATCTTGAAAATACTGTAGGCTAAATAATTTCTGAAGATTTTACAGTTGCTTCACACACTATCCTTTTTTGCTGTCTCTACAACTTTAACTCAGTGCTTCTGAAAGAAACGTGTACAGCAGGAACTATTTTGTATTCAGAGCTGTGACAGCCTTTAAAGAATTTCACATACTCCCTTAAGGCCATTTTTCATCCTCAATCCAGGAAACCTAAAGTTTCTGGCAGGCATTTACTTTTATCATCTTGGTCTCCTGTGGATTCATGTAATTACCACCATAGTACTGGGTACTAGGAATGAGCATCCTTTACCTTTTTCCATATTTACTTCCCTTCATTTCAACTTCCAAACCATCTGACCTTTTCTTATAGGCTGACACTTCCGATTACACAAAAGCAAAGCAAAATTAAACCCCCTCACAATTTTCTTCTTGCAGGCACTAGACAGACAGCTTTTGTACATTGATCAACAGCAATAAAGAAAAAAATGTTCTTGCACAGGAAACAAAGGACAAAACTGCTGTGGAAATCCAAATGAGTAAGTAGTCTGTTTTTACCAAGTAAAAGAGCAACAAAAGACCAGCTGCAGTGTAAAGAAGTATCACTATTACCTTAATTAGAAGAAAAATTAAATTCAATGCCTTCATGTGTTAAGTGTTCTTTGGCAGCATGGGTAGAACAGTGCTTATCAAGTTCAATAACTCAAAAACTCTAATCAGTCACAGTGGGAAGGATGCTCTTTGGTTGTGGAGCTCTTTGTTTTTTCCCTTCTTTAGTGATTCCAACAGATTCTGAGGTGATGGTGTGTTTGGAATGCAGATTTTGAGAGATGAAATAGCTGTGGTTTCTTATGAATTAAAACCATTTGGGTTTCAGGGATAAAAGGATGCTGCTGGGAAAAAAACAAAACCAAAACCAAAAACAGATGAGAATGTGGGGGAAAAACAGCATCCAGAATAATTTCTCAGATCCTGAAAATTACCCTTCTTGGTGCATGATGGAGGTTTTCAGGGTGGAAATAAATGAGTTTATACTCATAACATCCCTACAGAATTTAGGCCACAAATCAGCAAAGGTACGTGAGTACATGCCTTTACTTGAGGCAGGTGATGGGTACCGCTGATTTGCTAGGAGTATATAATTTGCCTAAAGTTAAGCATGGTAAAATGTCTTGCCAAATCAGAATGAAATATGGTATCCGAGAAGCAAGTTTATATTTGTGTCTATGGCAATTACCTTGATTGATGCTGTTTCCTACTCCACAGATCCATTTGATTTCTTAGAAAATTCAAGTATGTTTGCAATGCAGTCTTCAGAATATTAATTAGATAATCAAGACAGAAGGCAAGAATACATCAGAAGGTGTCATAAAAGACATTAAAGTCATAAAGACACCTCATATTATTTCTTTGCTTAAATAGAAGTCTCATGAATTCAGAGCAATAAAAAGATACTAAATTATTACCAAATTACAACTTCAAATCTGACCATCACATGCTTTTTTGCTTTGTCAGTCACATATTTGATGAGTTAGGTGTTTTTCTTTCTCTTTTCTTCTTTCTCTTCCCCCTTGCCTTAGTTGGTCTCACTCCTTTTATTAAAACACACACACAAAAACAGACAGAAAAAAAATACTTCATATACTTCTTTCTGTTTTTCAATTTCTTCACTGTTCTGAATTACTCTTTGGTCACACACAGTTGTCCAGGTTCCTTCTCATGTGTGTTCTCTGTGTTCCTTTTCATGTGTGTTTCATAGTGTGCTCACTGAATCAGCCTTCTCTCAGTTTACTCACTTAGGATATTGGTCCTACAATACGACTCCTTTTGCTCATCTGACACCTCATATTGGTGGCCCAGGTGTCCCATATGGCTCAGTAAAGTTAGCCCATATCCTCTTCTTCTGTCAGCTGCAGCCAATTTTCCTGGGAAATTCCATTCTTTAAACCCTATCCTTGCATGCAGGTAGGGGCAATGGCTTCTTCAGGTTCACGCTGAACTTCTTACTGTATCAGCTGTTTTTCACCAAATCATGTATTTACCACAGGGTTTACACTAAAGTCAATCTGCTGATTCATCCTGTAGTCTCTGTCAATGGAAGGGGACAATTAAAGGTACTTCATGATCTAAATATTTTCAAAACAAACTCTTGCACAGTCATCCACAATTCTGAACATACACAGATAACCCATCAGGTATCACAAAGTAGTATATTTGGCTATACTTCTTATACAGATATCTTTAACATAACAATACATTTCAGTTGTAAATAGAGTTTATGTTTCTATTACAAAAAAAAAATGTATCTATCAACTTCATTTGCTTACTTCATTTATTTGTGATTTGCGTTTTTGTACTTTCTTATAACTCAGTATTTAACAAGCTCATGAATTTATTTTTTTTGTTAAAGTTTCAAAAAATTGTCTTTTTCTGTTTATGTATTTTGACACTAAGAAAGCTATAAAGAACTTACACTGTTGGGTACATTGACTTTTTCTTCAGGTCTTCCAGTTAGGCAAAACTCAGTAAACAGGAAATACGTCAGTGAAACAGGTGTTACACAAACACTCACAAGCATTCCCTATAAGAACAACAAACAACATAATATTTTTCTAATGGAGAATTTTGTTGGTAGATGAATAGCAGAGATATCAAATAAACTAAGTCTTCTTTTGTCCTACTGATAACAACAAGGATCCATTATCCCTACTTTCTTCGTTATATCTAGAACTAGCCTGTCTGATAGACGATTCACCACAAACTGGTGTTTTGTCTTCAGACTTTTGACAATGATGGGGTCTTAAATGACCACTTTGATCTTCTCTCTCTTAGATCCAAAGTCAGGCTAGGACGTACAGACTTTGATGGTTTGAGATCCTTTATACATGGCTTAAGGATTCTGCTTTTCTTACCTTTTATATCTAGATTCTCCTTGAGCTGCTCCTGTACCATTACACCATGACAATAATCATGTGCATCCTGTGTTGCAAAGCTGGAAACCCACATCCTCGTTTGGATTTTTTGGGGGGGGAAGTTGTGTAGAGAAAAAAGTCTTCCCCTGGTTTGCTGAGTTTCTCAGGAAGATGAACATGATACTTCTGACCAGAAGGAAGCTACTGAAGTGTTGGATTTGGGCTGTTTCAGTAGCTGGCTTAAACATAGCCTAGATGGATTGTTTTAAGCTCTCACATGGTCTGAGGCACGGTACTTGACCATTAAGGAACTAAGAAGGCAGACAAGCACTTTTCCAAATTTATAACCTAGTCAATCACCAAAGATCCTAAGCAGCTAAGAAATTTTAAAGATTTTGTTTGGTTTGGGGTTTTGCTTGTTTTCACCCACAGTGTTAATTGCTTAGGTAATCCTGCCTTGTTCCCATAAACCGTACATAGAAATAAAACTTCTCTGAGGATTTTCCATACAGCAAGTTTCTCATAAGCACTTGTCTGCATGCAGTAGAGGATTTAGGCCTTTTCTTCTCTTTCTTACTATTTTACTGTTCTATCCCTTTTTCACCTTTCCAGCCATGCTGATACTCCCTGAGGTCAAAACTCGATTCCTGTACTGCCTGTGGTCATATGCAGGTGGCCCCTAATCTCAAAAAAAGCCAGTCCCCACAGGCCAGCATCTACGGTCAAGTTTTGGACTGTTAGATACATGTGGCTTATCAATATATCAACTTGCCAATAAAGCAACTATAAAAATAATATAAGTAACATAGTGTTAGCTGTGGTAGTGTTGTGGTTTAACCCTGGTAGGCTGATAAGCTCCACACAGCCACTTGCTCACTCCCCCCCAGTGGGATGGGGGAGAGGATCAGAAGAGTAAAAGTGAGAAAACTCGTGGGTTGAGATAAAGACAGTTTAATAGAGAAAGCAAAAGCTGCACGCATAAACAAAACAAAATAAGGAATTAATTCACTACTTCCCATCATCAGCAGGCTGGTGTTCAGCCATCTCCAGGAAAGCAGGGCTCCATCACTCATAATGGTTACTTGGGAAGACAAAAGCCATTACTCTGAATGTCCCCCTCTTCCTTCTTTTTCTCCCAGCTTTTATTGCTGAGTGTGGCACTGCTATTCCAGCCTAAACCGGTGCAGGTAGACAGTTAGGGAATTGATCTTTATTTCTGCCTCATGTTGCTCATTTATAGATCTGATATCATTTTCATTGTTAGTGATGTACACACAGGCTTAAAGAATGGGCACAATTATCAAGCTAAACCTAAGTAGGTATCAAGAGGAACATGAGTAAACCAGTTACATTTAAATACAGTCACTAACAAAGAGAGAGACAGCACAACACGTAAAATATTACACAATTATTTAACTTTTGTCTGGTTTCTTTTTTGATAAACTTTAATATAATAAGTATGAATCCTACTGTGTTTCTGCTGTTTTCCAGACCTAGGCTATAGCTACTTCCATCCACCCCTTTTCCAGGGTAGACAATAATGTATAATGAACACCAGACTGCTTCTGATTTGTATTGCAGTGGGAAGATACAACATGGGAAGAGCAGTTTGTCCCTCTTGCTCATCTATATGCATTAATAATGCAGGGACATATGAAATATAGAGCTTTTCATGTAAACCCTCCTCTATTCATCCATTATTTATGTGTAACAACTACAGATTCTCATAAATTAAAAGATTGTTCCTAGATTGTCTCCCTGAAGAGTGTGTAGCACCTGTTAAAATTACTCTACTATGAATTTGTTTCTCAAAAAGTGTTCCTTCTCCCACAGAATAGCAAGCTGTACAGCTTCATATAAGAACAATTTAGTCACACTATTGACTAATTGACCTATAGTCAAAATACCTCTGATATAGAAAAAATAGAAAAAGTGGGGTTTTTTAATGTAATTTAAAATCATTAAAAAAACTAAAACTAATCTTTGTGCTCAAACTGTGGACTTGTATGTACTTTTCATCATGCTCTATGTGGACTACGCATGCATGCAGTAGAGGATTTAGGCCTTTTCTTCTCTTTCTTACTATTTTACTGTTCTATCCCTTTTTCACCTTTCCAGCCATGCTGATACTCCCTGAGGTCAAAACTCGATTCCTGTACTGCCTGTGGTCATATGCAGGTGGCCCCTAATCTCAAAAAAAGCCAGTCCCCACAGGCCAGCATCTACGGTCAAGTTTTGGACTGTTAGATACATGTGGCTTATCAATATATCAACTTGCCAATAAAGCAACTATAAAAATAATATAAGTAACATAGTGTTAGCTGTGGTAGTGTTGTGGTTTAACCCTGGTAGGCTGATAAGCTCCACACAGCCACTTGCTCACTCCCCCCCAGTGGGATGGGGGAGAGGATCAGAAGAGTAAAAGTGAGAAAACTCGTGGGTTGAGATAAAGACAGTTTAATAGAGAAAGCAAAAGCTGCACGCATAAACAAAACAAAATAAGGAATTAATTCACTACTTCCCATCATCAGCAGGCTGGTGTTCAGCCATCTCCAGGAAAGCAGGGCTCCATCACTCATAATGGTTACTTGGGAAGACAAAAGCCATTACTCTGAATGTCCCCCTCTTCCTTCTTTTTCCCCCAGCTTTTATTGCTGAGTGTGGCACTGCTATTCCAGCCTAAACCGGTGCAGGTAGACAGTTAGGGAATTGATCTTTATTTCTGCCTCATGTTGCTCATTTATAGATCTGATATCATTTTCATTGTTAGTGATGTACACACAGGCTTAAAGAATGGGCACAATTATCAAGCTAAACCTAAGTAGGTATCAAGAGGAACATGAGTAAACCAGTTACATTTAAATACAGTCACTAACAAAGAGAGAGACAGCACAACACGTAAAATATTACACAATTATTTAACTTTTGTCTGGTTTCTTTTTTGATAAACTTTAATATAATAAGTATGAATCCTACTGTGTTTCTGCTGTTTTCCAGACCTAGGCTATAGCTACTTCCATCCACCCCTTTTCCAGGGTAGACAATAATGTATAATGAACACCAGACTGCTTCTGATTTGTATTGCAGTGGGAAGATACAACATGGGAAGAGCAGTTTGTCCCTCTTGCTCATCTATATGCATTAATAATGCAGGGACATATGAAATATAGAGCTTTTCATGTAAACCCTCCTCTATTCATCCATTATTTATGTGTAACAACTACAGATTCTCATAAATTAAAAGATTGTTCCTAGATTGTCTCCCTGAAGAGTGTGTAGCACCTGTTAAAATTACTCTACTATGAATTTGTTTCTCAAAAAGTGTTCCTTCTCCCACAGAATAGCAAGCTGTACAGCTTCATATAAGAACAATTTAGTCACACTATTGACTAATTGACCTATAGTCAAAATACCTCTGATATAGAAAAAATAGAAAAAGTGGGTTTTTTTAATGTAATTTAAAATCATTAAAAAAACTAAAACTAATCTTTGTGCTCAAACTGTGGACTTGTATGTACTTTTCATCATGCTCTATGTGGACTACGCAGATTTCTGCCTGGTTAGAGGGATAAAATATACATAGATCTGATGTGAGCTCACTTTTAATCATAGGTGTTTAGTTTTGTACAAGTACCTTTCCTTATTTCAACTAATGAAGTCTTCTCAGAGACTCTTTCTACCAAGCCAGCTGCCATTAATTGTTTAGAAAGTTTAAATATAGATAGAAATATTTAGTACGCAAGTATTAGTGAAATGTAATTATAAGCTACAGAAACAATGAATTTTGGCAGAAGTGACAAATATGAGAAAAGATAATGAGGTCCTGAACAAAATAATTTCTTCTGATGATTTTATTATTCTTACATATGTAACAACAATAAAAAAGAGCAGCAATATATTCAGCATTCATCCTAGCACAAACAGCAGAATTTATTTATGAAATCTTCACACAGTAATAAGGAAACTTTCATAAATGCCTCCATTGTAACTGCAACAACAGATCTACTATATATCACTAGCTAAATTTTCACATAATGGAGTGAAATATGACACAAGGATGATATCCTGTTTAAAGCTGACATGAGCTGCTCAATAATGTGTACGTTAGAGTTCATCTTTGTCCTACTATATGATACCTTAGGGTGGCTCAATACCTGTTCATGAGAAGATTTCTCACCTTATTTGCCAGATTTTAAACTATCACACTGTCAGTCAAGTTTCAGAAGACAGGCTTTTTCATGGCAAATACTACAGTTTTATTTATGCCTGCAGCAGGTAACAGTTTAGCAACAATTTCTTCAAAAGTTGGACAAAATCATAACGCACAGGTCCTGAAATTATTCCATTAATTTTAGAATAGATTATTGTCTTAAGAAAAATAAACCATGGGACTATGGCAACTACACAACTGTACCTGTCTTTTCATAACCCAACCTGGCCAGCCCTCATTCACCACTACTGTTTTTCCACTGGGCCATCAGTTTCCTGTCTTTTACAGGAGTCATAGGTATCCAAGACTTGGAGATGCCAAATGTGGAACAGTTGGATTTTGGTATTCTCTGTACATTCTTACATCATAATCTTCTGCGAAACAAATCATGAAAACTGAAAAAGAGTGTTTTCCTTTTACTTTGTCTGCTTCATCTTTGAAAGATTTCCTTTCCTAAATCCTTGTGACATGGCAATCTTCCATCCAGCTCTTTCTTTTTTGAGCACTTGGTACAAGTGTTATTGAGTAATTAATGTAAAACTGGGCTTCTATTATGCTCTGCACTTAGATTACCTCTCCTTTCCCACTAAAGAAATAGCTACTAATACAGAGGAGCAAGGGCACTGGAAAGACTGAAATGTTCTTGAGTACAAAAAGCTAGTGCATGATGAATGATAACAAATGATCACCTGCACCACTGTCTTCTGTTAAAGCCATTAATATATATTGATCCCTTACTACTAACATTGTCTCCAATTTCTGATAAATACATTATCTGATATTCATGGAAACCTACAAAATTTCATTCCCAGTTTTTTCCACTGTGGTCCTAACAAAGCACTTCTCTATATTAACTATATGTGCATGTAAATATCTTGCTAGTATCCCAACCTGAAGTAAGGAGTATGTCATGATAGATGAAATACTGTTAGCACATAAGTACAGAACAAGGACTGAAAGAGTGATTCTTAAACCAAAACCACAGCTCCTAATTGCTAGTCCTAGTAAAATCCTAAGGGCTGAAAAAAGAATATTGATAGTTAGTTTAGTAACTGGAGGAGCTCTGTCTTTTTATTAAGTGGGTTAGCTTTATTAATCTGTTCAATTAATCCCTTCCTAGTATAGCCAAGTAGTCAATGAAAAACATCACTTTCCCCACTGCTTTGTAATGTGTGTTACAAGAGGAAAATGTGAAGAAAGTCAGTTATATCTTATCAAATAGTAGTTCATTACATTTCTGTGGAAAGAATACAATCGGGAAATGAAAAGTTTCTTACAGTTCTGTTAGGCAGGACTTGACTTCACAGAATTCAGAATCAGAGGCTGTGCTCAGTGTGGAGTCCTCAATGATATGGCAGAACTAATGAAGACTCTGATCAACTAAGGTGTGATCCTGGATGGTAATGACTCTTTGATGTCAGTGGGATCATGCTACGCTAATGTTAAGAGCACTTCTTGTAATAAAAAAAATATGAATGAGAGTTAGTGGCATGTGAGCATGTAGTCTTCTCCTTTCCTGCCCAGCACATCTACTTCTAGTCTGTGAGGTAGCATATGCAGAATCTCTCCCTTTTTTCTTTTTCCTCTAACTGCAGAAAACATTCACATATCCTGTTTTTGGAAAGGCTCCTGTAACAGGATCCAACTTTGCACCATTTTCATTAAGTTAATAAGACTTGACAGTGTTGGCATTAATTGTACATGGCCTTCCAAAAAAAATAGCATGTTACTGTTTAAATCCTACTACATGCATTATATGAAAAGATATCAAGAAGCTTCGACTTTTTATCCTAACTCTGTTGGAGTGCAGAAATACCAATGCACATGTACACTTATATCCATGTCAAACCAATGTAAAATCTGAGTTAATGAACAATACCAATGAAGTTGTCTGAAGACACAGTAAGGACCTGACGTTACATTCCAAGTGAGCATCCATTACAATTATGCAGTTTGTGAAGCAGAATTTCCTCCTTTGAGAGACAGAAACCTTATTTCTGCCTCTACCTCATCATATTTCAGTATAGAAAACTGTACATATGTTGTATGAAAATAGAAAATGTATTTTTTTCAAAGAACTGATACCAACAGCTCTGAGTGCAAGACTTCAATTAAAGCTGAGATGTTACTCCTTTGGAATATATGCTTAAAGGAACAGTGACGCTTTCCGGAAGTTTAAAAAATTGGTCTGGGAACTCACTTGTGGTCACCATTCTGAGGCATTACATTTCTCATTTGAGGTTTCCATTTGCTGTGTATAGATTTGAAGTGCCATCATCCCATCCAAACACAACAGAAAGGTAAAATAAGTAACTTCTTGCCTACCTGTAATGAGTAGCACATTGCTACTTCTGTGGGTAGAGAGAATAAATAATTTTTTTGAAAGAACTACATGGGGAAAAAATTAACCAGATAAGTTTCACAGTCTGCACACTTCAAATAATGTTGAACATGTCTGTGAAAGACCATCAAGAGAAACTTTGTTCAAAGTCCTCAGAAAAAGAGATTTGTAGGACATGTAATACCATAACTCAATGGAAAGAATATATAATAATCTCAGTTGCTGGGACAAGATACAGAAGAAACTATTTCAGACAATTAAATTTAGATCATCATTAGGGTATAAACTGTCCTGTATTGAGAGGAGTTCTACAAATCACAAACATTATATTTATAACTCATTTTTGTCAAGGAGTTTTCTCAACCAAGAAAGGTATAATAATTGAACATAAATTCTGAGAAGTTCACATTAGATACGAAGAGGCTTCTTCCCCAGAGAACAGGAACAATCTACTGTACAACACTGTAAAGTCAGATAGTATAAGTGAACTGGAGCTAATGTTGAGCTGTGTTTGGTTTGCTCAGATTTTCTAAGATGCATCTGCTGGACAGGGTGGGGATGTGAAAAAGATCAATCTGATTCTATCCATAAATTTCTCATTTCTAAAGAGATTAAAGACAGTGATTTATTTCAAATGTTAGAGTCTTATGCAGCAATTCTAGGTACTAGAAAGTAGTGGGAAAAAAATCTAAGAATTCAAAGTCCTTGTGTGGTACTTTCTTTCAGAAGACATCATTGCAATAAGTCAAGGTACAAAAAGCTTAGTGTGTAAACTGCCCCTCAGTTGGGCTACGCAAAGCAATTTCTCCTGCAGTAGGCTGAGTAACTAGTTGAACTGACCTAATTCAAGCCACAGCTAGATTGCAAAACAGCAGGCCCAGCTATTACTATGAGAGAATGTTACCTCCCTCTCTCCCTTTCCAGACCTGCCAATTTGCATCCTATTTAACAGGACTCACTTCTCAGACCCTTCTGTAACTGTCATCCGTATGGTCTTAAAAACATTAATGCTCCTGGATTTCCTGCTAGACACATGGCAAGAACTATGATATTACATTTGCAGATCTGCACACAAAACTTCCCAGCAATACTTAAAACGAGTACATTTCTTGCCTGTGTGATAGAGACATGTATACAGGATAAAGGAAAATGAACTGAACTTAACCTGCAAGATAGCTTCAGAGTTTCTTAGCAAAGTAAGTCAAATTTATTCATGCCATTTAAGGGATGAAACACTGGGAATTTGTAGCTCCTACTGTGAGAAAAAGGACAGGAAAAGAACACAAAGGGCTGAAGTAGAGTTGTCCTAGATTGCTGACCTCTACTTTTTGACTGTAAGGAAATTAGAGTAGAGCTAACAGCTGCTATGAAAGAAGATTCACTGCAACCCCAGCAACAGTAAGCACAAATTTCCAAGACTCCGCATGTCAAGGCCAGGCATACTCTGCCATGTCCTTGCAGACTGTGACCCTTGGCCTCTGCCTATTTTGCCAGCCCTAGCCGTGGCACCCTGAATGCTCTGAAATATCAAGATACACCACCTAGTCACAAGGGACAGTTTATCAGGCTATAGATTACCAACTAACTGGACTAATTTCCCAAGAGCTAGAATTTACAGCAGTCTTGGGCAAGATTCAAAGCAGCTCATCCAAGTCCTTCCAGAAAGCTCAAAGCAAAAATCATACTGAAACATTAACTCAATGCAAACACAAAAACATGGCTTAAAGCCCTGTGCAGACCAAGAGAAGAAACATCAGGCAAAGTTCAGACCTAGGATTTAAGAATGTTCACAAGTTGATCACTCACCAATAATGTTTCTTTTTGTTTCCTTTTAACTTACCATACTGACTTTGTTGACTCCTTTCAAAAACAGACCAAAGAAATACATGTTATTTAAGGGTATGGCAGCAGGAACTTTAATAAAACACAGAATACTGCAGTTTATGTGGCATTTTCCAATAACCTATTGCTTTTACTGTGTAGAGTCTTCACATTTAAGCAGAAGCATAGTATGGACTATGAATAGAGATTGCAATATGGTACTTCATGCAGAAACTTTTATTATCTGCAAGTAATAGAACTTAAAAAGGGAGAAGTAAACTAATAAGTGCATTTACCAAATGTTTATTCCAAAGTTATTTCCAAGTTTCAGTTAAAATCATTGTATATTTTCAGGAGGATACTGAGTTTGAACATGAACCTTTATGGAAGTACCAGTGATCCTCAAAGGCTAGAGTACTCACCACAGATTTGGCATACTTGCAATGTAATAGCATTTTCCCCTGTATCTGAGGGAATTTTAACAACATCATGCATTTTCCAGGTAAACATAATATTCATTAAAGTATAGGACATAATGATACATAGTGATAAATAGCCCTTGAGCAGTTAAAAGCAAGAGAAGACTCCCTGACATGCTGTTGAACTTCCAGATAATCACAGAAAAACCATGCAATATTTTATGATTTATCACTGCATTGTGTTGATATGGTCAAGGTTGCTTTATTTTGTAAAATTTATTTATTTTTAAGAAATAAAGGCATTTAGATACAGCAGTGAACCCTTGTTATAAAAACTCTTAATAATAGCAAAGATAAAAATTTATTCAAAGAAGCATCTCAAAATCAAAAGATATATTGACAGTTGGGAGCTGCTGTTCAAAAAGGTAACAACTGGTTGCTGAACAACTCGTGTAATGGAATGCTCTGTTGTGGTGCATACATTTAGTTCCTGAAACACCAGCATCTCAATAGTTTAACAAGAACAATAACATTCAAGAATAAGAATTCAACAGTAAGAATTCAATGATATACCTATAAGGGCATTCATTAGAGAGTGAGATCAAGCATAAGGTAAAAGCAGCAAATATAACTGTCATTCACACATCCATGCAGACCAAATTTTTTTGCTTGTAAAGAGAAAGTTATACAAAGTTACATGCAGCAAGGCAATTGAAAACTGTTCATTGTTTATTAAAACAAATAGGTTTTGAATTTGTAGTATATTCTATGAACTGAAAAATTTGGGGTTTCAACCCTTGATAATACTTGAACATAAATCATATTTGGACTCACCACAAATAAAGCCACTGATTTCAGCATTGCTTAATATGAAAAACATTAAAAGAAAGCCAGTACTAATATTTCATCAGACAAGTTAAATCCTAGAATTCTAATACATTGCTTATGATATAAAAAGAGTGCTCAATATGATTTATGTTTATTTTCTCCAGAAGAGAAAAAAATTATATTTGGAAAGATGAGAAGCATTTTAAAATATAGACACTTTGGTATGTTCTCTCCTGACACAAATTCTTTCTTTCCTCCCTCATTAATGCACTATATTTAAAGCAGGCTTTCAACAGTTTCCTTTCTGAGAGAAGACTGTCAGTTCTGGTGTATTTCTATTAGCAGACTAAACGAGTTTCTTTTCTTCCTTTCTACTTTATTGTTTAGGGATTTGGGGAGAAAAAAATTATATGTTCTTGAAATATTTTTTAAATAACTTCAATACTTTCATTACATATTTGATTTTGAATTTTTTATGTGTTCTCCTGGGAAATGGGGATCAGCCTGTCAGAAGGAATTGTACTGCCTGTCTCTTGGGTGGGGGAATAGAAAAAAAAGTATACTTATTCTGTAAGACAAATGACACATTATAATGAAACAAGTGTTTAAGCCAGAATGTTTTCACTGCTCTGCCCTAACATATTTCTTTACTTTCACTTTTGGAGCAAAAGTTTGTCTTGCCACATTAATTATAACTATAGCATTACAGGGACCAGAACATTGTCCAGGACACTCACTGAAGATTAGCAAATAGTAAGCAAAGCTGAATGAAATGAATTTACATAACATGAAAAGATTGCATTAAGGCAAGTCAAAATATTCTATGAGATCACTTTTAAAACATCATGCTTACTTGCTTTATAAGAACACAGGCACAACACTTTCAACAACATAAAATAAGCACTCAGCACATTTAGTAGAAAATCAAGATTTTCAATCTCCCATGCTGGGTTAAATTTTTTTTCCTAGGTGATGAATTCTCCATGGTCCCTAATGGACACTGCAGAGCTCTATTTTAAGGAAATACATGCTTTTGAGATCAGAAGGATAACTTGTTTAAACTCAAAAGCTCATCATAAGGAAAAGATGACATTAGATAGCATTATGGTCTCTTTCAGCTTAAAATTGTATCTACCTAATAAGTGAAAATAGCCAAATATTGACATGCCCTTTTCCAGATCATTCATATCTTTGTTCTTTGTATTGCATGCAAATTAATTTATTCAATTAATAAATTTAATCACTGAAGATATGTTTCTGATAATATTTATGTAACAGGTAATTAAACTTGTTATGTCTAAAAACTTCATGGAGTCCTACAGAAATCTTCTAATAAGGACAGTCACGGATAAGGTAATTACTGCTTTTGTCTATTAATAAATAGAATCAAAACTTTTCTTCAGTTATCTACATGCTGTGAATCATGTGGAAGATCTGCCTTAAATAACAAGTATTGAAAGTCACAATTGATCATATCTGAGAGAGACAACAGGAAAAATAAACAGTAGCAAAAAGAATTCCATTCAGCTGAAGGTATGGTATATACCTTTTAAGGAAAAAGTATGTAACTTAGGGCAGTTACTAGATTATTTTTTTATAGTAGCTGTTAAACTGTTAAGAAATAAGTGAAGAAAAGGCTCTTTTTCTTTAGTACTGAAATAAATTAAAGATGTAAAGTATCCTACACTATTCTCTTAACAAGTTTCAGTGCTGCATTCAACCATGTGAAAACACATGCTGGAGCTGCTGGGAATGTTTTCCATGTTCAGGTTTGCTTGCTTGCAGCTGGCAGGTAGAAATACCTTTTCAACCTACACCCTAGACTGTATTTAGTCCCTTGGCAGCTTTGCAACAATCAAATGTTTTAGTATCTTTCAAGAAAATAAAAGTTACTTTGGAAAAGAACTATTTGCGTCAGTGGAAAATGCACAATTACAATCAAACTTTATACAAAACAACTTTGCTATAGCAGAACAATAACATTGAGAAGTTATTTTTGCTGAAAAATATATGGGAAAAATTACAAAAGGAAGATTAAGAGAATGAATAGGAAAAATACTGCACCAAAATTACAAATATTTTGTTCTCCTAAAAGGAAGAATCTGGTTCATCTTTAAGTACAAGTGAACTGGATGAGCATTTGAAGAGTCTGAATTCTTCAGACTGGTGATAAACACCTCATAATTCATTCAGACACTGAAAAGAATTGGCTTTTTACCACTCTCCAGATCTGTTTTCTTACTATATTACTGTTACATATTCACCAAAAAAGGTTAGGGGAAAAAGCCCATCACCAAAACAACTCAGATATCTGGAGGCAAGAAATATTTTTGCTTTGTTCTGAAAAATATCAGAAGTTAAAGCTATGTAACTGGAAAAAAGAATCTCTTATTGTGTCTCAGTAGTAAAGTGAGGGGGTTTCTTTGGGAGTAGGTAGGCCATTTTTCCACTAAAGAAAATGGATTGGAATAAGATAAAAGAATTCTGCCATTCATCTCTTATGCCCTTATAGCAGGAAGGCAATGTCACCAAAATGTATGAAATCAAATGAATTATCAGTATAAACTCACGCACAGATTTATTTTAAAACTTTATTTTAAAACTTTTTAGCTGAAGTTTTGTGAATTAGTTGAAGCAAAATGTAGGCTATATTCACTTAGGGTACCTCACCAATTTTCATAAATACATTTATACCAGAAATAGAGGACTAGAAAGAAACCCTTGGATCTGCAAATCCAATCCCCTCTACCATTTGAATTCAGATTTTTCATTAATCTCCTGCAATTTCTTCATGCAAATAAAATTTAAAGGCTATTAGCTCTCTAGATGAGAGAAAAGTTGAATTGTGTATTAGGTTAAGACACATCCATTACAGTATGTGAAAATACTAATTTACAACGCAATAAAAAAAACCCTCGACTGAATTTATCTTCTTAGTGATGGAGATGTGCTATCATTTAAGTGATTAATTGAATTTTATGGATCTTTATAACTAACAAAACAAACTGGCAGCAAAAGGAAGAATGTAAAAGTGCTCTTCTCGTGCACTCATAAATAAGAGATACAGTTTTGAAGATCAAAGTTATTATAATACATTTGCTGCCCTGTAAAATGTTGCAAGAATATCACATTGATACACAGAATCTTCGTTTAAAAGAAAGAAAACTTATAGATCTTTAAAGGAGATGTTGTAGCTTTCTCCTCAGTTTATTGATATGTACCTTTCTGGTTAAAACGAGCCATTTCATATTTCTGTGAGTAGAACTGGTCAAACAATAACACAACAGAAAACTAAAGAAAAAGAATACACAATAGTTTTGAATAGAAATATTAGTTTGAAAGAATTCTTGAGGTCACAGATTTCATCAAGGAGCTTAGAACTGCTGGAACTCATGACAGCATTTCTGAATCCTATGAGCATTGTGATTTTTAACAGTTATTTATTTGGAAAAAAAAATATTTAAAAATACTTTCTTATTCATTGTCCTCCAGTTATGACATGAAGTCACTACTATAGCAATATATCTAAAATTAATAACAACTGGTACTGTTCAAGAAATGAGTAACAATGTAAGCAGCTTAGGGAGAACAAAAATAAAGCACACCAGACATACAGGAGTAACAATAGGCATTAAGTATTTCTGGTAGTGAGTTCAAAGAACTTTCAGACTTGGGACTGTTTGACCAGGTTATTCTGCTAGTAGTTAGAAGTGATACAACTTGAAAGAGAGTCAACACCAACTAATGACAAATATACTAAAGAGGAAAACCAAACTGATTGACAAGTAAATCTAAGCCACTAGAAGACTGACTATGGGAAAGGATAAGAAGGTAGTTTGTTTGCAAAGCTGGCCAATTTAATTAAAAATACACTTTTATATGTTGTCTCAATTCATGTAGTTCACAGATCAAAATCAGGTTGTAGACTGGCTCCAAATGACTAAAGTCTCTGTCTATTTAGCTCTAAGGGACTACATCTGTACTATGGGCCAATAAGGTATCCAACTCCTCTGTCTGAATATATGTCACATCTGCTTGCTGAAACATTTGTACAACCAAACAATGTGGCCAAGTGGGCGAGGAGGGGGCCATGGCAAAATCCCAAAGATCTTCTTAACAGGACCGCTGGAGACCTAGGAATAAAGGATCAACTAACAGCAGAAAACACTAGCCATTCAGCATAGACATGCCAATGTGTCTTATTATTGGAGCACCAAGAGAACAAATCACTTAATTATACTATTACACGTTGTGAAATGATAATATCTGCAGTTCATTTACACAAATGTGAGATATTTAAAGGCCTAGTCTGATTCCCAAAGTAGAGGGGCACCTCAGGTTTAATGGTCTATGAATATAAGGGAAATAGTTCTAACACTGACAAAATAAGTAATACAAGTTTGGGGCAGAGTCCTGCTAACAAGCAAACATTATTCACTGTGAAAAACATTTGGACACAAGATAATGGGGGAGGGTTAATAAACTCATCAGCAATATTCAACATTTTAGCTAAAGGATTACTCATATTTGCCATTTTCAAGAAAACACAAAAAAGTAAGAAAATGGAAAATAAATTAGTTTCTAAAACTTCCCATCACAGACGCAAGTGAACACTGAAACCCAGATTTCTGTGGTAGCTTGATTCACACATGCAAAAATCTGGCATGAGACTTTATAGTATATGCTGCAATTACATGCCTTTATAAGTAATTTCAACATCAAGAAACTCTAATATATACTGCAATTACATCCCTTTTCCAGTTATTTTGACATGGACCTTGACAAGCATCTGGCCTCTGTGCCAACAGAAGTGTAGGCTTGACTAATATACTAACAAAGTCAAATGGCTTCTAAAAAAGACAAGTATCCCTTAAAGGCATTTGGAAAGGTTAAAATTCTTATGCTGGTGCACAATGCACTGCTGAGAAAGCATTGATAGATCTTTTGAGATGCAGTGCAGTATTTTTTCCAGGGTACAAGCTCATTAATGATTCACAGAGGTCAATTTTGCATTACATAGGCAAAACTATCAGGTTCTCACAGAAAAAAAAGACAGACATTGATGAGGAGCAGAAAATCAAAATGTTTACTAGCTATTTCAAAGCAAGTTCACCTAAATGTTACACTGCTGATTTTGATATTACATCTTTTTGACACTGAACTGAGGCCACCTCATTTTAACTCATATTGTCAAGTCTCTGGCACATGACAAACCAGAAATATAGTAATCACAACTGCTGATACAGCTTCTTTCTTTTTTTCCTTTCTGATTTTGATTAACTCCTAGAAACTAGAAAAGGATAAAACAGAATACATACAAAACTGTAATGAAACAACACTGAACATGGGGTGAGGGGATGGAGAAATAAGTTCTGCTGTCATTCGCATAATTTTGGAAGCCTCATTCCATTGTTTTGTCCACTTGGGTAAGCGGATGAAATGAAAGCGTGAACACACAGAAACTAATAATTCTGTTTGGAAGAGACTTTTAGAGGCCATCTAGCCCAAGTTTCTGCAAGGAGGACTTTCATCAAAACTACATGTTGATAATTTGATCATGGCCTTCCATCATGATTACTTTCTAAGTCTTATAAAGTATTTAATATTCTGGTGTAATTTCACTGTGTTCTGAATAAGTAAGTCAAGTCTGTGCCAAGTGATTATCATAGAATAATGGGGTTGGAAGGGACCAAGGGACATTAAAGATCATATAAGCCAACTCCCTGCCATAGGCAGGGGCACCTTTCACTAGATCAGGTTGCTCAAAGCCCCATCCAGCCTGACCTTGAACATTTCCAATGTTGGGGCATCTACAACTTCTCTGGGCAACCTATTCCATTGTCTCACCACTCTCATCATAAAAAATATGTTCCTTATGTCCAATCTAAAATTAACCTTTTTAGTTCAAAATCGTTGTCCCTTATCTTGTCACTACAGGCCTTGGTGAAAAGTCTTTCTCTGTCTTTCTTATAAGCCTCCTTTATATATTGAAAAGCCACAATAAGGTCTCCCTGGAGCCTTCTCTTCCCCAGGCTGAACAACCCCAACTCTCTCAGCCTTTCTTCACATGAGAGATGTTCCAGGCCCCTGGTCATTTTTGTGGCCCTCTTCTGGACCCGCTCCAACAGGTCTGTGTCTTTCCTGTACTGGGGACCCCAGAGCTGGATGCAGTACTCCAGGTGGGGTCTCATGAGAATGGAGTAGAGGGGAAGAATCAACCCCCTTGACCCGCTGGCCTTGCTTCTTTTTATGCAGCCCAGGATACAGTTGGCTTTCTGGGCTGTAAGTGCACATTGCTGGGTCATGTCAAATTTTTTGACCAGTGTCCTCAAGTACTTCCCTGCAGGACTGCTCTCAATCCATTCATACCCCAGCAACATCTCATATCTCAGCATAACCCACTCACATTAGACTGACATGACTTTTGGGCAAAGCTGTCTGACATGTTAATCTGGTTTGCATGCAGTAAGAAGAAACTTCTGGTGTAAAAGATTACTATCTTAAGCATGAGTTGTTGTGTACTAGAAGGTAGACTGAAATTCTCCATCAGAAAATATGATTCATTGCAGTGTCAGTTTTTAAGAAACAGATTAAAATCACACTTCAGAAGAGAGCATAACAAACAGTAATTTCTTGAACATTCTTCTTCCACATAGCTCTCAATTATCTGTCAAATGTTCCCACCACATGAAAAGCCCTCAGCTGAAATCTATTTGAAGACATTGTTTGCAAAAATCAGATCACTTCTTTTTACAAGTTGCAGTTAAGTATGTCATCTGCCTCTTAGGGAATATTGTAATTTAGGGACTACAGTGAAAAAAAGAATGATTTCCTTAATAACAAACTAAGTACCTCTAGCTACACTATGTAATATATTAATATTACAGAACTGGAAGGGAATAACATGTCATCAGAGGTTTATGGCATAATTGCCATGATTTCACCCCTACACATAACGTATGGAAAATGTGGTACTTTTTTTTTTTTTAATTTAAGTGCAAATGATCTAATCTTATACAATAAAAATCTTAGCAGAAAAAAGTATATGTGTGTACTGTATCAGGCAGTGATTTTAGTGGAGGGCTGGTTTTACTGCTGGTTTTGTTTGGGAAAGTGCTTGGCAATTGCCAGGGATGACATTTCTCAAGAAACCTGAGCAACTAACATGTCATTTGCTTTAAGTCTTATGTGTTTTCCAACAGTGAAATGCATTTAGAATGATGGCAAACTAAGTAAAACCACACCTGTGCTTCATAGCTATCCTATCATTCATCCCTCATTTTTACGCATCTGCAGAATTCAGCAGTAGTGGATTTTACTGTTTTCTTCCAGGCACTGTTACTATTTTCTTACAGATTTCTTACAGATATGCAATGTTAAAGTATTTGAGAGATGCAAAATAATTTAGGACATCTATATACAAATTTGAAAGCTTATATAGAAAGCATGTGGTTTCATGATAAAAGTGGAGTTTTAATATCAAAAGTAATTGGATGGTTATTCACTACTTCCACAATATATGAAAAGCAGGGCACCCACTGAAATTTTCACACAGATCAAAGGTGCTTTTTTGTGTTGTCATTGAAATGCAGTACAAAACTGCATCGAAGAGTACACTGCCACACGGTGTTATGGAGTGCAGAAGTACTGATGTTTTCAAGAAGAGATTTATAGAGAATAAATTTGTAAGTGCTTATTGAACATAATAAAATTAATGGAAACACTGGCTCAAAAAATCATCATTAATCAGGTGACTAGGCAATATCAGGATATCACAAGAGAAGGTTTATTCTGTATATATTCTTTTATAGGAAGAACAGACCTAGCTTCACAAGTTTTTGGTCCAACTTAGTACAGCTGTCACTACCAGTTTGCAATGAATATGTGTCTTGTAATTCTTTAGTTAACACACCTACCTTTCTCAACATTTTTCTGTGATTTAAAACAGCCAAATCATTCTTATTATAACTGTTTCTAAGCATAAGCATAATATTAATCTACTTCCAGCCATCTTGACCTTCATTTAACATTCAAATATGTGTTGAAAATCATCTTTAGAAAGAGTCACACTTTTTCAATTTCTTTAACATTGGCTGTGAATTGTTTGATCCAGACAAACTTTAAAATGTGACATTTTTGTCAGTTATCTTTTAACTTACTTCTTTTTCATTATGAGAATAGGAGGTATTTCATTATTACCAAAACCTGTGTTTATTTAGCTTTTATCTCCTACAAAACATCAGTTGAGTTTAATGAGTGCTTTCACAATTGTCATTGATAATTTTTACCATCACTCTTCTAGTGGGTGATTAACATGACTTTTGTACTCAGCATATGTTTTGCAGCAGGAGATGCTGGTCTGTTATGATACCAGTAAGAAAGGCACTGAGGGTCTGTAAAGTATAATTTAAAATGCTATTCATTAGAGCTAACACTATAAAGAGAGAACAGTATAGATAACCGTACATTCCCTTAGATGCTGGGTACCCTGGGTGGCATCACAGGGGCCTCTGATCCGTGCTGGATAGACCCTGTCCATGGAAGAGATTGTCCCGTTTTGGTCGTTTGAGCTATTAGATCCATAGAGTCAGAAAGGAATATAGAAGAGGTCTTTCTTTTTTGACATATGTTTCTTTAGTACTTGTTTGATTTCCAGCTAAAAGACTATTCTGAAGAAATGTTCTTGTATGCTTGCCCATTCTTACTGGTTTCTTTTGGTATCTGTGGCCTATCATTGACAAAGACAGGATACTGGTCTAAGATCTATCATTGGTCTGGCTTTTCTTATCATAAAAGCTTTCATTTCACCTTAATGAGTAGAGACTGGGTAATTGTGAGAACCTATGTCAAAGAAAAACCAAGTCCGAGTTGGAACCCTCCAGGAAACAGTAAACCTCTCAGTCTGCCAAAAACACTGCCTTTCAGTGTTTGAAAATCCATGTTCCTCATCATATGGCAAGGAGCAGCAGCGCAGTCAAAGCTCCCCTACACAGCATTACACAGAGGACATGTCAGGCCACACAAGAAGTGGTGTGCCAGTTGAGCCCACCATAGAAGTTTGAGGCACTTCTGTGAAAACATATTAAAGAAAGGGGAGAAAATGCTGGAGAGGGGAGGAGGGAACACGGAGGTAATGAGGGAGCATAGAGAGGAGGAGGGAACAAAAAAAAAAAGGAGCGAAAAACAAAGGTGGGAACATCAAGGCCAGGGGAGGAGGAGGTGCTTATGGCATAGGAAATATTCGTGAAGGGACTGCAGCCCATGGAGCACCCACACCAGAGCAGAGGAAAAGAGTGAGGAAGAAAAAGGGGCAGGGAGAAACCGCTACACCCTGACCACAACCCTCCCTGTGCTGCTCATTGTCTCACTGAAGGGACTGAGTGTAAACTGTGGCAGTAATGGCGGGGGGAGAGAAGTCTGAAGGAGTGAAGTTGAGCCTGGGAGTGAAGCTGAGTCCAGGAAAGGAGGAAGGGTGTGTTTTCCCCGCATATTTTGATGTTTGTTTCTTTCCTTTTTGTTTCCCAGTACTCAAATCAGTAATTAAATATTTTTACTAATTGGCAATAAGTTAAGTTAAATTCCCCAAGCCAAGTCTTTTTTGCCTGTGACAGTAATTAGTCAGTGATCTCCCTGTCTATCTCAACCTAGGAAATTTCTCACTCTTGCTCATCCTATTTGTTCCACCATGCCACATGAGGCAGGGGCACAGGGAGAGAGCAAGTGGCTGGCTGGATGCTCGGTTGCACCCAGAAGTATTAGTTCTGTGAGAAGTGTTTAAGACATGAGAGATCTGAGCAGGAGCCTCCTAGCTACTGTTTTTCCACCACTGGATGCAAGCAAACTCATTTTATTATCACTTGCAAGCTAAGGCAATTTAGTCTGTGTGAAAACAACATAGCAATAAACAGATGTGTGAGAGCTGAAGGACACAATAGCACTGAAAAAGATCTCATCGGGCAACGAGGAAGAAGTAAAAAGACAACCAGAAAAAAGAGAAACAAAGAAGTCCAGCATGAGCAAGAAAACTGTATCTTTTTTACCTTTATCCCTGGTGTCCTCTCCCAGTTATCCCAATTACAGTTGCAGCAGCACCAGCAGCATTTTATCAGGCACACTCCCAAAAGTATTGTGGCAAGCTGCAGAGCCTGTTTAGTGCAGGCCATATGGAGCGCTTCAATTACCTCAAAGTGCTTCTGGAAAATTTCCCAGAGTTTGCATATGCCCCTTCAGCATTTTTTCCTACAGTGCAAATTAAAGGAGTCTGATGATGAATTGCAACCACTGGGTCAAGGCTTACAAAGTCAGACTCCATACCATACCGGGACAATGGTATGTATAAATTTAACAGAATCTTGTGCATGCATATTTGGTGTATATCAATAGCATGTTCAACAAGTATAGAATAGGGTTGAAGGAAGTAGATTTACATTGCAAATAAAAAAGAGCAGGGACACAGAAGGGAGCAGTGGAGTGATTTTCTCCACAGCAAATAGTCCTACTTAGCACATTTCTTCCTGTTTGATTAATAGGAAATAGTAACATTGCAGAGACTAGATGCTGGCATATAAATTACATGCTTTATTTTTATTGTTAAAAATAAAAATAATCTTTGCCTAATATTTGCTGATAAATATGTCTCCCAAAGAGGCATTTCTTAGGCACTTTGAAAAAAAAAAAAAAGACGACTCTTTATCTGCAAGTTTTCTAGTGCAAATAATTCTACAAATCGTTGTAACTTTTTCTACAAGATCAGTTACTATCAAGCAGCACAGACCACATATATTGCTGTGCATCTTATGGGCTTTATTAGAGAAAGAAGACTCTACAAGACTTCTGCAAATACTGCTGTCCAAATTGGAGTATAGCATCCAACTTTAAGGTTTTACTTTCCATTTTTAGAGTCAGTGGAGATGAACTGACTTCAGAAATATTGACAGTGAGCTAGTCCAGCCCTTCTGTACAGCATTAGCACTTTCATCTATTAGGAGCTGTGACATGGTTACATGTTAGATGAAGGGCATATAATTTAGGCGACTCTAGATAAAACATCCTCTCTGCTGCATCCTCTCTCAACAATCAGGTCGAGCTCCCAGTTATTTGAAAGTCCTGTTGACTTCAACAGGAGATGGACCACGTCCTGGAAACATGAGAAAGCACATGCCAACTAATAATACTTATGTTGTATTCGATAGCTTTAGAAAGTCACTGACTCATATAGGTAGAAAAGAATGAAAAGCACACACCCCTGACCTTTTATGAAAAGTAATGGACATAATAGTACATTGAAATTTCCCACAAACTGCCTTTTAAATGAT
Organism: Pygoscelis adeliae; assembly: GCF_000699105.1. Taxonomy (NCBI): domain Eukaryota; kingdom Metazoa; phylum Chordata; class Aves; order Sphenisciformes; family Spheniscidae; genus Pygoscelis; species Pygoscelis adeliae. The sequence continues at coordinate 37,944 of NW_008825506.1, forward strand.
GGGATTTTGTCTCCTTATGCTTTCTCAAACATCTGTAGACTTGAGTGACAAAAACTTATTAAAATGTATTAAAATTTCTGTTTCCATGACTTATCAAACATGAATAGGTAAATTAGCCTAGACTTCTAGATCTCTTACTTTTTTTCACACCACAATATATGAAGAATTTTAAAGAATAATAAATTCAAGTCTATATGAAGTAAACTTTATACACGTTTCACTCCTATTGAACCATCTTTGTCATTCTGTGTAAGTTCTTTGTGTATCTACCAGTCTGGTAATTACTGTTCCTGAGGGACACATTTCATCTATTAGCTACTTTTCCTTATTTTTTTTTCTTTTAACAAGTAATTTTTCCTTCCTTTCTATAGGTGATTCTTTTTTAAAAAAATATTTGTGAAGTTCATTATATTAAATATCTTATGTATCACAGCACCATGCTATAATACTGCCATCTTCTGCTATGACAACATTGTAAAGCATCAGATATAACAAAAAAGCAACTGCATAACTTTCAAATGTTGTCATATTACCACTGGAATTTTCTTTTTGAAAAAAGTAAAATAACATAAAATAATAATGTGCTAAGACTATTCTAGTATAATGTGGTTTTGCCTTTAATAATAGACTGATAGATTTTCCTAGAACACTGAATAAATATAACAGGTATATTCCTCTCCTTGTTCAAAATACTAACGTCTTTTGGTGACTAAAGTTTTAGTACACCTCTCCCTTGGATTTGAACATCAGGCAATCAGATTTTAACCTGCATGTTAGACAATGTTAAACACATACAGCGCTTCTAGTTAATCTTTTACATAGTAATGCTAGAGTTAATAATACATTAATTTAACGATGAAATTATGGAGAGGCTGATGAATATTTATTTATATATATATATACAAATATACATAATATAGCATATAAATATTTTAACTGTCTTTCCTTGACCCACTTGACTCCTTAGCAGATTTTGATCACACATCCACAGAAGACAGGAGTACAAATACTCCCATTGACTTTGCTAGGTTCTGGAACAAACTTTCAGACCACAAAACATATGTTGCCTTAAATATGAAAATTCATAAGAGTAATATGGCTTTTAAGTGGACTAGCCACAGAGTGGAAAGTAGAGATGCAGAAATAAAAGTATACTGCATTTGCATGGCTCATGTTCTGGCTGGTTAAAGATCATAAACAGCAAAATCAGCAGAAACCCACCATATTTTTCAAAATTAATATATCCAGGCATATTCCACATGTATCTCTGAATGTGTATCCAATTACTTGCCAAACATACATATTCTGCCACTGCAGCAATTTATTAGAACAAGTAATATCAATGAAAGAAAAATGTTTCTTGCCTGCAGTTTGTCAAAAAGTAAAGGAAAATATTCTCAAAATTAACAGTAGATTTATCACTGAGGATGGTAAGATTTTATTTTTACTTCATATATGAAGAAAGAGAAAGATAAGACAGTTCTCATTCTCTGGTCTTCAAATTGAACAGTCTAGCTTTTTTAAGCCATCATAAGATTCAAAACCACAAACTAGACTCACTCCTTGAACTCCCACCACCTTCTTATAAGAGCTGTTCCTTAAACATTTCAATTAATTCTTCTCCAATCAAGCTGGCAAAAAGATTCTCTAACAGCACATTCAAGCATTGTTCCAAATGTTCTTCCACATGATTCTCTTGGATTCAAAGGATTAGCACCAAACTATTCCTATCAATGGTCTAGAAGAAAATACAAAGGTTATTGTCGATGAAATTTACAGCTTATACAATCATTGTCAAAGTGGTAAACAATGAGAACAAAGTGGTCAAGGACAGTTTGGTCTGCCTGACAAGTTGAGCCTATTCATGATCACTGCTATGATCATGAAACCTCTCAGAGTTGTTTAAATAATATTTAGGAATAATAGTGCTTAATATGATTCTTAGTGCAATTAAATTTATAACTGTAAACCTAATATAAACCAGAGAACAGTGAGAACAATAAGAAACTGATTTTTCTTATTTTTCATTCTGTTGGCAAGCATTATCTGATTCTGTCTCTGTTTCTGCTGTCACGCTAGAAAATAAATCTGGAATTAAAAAAAAATTAAGATGGATGTTAATGTACTTGAATGCATTGAGCGGAGGGCAACCAAGCTGGTAGAGCACTGGAACACATGTCCTGTGAGGAGTAGCTAAGGACTCTGCATTTGTCCAGTTTGGAGAAAAGGAGGCTGAGAGACAACCTCATTGCTCTCTACAGCTTCCTGGGGAGGGGAACTGGAGAGGGAGGTGCTGATCTCTTCTCCCTGGTATCCAGTGGCAGGACATGTGGGAATGGTTCACAGTTGTATCAGGGGGAGGTTCAGACTTGACATTAGGAAACATTTCTTTACAGAGAGGGTGGTCAAACCCTGGAACAGGCTTCCTAGAGAGGTGGTCGATGCCCCATGCCTGTCAGTCCACAAATGCCAGAGGCATTTGGACAATGCCCTCAATAACATGCTTTCACTTCTGGTCAGCCCTGAAGTGGTCAGGCAATTGGACTAGATGATTGTTGCAGGTCCCTTCCAACTGAACTATTGTATTCTATTATCTGGTCCTATGGGACTTTCCTTTCCCCTCCCTCCACTCCTAACCTCTTACTGTGAGGTTTTGCTATTTCAGAATGGCTTAGAATTTCCCTTTCAGTGCAGTGAGAGGAGCAGCCAACTCGGAGAACACAAGTTGGAACTGTCTGGGGAATTTGCTTTCCACCAAAAATATCTGTTTGCAAGAACTCTGTCGTCACACCACCCTCTTTTTTAATCTAGGTCTTCATCAATCTTTCTGTTGAAAATAATTTCATGTCAAAAGAAAAGACAGCTCTTCTGTTGCCTTAAAATAAGCAAGAGCTCAGTGGTAATGAGTGGCACCTATGGGATGTGTCTCTCACATTTTGGAGATGCTACTTCTTAGCTCCCAGTTCCCTGTAATTCACATCAAAACCTTGAATTTGTGCTCTTCCCTATTCAGCTTGCATCTTCATCAGTAGGTTCTGAGATGTTTTAAACCACTTATTCCCAGATTTTCTCTCCCTTATTCCTTCTCTCCACTTTTCCCCCTTCTTCCTCTTCCTTTGTCTCCCTTTCTTCAGTGAAAACACTGAAAAGCCACTAGTGAAGACTCATGTGAAAGGTTCAAAAGACAGGAAAACTAGTTCTCATACTGTTCTAATTGCAAGTATGGTATTAATAGGATGGTATTAATTTATGCTCAGAAAGATCCATTTCCTTTAAGGGTAAAGGAATTTTGCCTTTTTCACATGAGGGAACTAAACCCAAGAGAATTCTATTCAAGATTTTCTCTTCTGTGAGAGCAAGTTAGAAGCAAATCACTTGCTCTGTGTTCCTGTTCTCTAATCTATTCATATCATTATTTTGCTGCACCATATGTATGACTTTTTAACTATTGGGAACTTTTCTACTGATCTAATTATTCCTGACAAAGTCTTCTAGACATACGTGAATGGCAAAAGTTTTACTTAAAACCCAGCATCATAAAATCATTCATTTCTTCCAAGACAGCTTACAGAACATTTATTTTAAGTATTAGACTATGACAGGGAGGAATCCACATAATACAGATTCCCTATCACAATTGCATTTTGTAGAAATATTTGTCACCTTTTAGAATTTTGTATTCATCAACTTTAAAATGTAGTTCAGGACCCACGTGATGCCTTTCTTCTATTCTGCCCTATTCAATTACTTTGCTACCTCCCTCACATACAAAGATTAAAAAAAAAAAACAAACCCAAACCCTTAACTAAATCATATTTTTCATAACTTATATTGTAACTTACTAGGAATAGCATAATGGCTATTTTATGAGACTAAAGAAAAAAAAAAAACTTTTCCCCTAGTGAAAAACACTGCAGCAATGATGAACCACAACAACTGCTAGAAGAATTTTTAATAATTTGTAAGTAACCTGGCCAAACACATCTTATCTCTTATTTTTAGATGGTAAAAAATTATTTAACTTGAAAACAGGTTACCCCCAAGACATAACATATGCATAAGAAGTAACTGTAATAAAAGCATCTTATCTCGTAAATAAAATAAAAGTTGAAGTAGGTGATATTTTGTAGGCATGTATTTGAAATTGTTTGAGTAATTGCTATATAGCTTATGTAAAAAAATGCTAGTGCAGTATTTTACTTTCTTAGATGCAGTTTTCCCATTAATAGTTTCCAATGTTTAAACAATCTTAGAGTTTAGCTCAGCTAGATACTAAGAAACAAGGTGCCAACAAAATTTTAAACTTCTTTTAAAACAGAAGATACCTCCCACCTTCAGTAAGTAAATCAGATACTTAGCATCTGGACAGTAGTTCAAATAAAACACAGCAAATAACTTTCAAACCTAGTTTTCAAGCTTTCCGTCTCTGTCACATCCAAAGAACATATTAAAATATCACTGATATACATTAGTGGACATTTTCATAGGCTTCTATCAGTTTCATCCTGTTGGAGTGTTTCAGATCTCTGAGGGCATTCAAAAGAAAAAAAACATCAAAACCTTTGATGAAATTCCAATCTGTCTCAAGTGCAACAGAAAAATCAAAATTGGTATCAATAACATGTTTCTACCTTGCTGCTGGTGTGTTTTCCTTATTTGTTATTCTTAAACACAGTGGGAAAGGCAGAAGACAGTGGATAGTTTTAGAGGACACAATACTGATAACAGATGACTCATTTCAATGACATGATCTATTGTGCATTTTCAATCAAAATCTCTATGGTGGTGTACCATTTCTCATTTACAACTGCCAGTCTGTTCCATTCACACTTATTGTTTCATAATCAATTCCTTCATTTTTGTTAATAAATGACATTTCATCCAAATTGGACAAGAGTCCAAGCCTTTGAACACGATACAAACATTTTGCTGAATAGATACCTACTTTTTTTTTTTTAACTACTTGGCATGATAGTCAGTATTTGAATTGTTAGTATGTAGAAAGGGTTACAGTTGGTAAATTATTTTGTTTAAATTATGCTGGTAAGAACCTTTCTCTTATTTTCATAATTTAGTGCCTTTTTGGTAAATGTGTGACACATATACTATTTACTCTGTAAGTCTCGTACATACACAAACACTTACTGAATTACAGAGAAACATATTTGCATAATGGATCAGCCATCTACCAAGCAGGAGCAATCCAGCTGCTTTTCTACTAGATTCTCCCCATACCATCTGGTTGGCCTTTGCCCCATAGTTATCACTGCAACAAACACTCCTGGACAATAAAATATTATAGCATAGTATCATTTGGAATCCATGAGAAGTAAGCCTCTCAGGTACAGCGCACTGGTTATGAAGCCAGACTGACTGTAGAACACACATGTCATTCACAAGACCCTTTAGTAGCCAAAATAATTCATTACACAATCCACAGAACTTCTCTCTTATTTTTATCTATTCCAATGAATTATGAAAATATTGTTGACAAATACATACTGTTTAAAAAAATATAAAATCAACAATGCAAACAGCTACCATTATTTGTTATATGGATGTTATCCAGCTATTTAAAACCAGAGTTTAGCTTACAAGATAATGTTAGTGGAAGGATGTATTTCAAAACATGACCCAACTAATAAGGTTTAATGTTAATAAAAAGTATTACATACACTCGAAATTGCTCGGCTTTGGAGATGGGGTCCTTGGTACCAGTCTTAGCCCATTCTGCACACTTACATGTCAATACACCTCTTCTTACCAGTTCACTTTTTACCCACTGCACAATGATTCGATATGGGAGAATATGTTTATTCAATTGGTATTGTAGGGCTGAGTAAGATGTTAATTTCGTTTAGCCCCTTCAAACATCTACTGTGTTACCTGCTTGTGAATGAAAATATCACATTTATCCTTTGCCATAGCCTTCAAGCCAAGTGACTTCTCTTCATGCTGTAGCATAGCCTACAATCTTTTTTTCTTAGACCTTACAGCTGACCACATTAAAACACATTAAATTTGTCCAGACACATCTTGCCCTAGAGATCTAGTTCAGGTCACCTTGCACTGCTTATCCTCTTCTAGTTTTCCAGTTTCTGAATCTAAACACTTTACCAGTATTTGTTGTTCTCCAATATCTATAAAAATTAAATCATCAGGATGTTGAAGACAATGGCTTGAAACTTTGAGCTAGGCATCTGCACCTTTGTGTGTCTAATGAGCTTTAAAACAATTACATCTAAACATCTATATGTTTAGACAAAAAAAGAGTTTATACTGGTGGACAGACTTACGTGATCTAGACCCCAGCACGATGTGTCAATAGGCTATGAAGACTGGTACAGAAAATGATGATAGGGTGCAGAAATTGAAAGACAATCTTGGCCAGAAAGATGTAGCCAGAACCATTCAAATCTGAAGGATATACAGCCTGCTTCTAGTTCTCCAGAAGTACTTCAAAGCGCATGTTCAAGTTCACACTTACAGTGGTGAGGGAAGAAGGCTCATCAACTATTGCTGTTTCTGAAAGAAGATAGCTTCCCAAAGAAGCACTTGAGAATAAAAACAGAGAAAAGGTCAAAGTTCCAGAAATCACATATAACAAATGATTCAATCAAAATTTCTCAGCTGCATAGATTTGTGTGAGCTTTAAACATACTAAAGGCTCTGAGTTTTTATTTTAGAACATTCTTTTGGTGCCAAAGTTTCTTTATAATTTTAATTTGCTTAGGAGCACTAAATTAGTTGCACTAGTAAATTCAGAATATGTGATCACAAGTCATAGTTTGTATCTTGAATATTAAGGAACTACTTTTTTTAACAAAGCTTTAGGTGACACTGTTAAAACATTTTTTTTAATTGTCTAGAGAACAATATAGTAAATTAATAAAATGATGAATGATAAGTATTCATGAAAACAATGATTTCTAGGTTGAGTCCAGATTTTAAAGTGTTTGGAAACTGGACTGATTACCACATGAAAATCATCCCCACTTGAAAAAGATCTTTCAACTCAGGTACTCATATTTGGCATCGGTACACAACCCAAAATCCGAGGCAAATTCCATAGAAAAAAGAAATGTAAGTAATGTAAGTATACATTTTACAATAGCACCATTTTGCTTTTGTCACTTAGGAATTCAGGAAGAATCTTTTGGTTTATATTTCACTGATCTAACAGAGAGTAACTGCCAACAAAAGATATGAGAGTGTTAGTTTTTACTTCAAGTATTTTGTAGACATATTTCTCAGAATTTCAGTGAATAACACATCAGAACAACATAAGAGATTGTTCCTGATATCAGTGTTCTCTATCAGATCCCACAAAATTGTCTTGAATTATCTGATGAGGACAGATGGATGATTTACTTCCACAGTACAAATACCCACACAAGCTGTATTACTATCTACAATACAATTGCTACGTATAAAGAGGAAGGCACTCAGAAATGCAGATGACTAGCAATAGTAAACCCATAGGAAGATAGAGAAGGAAAAAAGGATAGACATATAACAAGAGAAAGAATTCTTCTTGCCAATTGTCTCTTCACAAGGGTTTATAACCCTTAAATAATAAAAATCTGTTCTTCTCTAGAGACTGAGAAAAAAAGATGCATGATCTATGTTTACTTTCATTGCCACCCTAGTTTTGTCTACCAATACGTTCTATTAAAGTGAAGTAGTGTCACCAGTGAGCACCAGTGACACCAACAAATGTCACTACAGAATATATTGTTGTGTTACAAGTTTCATATTTAGTCCTCTGCTCTCATAGAAAAAACATTATAGTAGGTTGCCTGAAGAACTTCAGTTTTGTTAACTGTGCAAAGTACTATTTGGTGATAGCCCTTATAACAGAGAAGGAAATTGTGTCAAAAAAAAAAAAGTGCAAAAGACAGACCTTTTATATGCAGCTGTACAACAAGAAAGCTAACATCACCAGTGTTAAATGATGAGAGGAAGAAAAGTGGACAAATAAAAATACAGAGGGAAAACTGTCCTAGTTAGAGTCACAGCTTTCCAAAAAATGGTGAAAATAACTATAAATGGCTACCCAGGCCAGAATAGAAATTACCCTTATCAAATGCTTAACACAATGTATTAAGTCTTGAATATAAAGTAAGTCAAAGCTCATGGCTGTAACTGATGTGTCGGCACCACTGTGCAACATTTGGGCAATTGTATTATCTCACGTCTCTTTGCCATGGCAACTGAAAAAACATGGGACATTTCTGGCACAACAGCGAACAGTTCCTGGATGATGCAAGAGGGATACTTTGGCTGAAGGACCTATATCCTTCACCACCCACTTGTACAAATCACTCACTCAATTCTATTTCTCAGTACCACCTCTCTTTTGTATGATCACTATGGTATCACTGACAGCAAGCTTATAGTGGATCAATGCCACCACAGCAAAACAGACTGGCGATGCTTCCCCAAATATGTGAATAATTGCTCAAGAGCAACTGCTGCACCATACCCAAAAAAATGCTGTCAGGAGTGGTGAGCACAACATACTAAAACAGCTTTAAGAACCATTCTCTTGAACATCCCAGTAATCCAGAAGGTAGTGTCAGAAATAACAGAACTCCAACACAAGCATCAGTCTCAAAACCAAAACAGGAAACACCTCTATAATATGGTAATGTCACAACTGTTTTCCGTAGATCTTACAAAAAATCTCAGTTAAAATGAGTTGCCAGTTGCCAAGAGAAATGCCAGATGAAGCATCATGACACTGCTGTTGTAACTACTTAGTGGGATGTTGCAAGGTCTAATTGTTAGTCATCTTTAAAAAAGAAAATTGTTGAGGCATTAGACATCTCATAACAAGTGTATTATGTATGCTTTGAATTACATTTGCTTTTAGTTTTTGCTTATCTTAATCTGATCACATCACTGCCAAGATCTAATTTTATTTGTATTCTACAGAAAAAGTCAGGAATAAAAGAATTCTTTGGCTATATGCTAGATATGTTTAGGTCTTGAATATTGTATCAGAGAGCAAAGGTCTTATCTAGAACTATCAAAAATAAGTTTATCTTGACAGGAAAGCTGGACATGCAAGGTAGACTAAAGTAATTTGCAGCACAGAAAAGATTAGTTCTATCATTTTGGGTATCGTGCTATTTTGTTTTACCTTGCTTGCTACACATACAGTTGTTATCAGAAGGCAATGGGATGTCACAAAATATCTTGAATGCAACATCTTAGATGATGCAGGCTCTTACCTGAGAGTTAAGACTGAGATCCTGGATTACTCTTCCTTCATTGCTAGCTGATTAATCATAACTGCATATAGTCACTTTGACTCGGCTGGCTTGTAGGAATTACAATGTAAATGTGAATAGCACATTTCTGCAGAAGTTAACAGTTTTCTCTATTGAAGTTGTTGAGCAAATACTGTCTCCCCTTTGAATACCAGTACCACATTTATAATTCTGTTGGTGGGAAGTCATTCAGAATAAAAAGAGGAAGAAGATCATTT
>NW_008825506.1:47469-49178 GCF_000699105.1 Pygoscelis adeliae
ACTATATTCAGTAGACAATATTATTAAGTCACTTAACATGTTTGACAAATCTGAAGTTTCCCAAACTCTATTATAATTTCCACATTATGTCCTTTTGACACTCCTGAACATAAATATTAATTTGTTTATGCATTTTAGTGAGTGGATTAAGCACAAGAATTTCTACAGTAATTGATCTTCTCTGAGAATCTATATATGCATTCATTTCTACTACAACCTTACATTAAGCTTTTCACTTTTATTTGCTCAGCTTTGGAGAGTTTCAGAGAGCTTTGCTGTAGCTGATCAACATTACAGAATCTCAGTTTCAACAAAACTTAATAGCCAGTTCTATCCAGGTCATGTAAAGATCTCTTAAAAGTTATAAAAACAGAAAGTTATTCTAGAAAAGTTTACCAACTCCAAGATTTTGCCTAGGCCTTATTGCTTGCTAGCATATAAGTTTTTCTCTCTCCTTTACTGCAAAGAACCAGCACACCTACATAGACGCATTCAGCCAGGCCTACTCTTGCTCTACACGTACCCTTAAGCTAATTGAACCAAAGCATGACCCAAGAGACACTTACCTTTGCTAGCATAGCACTGTGCAGTCCACAAGGCATGCAGCACTAGCTCAACAAAACTAGTGCTACTTCCATATAAGAACTTGCTTGCTAGCATGGAAAACGACATAGCAAGTACAGGTCTGCCTATGTAAGTAAGGTCAAACAAAATACCAATACTCACATTCAAACAACACAAAAATGATTTTCAATTACACTAAAACAAAAGAGGTACTACTGATAACAGAAGTAAAATAAAACAGAGGCATTCATTGCTATTGTGAATAGGCATTAACTGTGGCAGCTGGAACCACTGGAGTATTTTATTCAGTCTTGCAATTGCAGAGCAAGTGAAGTGCTAATGATCAGTACTGTCCCAAATGAGGCAGCTCTCAGTGCCATTCATGTTATTTAATATTCTAGCAGCCATGAAACTTTTCAGCAGCAATAGAAAAGGCCAAGTCTCACAGTGTTCCTACCTACCACACACTACTGCTGATTTCATGTTCAGATGCCTGGTTAGAGTTTTGTGTATGTGTGTGTGTTTGGGTTTTTGCGGTAAGCTGAGGCAGTTCACTGAGAAGTAGGAGAAAAAGTTTGATTAATAACCAAACACCAAAAGGTTGCAGCAAAGCCAAACCATTCGTGCTTGTTTTCATTAAAATGACTGGCATCTAAGGACCAACAAAAAGGCTTGACAGTGAGCAATGATTTCAGCAAACCTTTTTGCTGTAATGGCCCCATTCAATGAACCAGACAAAAGAAAACTGAAGCACACCAAATTATCTATATAAATCAAGCAGTTCCAAGAAAACCTGAAATATAGCTTGAGCTGTTGGGCAGTATTAAACAATGCTTTTTTAAAAACCTCAGTCACAAGCTATTATAAAGCAATAGTAAAGGCTCATGTCTGAGAGGGAACCAAAGGACTTTTCTAGTTAAAGCAAAATGTTAAAACAAAGGCTTATGTCTACAGTTCAAGTGACCATATGAGAAGATATATAAACAGTGACAGCAATGGGCCCTCAAAAATCCCTGTTTACCCATCTCAAATAACCATGAAGGTTTCCATTAGCAGTCTTAGAAATATTATTATTTGATCAAATAGAGTTAACTAGCTGACTGTGAAAAATTGCAAGCAGAAAGTAATAGTTCTCCCTTCAAGGA
>NW_008825506.1:49202-52750 GCF_000699105.1 Pygoscelis adeliae
AAATACATCTTAGAAAATCCTGACAAGATGGAAAACAACAACAATAGTAAAGCTATTGAATGATTGAATCTAAGCATTCTCTCACTTTTTCCTTTGGTTAATAAATAGATTAAGGGCATAATACTAAGCATCACAGCCTTCTGTATGACAGTGTCAGGTTGTTAGCTTGATGAATTTGTTTTGGAGCTAATTTTTTTTTTTTTTTGAGCTGCATTTTATTTCTGGCTTCATCATTAGAATATTCAGCAGTTCTGGACAAAATACTCCACCTCTCTCTGCTTCTGTTTCTTCTCCTAGTCTAATCCTTCCCTATTATGTTTTCCTATACTTTTATTTGCAATAAATCTTCACTTCCAGTATCTCCATTCAGGAGTTGTAGCGCTTTTTGTCCATATATGATCCAAACATTAAAGTCCATTTGATATTGTCTTCCAAAATTAATTATTTTATTACAGTTGATCCCAAAAGCATTCATTGCTGGCTTGTTTTCATGTGTCACTGCAATGCATCAGTCAGGAAAAGAATCACTGGTAATATTTAAATCAACTGATATATCTTTACATCCTCTTACTAAATTCACTTTTTAATCACAAAGTTCCAATAGGTAACTAGTTTTCATGACTAGGTATAAAAAGCAACAGACAATTGTAACAGTTTACGAATGACTGGTAACTTCAGCTATATTTTTGTGAAACCATTCTGGCAGGATGCCTATAAACATTTCTCTCATGTGAACTTGTCCTCTATGATTTGCTTTGACTTTCAAGTTTGAGTAAGCTTCAAAACATAATGCAACTTAGTCAAAAACTTTCATATATTTCTAAGAAATTGCCTGTGGTATACCCACAACTAGGTGCAGCTGAAAATTAATTGTCTTTCAGTGAGCCTGCAATGCTTTCTGAATTTTCAATTAAATCATTTGACTCAGAATTTTTGTATTTCTAGCATATATCTCCAGCTGTTGCCCTTAGCAGCCACACTTAACATTCTGTTCAGCTTGAATGCCTGTAAATGATAAACAGGCCTAGAAAAGCTTATTAAATGCATTCCAAATTTACTCCCAAAAGAGCTAACAGACATAAAAATTGCTGAAAAGGTGAAATGCTACTATATATGACATAAGAAATGACAATGAGACTAAAAGGTTTATATGTTGAGGGCAGGCTGAAAGCCATGTTACCAAACACTCAGTGGTCTACACAAAGAGTTGACAAGCTCACTCCTCTGAAGAACAGAAGCAATTACCTGAACACAGAGAACACCACCGCTGAAATACACAACCTTAGTTGAGACTTCAGGAAGAGGGGAAAAACAAGATTTTGCAAGGTAAAAGATCAAAAAGGCATGGAATGATCTCCTCTGCCTCACTGTGGAGAGGTCTGCCCTCTATGTGACTATGATGATTAGATTTGTGAGAACATGAGAAGAAAATAATACCTGTTTCTTTTTCTTCCTAAACAGCATTGTGAAGAGAGACCCATGGTTGGAACGTTATAATTTGTGTTGCAAAGCTGCACACAGCCATGCTATTCATGCTTCCCTCATCTTCCACAACAGAGGGAATGTCCTACTTGTGTTGAGTCTATAGTGGCGCTACACTGCCCTTCTCCCAGCCTGCAGTGCAACAAGTAGTCAGCAAAGCAGATGTCCATAGTCCATGTAGTCCCATTATTAGAAGAGATGCAATGAATTGTAGACAACAAAGTGCAGCAAAAATACAGATACTTTCCCAAATGTTGTGTGAACTAAACAAAGGACAAAGAATACAAGGATGTACCTTAGAACCATCCCCTCCTGATAAACTGGAGCAAGTTCAGTGGAGGGCCACTGAGCTGGTTTGGGGCTGGGGAACTTGCCCATGAGTTGAGACAGACAGCTGGCCTTATTCAACCTGAAGAACAGACAGTTTTGGGAATGTCAGTGTCCATGAGCTGGTTACTGAAAAGACATAGCCAGGTTTTTCATGGCAGTGCATAGCAGGAGGATGAGGGACAATCAACTTAAACTGAATCAAGAGTGGTTCCAAATGAACAGAAAGAAAAACATTTTTTTTCACCCATGAGGACAGTCCAGCAGTGGTTATCCATGGAGGTGGTGCCATCTTTCTCCTTTCTTGGAGGTTCTCAAGACCTGACGAGGCAAAACCCTGAGCATCCTGGTCTGAGCTCATAGCTGACCTTGCTGTGAAAAGGGGTTGAACTAGAGACCTCCTGTGGTCCCTTCCAGCCTGAATTATTCTGTGATCCTACAAACATCCCAAATTTCTGAGAAACAGCAGCTTCAGAAGTTTCATTGATTAACCATAAAGTTGTCCATCCTCATTCACCATTTCTTTTTTGTCTGCAACATACTCTTAATATTTATCCTGAGCAGAACAATGTACTTTCTTGCATTTTTCTACCAAAATCTCATTTTCATCTGTCCTAAAACCTAAGTAAGGTCAGGCCAGACTGAAAGAAATCTTTTCAAAATCAGTTTTCTCTAAAGGTTAGTTGCCAAGGATTTCATAGAGCCTTTATTATTTTCTTTTCCATTATACAGAAAAGGCCTGAAAGATTTGAAGAGGATTTTTATTTAACTTTCCGAAGATTAATGGTAGAGGAGAACTGCAATAGAACAGTACAATGCCAAGCTAGTGATGAAGAATCAATAGAAAATTACAGAGAAGCTCAAAGAGTAAACATAAATTTGAGAAAAAAAAAATTAAAGAAATCCTGAAATGCTTTTAAAGGAATCCCTGCATACCATGCAGTGTAGTGCTGGACAGTGTCTACTGTAGGATCAAGGAATGTGCATGCACAGGGGGAGAGTTCTTTGGCAGTATATGTGGGACTTGCGAGGAAAGAAGAGAGATATTTAAAACTCCTCAGCTTATTCACCTTAGTATCAACAGAAGGTTGTTATTGAGGAGTAACTCATGTCACTAGAAGTATTCAGTAACAGGTCTCACACTAAATAAAAATTTCTACTTCTGAACAGTTAATGAAGGATTAATGCATATACTGTTATGTTTATTAAAAAAGGACTATATTTTAAATTATTACTGAGCATCAGACAAAAGGCATTACTGACAGTAACATACAGATTACTGATATCTTGAACTCAGTAACAGTCAATCTATTAAGTTTTCTGTTAGGTTGTGCGATAAAAAGTTCATCTGCACACCCACAAAGGAAGAGAGAGACAATGGTAGGTGGGGGAGCCCAATAACACCCTGCCCTGGCTACTCCCAGGCCCATCACACGACTCCCAAGTCCATCACAGCTCATCTCCACAATTCCAGAGAAGTACAAGGACCAAAAGTAAGCAGGAACCCAAATGAAGGACTCAGAAGGGACACCCGGTACAGGCCTCTCCCAGAGGTCTCCCAGGACAGCCTCAACTCCATGTTCAGGCATGTAATTCATCAAGATGAGTCAAGCCAAGAGCACCTTTCAGACTGAGTAGGGCTGCTGCTTAGGTCTATGGGAGACATGGGATCCAGGGGAAGAGCTTTCTGAGGACTTCACAAGACTTATAATGGGATGTTTAGGGGATGAACCAAAGGC
>NW_008825507.1:0-5202 GCF_000699105.1 Pygoscelis adeliae
CAACCTTAATGATTCTATGATTCTATATCGGTTGTTCTTCAAATATTACCTCATAAAAATTCCATAATTTCATTCTTTTTCTTCAGTAAAAATTAAAAAATATATTTATTTTTTTATATATATATGTCACAAGAACATCTGAATTTGCAGATCAGAGAACTAGTACCAAATAAACAACTTTAACTTACTTAATCCAATTGTTTGGTCTGTTCCCTTCTGATGCTTCTCTACTTATGCCTGATTGTATTCTTCCTTCTGAGGTCTCTGCATACTGAAAAAATTTCCTGTTATTATAAGTATGGTATTTCAAGTGAACGCAGCCAAAATGATGCTCTTCAGCTTTATGTCTCCTGTACTTCAACACACAGCTGTCTTTTTCATCATAGGAAAACTCAGAAGTAGGAAAGATTTTTTTTTTTATGTGATACTTATGTGATAAGTATTGCCTGTTATTCCTATTTATATCATGGGAGTGGTTCAAGGGCAGGGTCTGTTCTGCAAAGAACTTCTGTGCACAATAGAGTTAATGAACCCTGGCTTTCTATATATCTGTGTCCTTCATTTCCATCTTTCACTGTAAATATCTCTCAGCCTTGCTCCTACTAACATTTCACATATGTCACTTTCAACAATAAATATGGCATGTTTGTGGCACGTCTAAAATGGTATGCATGCCTGCTGGTTTTCTGGCCTCTGCCAAATGGACTAAATGATAGCTTAGCTCTGCTAGTCTCTCCTTCAGTGTAGATATATAAGGAATGAGATTTACCAGTTTGGAGTGTTCTTCTCTACTCAACTAAAAATGCCTAGTGCAATTGTTTCTGATATTTTTCTTCCTGTCAGATTTGGTAGTTACTGATCAATAGTTGAAAATACTTATGTATATACATACATGATATTGGTTTTGCATGTATGTATATGAAGGCAGGAAGAAGGTCGAAGAGATGGACAAAAAATGATTGGAGGAACACACATAGAGCCTGATAAGGGATTTTTATTTTCTTTGGAAATTGAGATGAAGACATTTTCATATCTATAGACATATAACCTTGATTCTGAAAATTCATACATCTGTGCTTAATATACTTGTTGTGAATAGTCTTATTTATGTATAAATTTCATAAGGGCCTTAGGGTCTTACTGATTTCTACTTCTTACTTTTAGAATATTGATAATTGTTACACAGCTAACACATTTTTTAGATCCTACTAGCTCCTTAGCTTAATCCTTTGTTCCCAGAAAAACATACATTTGTTGAAAGGAGGCAGGGATCTAGATGCCCAACTCTTCTTGAAGTCAGGGAAGGTTAGATAATAAACCATCTGTTTCTCCAATATTGTGTGCTTGAGAAAATGGCTCTGAAGTGCCCAGGTTATTCAAATATTTGACACTCTAGCCAAAAGGCTTCAACATAATTTTTAAAGTTAAACTCATGGATATAAAATAATTCAGAATAAATTTCCTTTCTGATCTTAGGCTCTGTGACTACAGTTTTTACACAAAAATAGACAATGAAATAACAGTGTAGCCCCATCTAGAAAAAACACATGTTTTTTAATACTCAGGTTAATGACTTATGAAATATCAATGAAAGCTTTACCTATCTATGACCATAGTGAATTTTACATCAGTAGTAATTTCTCAACTAAGATTAGATGTCTCTTCTTTAAAAATATATATTTTAGCTTAAGGAGGAACTGATTAAGAGTACACTTACACTTTTTATTGCACAATAGAATAAAATTAATTATTATGGCAGTTCCTTCTTTCTTCATAGAGAATGCATTATTCCTACATTCCCCATACCAGGCTAAAACACACGAAAATCACGTCTTGCCAAGACTATACCATGAGTCTGCAGCAGAGCAAGACTAGTGGACTAAATATCATGAGTCATGGTACAGTGTTTTGACCTCAACTTATATTATAAATATGTTCATAAATTTAAGCTTCATCTTTCAAATAAGATATAAAGTTATATCTGTTTTCCTGAGAATCAGGGTTTAAAGTTGTTTTATCTTAAATACTGTTCAGTAGAAGCCCATACCTCCCCTTTCAGGCAACCCAATTGTCATGTTCTTTTGCATCTTTAAAGAAATAAATTTCCTTTTAGTTTCTTCTTGTAATTGAATTCCTAATAGTTTTTGAAAATGCAATTGAATGTAGGTTTAACTGCAAGTCAGGTATTTGCTATTCAGATCTTTCAGTAATTAGTGGCAGTTACAATGATTCAGTGCTAGAGCTACTGGCAGATTGGCAAGTAATCCCAGTAGGTTTTTTTCCCAGTCTCCAACTAAATTTTGTGAATCTCAACATTTTTTAATTGCTTCCAAGATTTTGGTTTTAATGATATTCATGCAAGACAACTTTATGAAGAACAAGAATGTTCAAACTCAATTACAGATACTTGATTTATCCAAAAGATGTTAGCAACTGTTCACCTAAAGGTCTCCGTTATCAGTAGTGAGGGAGAGGTGTGTCCTTCAGAAGAAGCCTTAAATCACATAGTTTGGAGTTCTGCCCTGAGTGACTCTGTGGAGGTTGAGTATAAATCACACACATTGAGAGTAAAAGTCTCATTTAGACAGAAATTAGACATTTTGAATGTTGTCCATTCTTTCATTGTCCTCTCAGCCATCTCAAGTGCATGCAAATGTTTGCTATCCATCCTCAGAAGTGACAACTTTCCTTTTTTTTTTTTTTTTAACTGAACGGAAGACACTCAACCTATGTATTACATGTCAAGGAATTCCTCAGTAAATACAAAACTTGTGTAAAAAAAGAACTTGAAGAGTACTATATGTTCATTCAAGATATTTCTTTTACATAATATTTTATTATGATTTAATGGCACAGAATGTAGAATATGAAGCATTCTTGAAAAATCTGCTAATGGCCCCCCTAAAAAGTGCTATGTATACATCTGTATTTTTATTTAATGTTATCCTCCCTGAGACATAATCAGGTCTGCCAAATGTATTCTGTATTTTTAGGCAGAACAGACAGCCTAATAAAACTTATTGATGACAATAAATTTTGAAACAGATAAAGAATTTATCTTCGAGACCAAATCTAAAACCTGATGACAATGCAGAGGACAGAATATATTTGTTCAGCTGTGCTATTGTGATATAAGAGCAAGAACAATGTATTTTAAGCAGAATATGGACTAGAACAATGTCCACAATCAAGAAATATTTTTAAAATAAACACACTACTGAGTTGCATTAATTACATTAACTACTTAGCTAATTATTATTTGTGAAAAACTGGTAGCTGTTTCTTTGAAAAGAGGTGGGGGGGAAGCAAACTTCACATAATTTTATAGCTGTGCCTAGAGGTATATGTTTAACAAATAAGTGGCAATTTTCAGAAGCATTTAAGTCACTTAAGGACTCAAAATATCTTTCCAAAACTGCCTTAGATTTATAGTCCTAAGAGTGGTAACCTAAATGTCTTAATGAAAGAAACGTAACCTTTTTTCTCACATAATGGTTAGATTTGTACCAAAGAAAAGCATCCACAAAAGCTAGGAATGTGGATCTACCTGAACAAGCCAAGAATATGAGAACAAGCAAGTTCAAATTTGGTGGTGGGAGAGTGGCCTCAGAAGTTAACAGCCTCCATTAGGACTGGCCAATGTTGTATGCACCTAGTACCGTGGGAGGTAGTGATGTCTGTACACATGCAATTTAATCCTCACTGTTCTCCTGCATGTCTATGTCTTATAACAAAATGTGGTTTTCTCAAATTAAGGTTCACAGTCCTGAATTGTCCCTTGGTTTTATAGACAAATATTTTCTCACAAAATACAGGTTCTAGCTATACTACTATATTAAACAGTGCCCAAAAACCTTCCTGGAACTAGAAACAGTGATCCATATTGCTAATTTGTTAGAATTGGGGTTTTTTTGGCATAGTTTTGGCACAGGCCAGACAGAACTGTCCCAGATAATTCCCAGGCACAGTTAGAAGAGACTTTTCTACTAAGCTGTTTTTATGTGACCACCCTGTTCTGGGTAGCAAAAGTATATGATGGTATGTAGCTTCACCATTCAATACCAGATGACCTCTGCACCAGAAAATGGTCCTTGACATGTTTGACTCACTAATCATCGTACGTTATGTCATAGCGCCAAGTTATTGACAGAATAGGTGTCGTACTGTTAGTCATAGAATATTCTATACCTTACATACTATTAGCTTATATGATAAAAAGCTAATCATAGTAAACAGAAAGATGAGGGAGGACGAGAGGAACAATGATAGGTAGAGGAACAACAGTAACCTAATCAGTGAAAAGGGAGGACTCTGACTCAACTATTTCCTATGACCATCAAAGGAGAAAGATTAAACCATGGTTCTTTCAGTGAAACCCACCAGGATGATCCAGCCAAATGAAAGAGGAAGAGCAAGGTGGGCTGAGGACAAACCAGTATGGGAAATTAGAGGCAAAAAGGTGTAAAGGGAGGCTGGTCAAGTGTAAACAAGTTGCTATTGACTGGTTTGACTGAGTCTTGTGCTTGATCATCACACTTAGTCCTATATCCTCATGAAATCTTATTTCTCTATGTGGGTGTCTTCTCTATCCTGAGTGTCCTTCTGTGTGTGTGAATATATTACATCAGCGACCTTCAGTTCTTATCAGCTGGAGTGGATAAACAGCTCAGACCATCCATGCTTACATGTGATTGTTCTTTGTGTGAGTACTGTGGGTATTTATGTGAATTTTGGGAAAGGTGGTGTTTTCTGTATGTGTTGGTCTGAGTGGCCATTTGTGTTAGCAGTGTGCGTGTGTGTGTGTGTGCCTCTACTGGAAATGTGCTCATCTTCAGTGCTGGCTAGACTGGGGACACAGAGCCACAGCAGCCTTGCATCTCTTGGGCTGGAACAGGAGGAATTCCCATGGATCCTGAAGCCCACCACCATTTGGCTACCTCTAACATAGACCTATTGCATATTCTCCAGAAGCCAAAGAACCCACTCAACATTTGGAAGACATGAATTAATTTTCCTCCTCTGCCTGTAAGTACTCTGAGACAACTTTTAGAGGAAGGTCCCAACAAAATAATTCTCTGAGGATTACTCTTTCTCTTCCAATCCCAGCCCAATACTGAAGCTTTGCATAGCATATTTTTCTCCTCAGTGGCTGAGAGAAGAAGAGGGTCTTCATGACAGAGTAGTCTTCTGAGAAGACTCAGG